>NC_062270.1:30139167-30475833 GCF_916048215.2 Malus sylvestris | reverse complement strand
ATGAGCAACATCACCACCTAGGACTAAGTATGCGATTCCTGAGGACGAAGCCCTCCCCGACACTTAGCCTCCGTGCTCTGCTCGAACCAAAGCTCCACTCAGTTTCACCATGTAAGGCAGGACAAGCAATAATTCAAAGAGCTTAGTGACCCATCCCCTGCATCTTCTTTACAGGGTGGTAGCCATGTGAAATCACTTTCTGAAGGCCCAGAGGATATGTATACTAGAGAAAAGAAATGTAGTGAGAAGTAGAAACAAAAGCAAGAGCAAAGCAGAAAAGAAAAGAGAAAGCAAAAGAGAAAGCAGAAAAACACTGCAAAAGCACGGAATAAACACCCTACCCGAATGATGTAATTTATTTTTATTATCTTTCAGAGACATCTGTATAAACCCTATCAGAGGGTAATATGTATAAACCCCATCAGAGGGTAATTAAAAAAAATAAAAAATAAAAACGGCAAAGCCCAAAACAAATGGGCTGGCATGTTGTGGAGGGACATAAGCTCGAAATAGCAAATAGCACCAACCAGGTCATCAAAAGTACGCCCAATACTCCACAATTATTCGGTAACCCACCGCTATTACCACCAACCAAGTGATCAAAAGTACGCCCAGTACTCCAAAATTATTCGGCAACCCGCCGTTATTACCACCAACCAGGTGATGAAATGTATAACCCGTACTCTAATATCATTTGGCAACTAGCCATTCATGATGTACAACCCGTACTCTAATTTGGCAACTAGCCATTCATGCCACCAACCAGGTGATGAAATGTACAACCCGTACTCTTCTTCATGCCACCAACCAGGTGATCAAATGTACGCCCAATACTTCATATTATACATGAGCATTACTTATGTCAATCATACATAACATTCATAAGCATTACTCATATCAATCATACATAAACATTCATGAACAACACTCATGTCAACATTCATGAGCATCACTCATGTCAACATCCATGAACATCACTCATGTCAATCAAACATTCATGAGCATCACTCATGTCAATCAGCTTCAAAAGCTTCATTTACAAAAGCTCTAGCTTCAAAAGCTTCATTTACAGAGCTCTAGCTTCAAAGCTTCACTTGCAAAGCTTCACCTACAAAGCTTCAGTACAGGGTATACAAATACCGCCTCCGAACAACCACCACTTCGGCCCATACATGGATTCAATTTGAAGTCTCCAACTAACAGACTCTATTGATCGAAGACTTGGGGGATTACATTATGTACCATATATTGAGCCTCATGAAAAATACTTGGGGGACTTAGCCCATTACTTATGTATTAAAGAGCGAGCCCTTATTCTATAAAATGGACTCCCTCACTTTCATTAGAGAGCACCCATTGTTCATGTACTGAGGAGTGAGCCCTTATTTTATAAAAGAGACTCCGTCACCATTATTAGAGAGCATCAACTCTAGCCCATTATTCATGTATTGAGGAACAAGCCTTTATTTTATAAAAGGGACTCCCTCACCTTCATTAGAGAGCAACGTCGCCAGCTGAGCAACCGCCTCGCCGCAAGCATCACTCATAACCCATCACTTATGTATTGAGAAGTGAGCCCTTACTCTATAAAAGGGACTCCCTCACCATCATTAGAGAGCATCGCCGCCTACTAAGCAACCGCCTCGCCGCGAGCATCAACTCTAGCCCATCATTCTTGTATTGAGGAGCGAGCCTTTATTCTATAAAAGGGACTCCCTCACCATCAAACGCCACAAGCAGAGCCAACCAAGGCAACATAAGCCACGAGCCAAGCAGTCTCACATCATGTGCTATTTCTAGTTGAACATCATTTCAGATTGAGCACCGCCTCATATCGAACATCAGTTCAAGACAACATCTAGTTACTTTGGCCCACACATGGACTGAATTTCAAGTCTCCAACCAAAAGACTCTCTTGACTGAAAACTTGGGGGACTACTGTTTGTACCATATTTAGGGTCTCTGTATTTAGACCTCGTATAAATACTCGGGGGACTCAAATGTAATTATGTAATAAAGGAAGGGGCAAATATGTAATAAGTGAGGAGCCCTTATTCTATAAAAGGACCCCTCACCCTCACAATTAGGGGAGGCCATTTTCTGAGGCCAATTCCTAGGCCCTCTCACCCCCTCTCAAGCCGCTCATATCTAGAGCAAAGCTCTCACACTCTGTCCCTCACTTCTCAGAGAAATACAATATAATCAGTGTGGACGTAGCCCAAATCTTGGGGTGAACCATGATACATCTTGTGTTATTTACATTTCATGCATATTCATGGTCGGATTTACGTTGTTCCAAGATCTCCGGTTTTGTGCATCAACATTAATTGAGAGGTGGTGAGAGGGCCTAGGAATTGGCCTCAGAAAATGGCCTCTCCTATCTAGAGCAAAGCTCTCACACTCTCTTCCTCACAAATACTCTCAGATAAATATAATCAGTGTGGACGTAGCCCAAACCTTGGGGTGAACCACGATACATCTTGTGTTATTTACATTTCTCGCAGATTAACGGTCGGATTTACGTTGTTCCAAGACCTCCGGTTTTGTACATTAACAGCTTGCAAGGGCTCTAAAGAGCTAGTGTAAAGGAGAATTATAATCGACGAAGATTCACATCCTTATTTTGAAGACCCATATTGGTTGCGGCAGTACAACTTGGCACATGGAATGCATACCCAAATGAGTAAATACGAAACATCGGGTTCGTACCCAGTAACCAATTGTAATGTTGAAATGGTTGGGTGGCAATGGGCCTCAAGGCGGCCCAACATAGTTGCGTACAAGATTGCATAGGCCTAGGCAGAAACTGAAATCATGGTGCGTTCACCAAGGTTCAGGTGATCAATTAAATTGCGCTTTATGATAACTCTGCGAGGCTATTGGGGTGAACATGGGAATTCGATGTCTAATTATGAACCCGAAAGACATGCAATACTTATTGAAGCATCTTCGATATAAAGTCTCCGACATTATCCGGTATTCCAGACTTTATGGAATAAGTAGGGTGGTGAACCCTTGAAATTTAGTACCACTCATACAACGAGGAGTGTGCCAATGCTCTTAATCAGGTTGGTTAGACCTGAAGTTGTTGCTAGAGATGCGATTTAGGTATAAAGTTAGTGTCCGTAGTATCGCATTCATCCAGACAACTAACTTTCCCACATTCATACCTAACCACATGTTTAATTGAATTTGGTCACATGTATACAAGAAACATGATTCAATTAACTCATATTCAAGGACAATATCAATAAGATAACCCATAACTAAAACAAACACCAAACTAGAATCCAAGAACATAGAAAAAAGTTCACAAAGTAAATCAAAATTACTAAGGGGATTCGGCCAACAAGGCCATTCATATCAAAATTCTACTTTTCCAACGGTGTTAGTGGAGGAAAATTAGTTTCACATATTGACTACGAGAATGGTGCTCCTCAACGAAATTGGTGGAGGCACGAACAGGTCCATAACCAATGATCTATTTCATCGAGACAGAAGTAGATTTTGCAGGATTAAGGTTCGAGAATATTATCCGTTATTCTTGAAGTTTTAGGTCTTAGGTGCCAATGATCACGCTTCGAGCATGATGTCACACCTTGGCAATTCCTGATTCTACCATATGTTGTAAAAACAAACTCGAAATTGGATTGTGACAGACACACCCAGACTTGGGTTCGATAGGCTCCAGCCTAAGTTGGAGGGGTCTGTTCGGTAGGCCTCTGTAGAACTAGAGCAATACCGTTTGGTGCACCTATGCTGAACAAAGCATGACCTTTGGTGCATCCCTGCCGAAGCAGGGCACCACCATTCGGTAGACTATAGCCGAATCTATATTGTTCTCTCATATTTGTGGTAGTAATCAGATCCAAAAACTTGGTAAACTTCCGTTCTCTACATTGCTACTTCATGAGTAAGTTAGAAACTTGGAAGGATGAGAAAAGTATTCTCCAATCAAAATTCGATCGGATTTATAAACTTCATAACCATGCTCATTCATGGACGTAATCATGGTGTGCTTCAGACAATATCTTTCATGATTAAATGGTCCGTAGAAGCGAGCCAAGAGCCATGGAATCCTCGTTCGGGAGGTATTTCCCTTTGTAATTATCCGGGAATGTCTTTGAATAAAGATCGTGGCGGAGGCTTATTCAGCTCTTTCATGTCATTGTTGTCTACAATGTTTTCTCAGCTTCTTGATAGTTAAGTGGAGATTTGCTCTTCCATGCCATTGTTGTCTACAATGGTTTGTCAGCTTCTTGATAGTTAAGTGGTGATTCACATCTTGTACCCACATAAAGTGGTTTATGTTAGAAACGTCCAAATCAGTGAGATCGAACTTGTGACAGTTCAACAATCCACTAAATGGAGGGAACAAGATTGTGAATAATGCTATAGGAAATAAAATATCCATAACGATCAAAGTTAGAACATTCAGGTTCTAAGACATGGTATACATGAAAAATTTGGGTTTTCATGAGTTTATTGTTTTATGAAAACTTCAGGTTCAAAGGCATTAAATTTGAACTGCAGGTTCAATTTAGTTTATGAACATTTAGTTCATAAAAGAGAGGTTCATGCAAGAACACATAGTACAATATGCTGATTTAAGTGCAGTGGATTTGAGTTGCTTCGAGAATTCAAGTGTGAGAGCTTTGGGACTACTAAAGAATGTTAACGGTTCAAAGTAGAAAAATAAATTATTGAATCGATAATGTCCAAAAGTGATTTTCAAGTCAATAGTTTTGGATTAATTGTCAGATTAATGGACTGTTGGTAACTTTTAATTAATCCAACAGATCAGGACCAAACGGGGTCGATCGTGGAAGCAAAGTAATGATAGACTTGTCAAATTAACTTTGGTTGGCAATAGTCCAAGTGACAATTATATTAAAATTAATTAGCGTAAACCAAAATACCCCAAAAATTAAATGGGTATAATTTATAACACGGGAATTCCGAAAATTGGCATTAGGTTTGTTGATGCACAAAACCGGAGGGGTCTTGGGACAACGTAAATCCGACCGTGAATCTGCAAGAAAGTAAATAACACAAGATGTATCGTGGTTCACCCCAATGTTTGGGCTACGTCCAGTGGCGAAGCCAGGATTTATCGGGGGGAGGGGCGAACTTCCGGCAATTTGTAAACCCAATCTCAATGAAGACATCACTTCCGGCATTTCCCTCTTTATCAAAATCACACTTGAATAGATAGCAATAACGGCAAAATGCGGTATGTTTTACTATACTATACTCCAACCACTTAAAATTATCAAACCAACGGGTGACAAAACATCGATTATTGCTAACTTTTCTGGGCATGATGTGATCTTTAGGTTGACAAGGATTGTTTTGGAGATAATGTCGGCGAATTGCTTCACGATAATTAGGTGGATAATCAAGCATTCAATGTCTATGTCTAGGGTCTACATGAAGATTAGCCAGTATTTCATCAAACTCAGTGACCTCACTTTGTTGGGAACTATCCGGAATACTCGAAGAAGAAATATTTGGAATATTCGAAGGAGGACTACTCGGAATATTTGAAGAAGGACTAGCCGGAATATTTGAAGGAGGATTTAAGCATTGTTTCTTATAGTATTGTTCCATTGTTTAACTGTATATGAAAAAGAAAAAAAAAATCTTAGACTCTTAATTCTAGAGTAAGCTATACTATAGTCAATATGAGTGCTAACTAATTAAACCAACAATTCAATTAATCAATACCAATATTCATATAAATTATTTAATACACAAAAATTCAATTAATAGATTAATATCAATAATCAAGAATTCAATTTTTACTCTAGACAATAATTTCATTCATTAATAATCATTCATAGGATTCATATTTATATGCAAAAATAAAAAATCAATAACTATATTAGTGTATTACTCTATGATTCTATATTAATTAACTAAAATTTTGTATTAATTAATCAATTAGGGTTAGGAATAATATAAATTAGAAAGTTACAAAATTTACCTAAAATTGAGAGAGAAGTGGAAAACCAACCCATCAGGTTGGCTGCTGTGCTGGAGGTTTTCAAAAAGTGGGGTGGTTTTCAAAAAGTGAAGGTCTACTTTGAAAAATGGAAGGCACGGGGACAGTGGTCCCCTTTAATTTTTTTTATTTTTTTAAGCAATTAACGAAACGGCGTCGTTTGTTTAAGGATTTTTTTTTTCAATACTAAATGAAACGGCATGCCGTTTCATTTAAGGGATTTAAAAAAAAAATTACAGAAGTTGCTGCTGTGCAGCAGCAGAAACCCAGAAACTGCAGATTACAGTGCAGCCATTCATTCCGACGAGACTAGAGGGGCGGAACCATGTTCATGGGCTTAATTTCCGGCAATGGGACCCTCCCAGTCCCTCTGTAGCTTCACCACTGGCTACGTCCACACTAGTATTGTATTTCTCTGAGATGTTGAAGAGGATGGTGAGGGAGAGATAGTTTGTGAGGTGAGAGTCAGGCCTCTGAGGGTGAGGAGGCTCCCCTAATTGTGAGGGTGAAGAGTCCCTTTTATATAATAAGGGCTCCTCACTTATTACATATTTGCCCATTCCTTTATTACATAATTACATTTAAGTCCCCCGAGTATTTATACGAGGTCTAAATACAGAGACCCTAAATATGGTACAAACAGTAGTCCCCCAAGTTTTCAGTCAAAAGAGTCTTTTGGCTGGAGACTTGAAATTCAATCCATGTGTGGGCCGAAATAACTAGATGTTTGTCTTGAACTGATGATTGACTAGAAGTAGCACATGTTGTAAGGCTGCTCAGTTTGTGGCTTATGTTGCCTTGGTTGACTCGGCTTGTGGCGTTGAAGGTGAGGGAGTCCCTTTTATAGAATAAGGGCTCGCTCCTTAATACATAAGTGATGGGCTAAGAGTGATGCTTGTGGCGAGGCGGTTGCTCAGCTGGCGGTGATGCTCTTTAATGAAGGTGAGGGAGTCCCTTTTATAAAATAAGGGCTCCCTCCTCAATACATAAGTGATGGGCTAAGAGTGATGCTCGCGACGAGGCGGTTGCTTAGTTGGCGGTGATGCTCTCTAATGAAGGTGAGGGAGTCCTTTTTATAAAATAAGGGCTCACTCCTCAGTACATGAATAATGGGTTATGAGTGATGCTCGCGGCGAGACGGTTGCTCAGCTGGCAGCGATGCTCTCTAATAAAAGTAAGGGAGTCCCTTTTATAAAATAAAGGATCGCTCCTCAGTATATGAAGAATGGGTGCTCTTTAATGAAAGTGAGGGAGTCCCTTTTATAAAATAAGGGCTCGCTCCTCAGTACATAAATAATGGGCTAAGTCTCCCAAGTATTTTTCATGAGGCCTAGTTGAGGTCCAATATATGGTACATAATGTAGTCCCCCAAGTCTTCGATCAATAGAGTCTGTTGGCTGGAGACTTCAAATTGAATCCATGTATGGGCTGAAGTGGCGGTTGTTCAGAGGTGGTATTTGTATACCCTGCACTGAAGCTTTGTAGGTGAAGCTTTGCAAGTGAAGCTTTTGAAGCTGGAGCTCTATAAATGAAGCTTTTGTAAATGAAGCTTTTGAAGCTAGAGCTCTGTAAATGAAGCTTTTGAAGCTAGAGCTTTTGTAAATGAAGCTTTTGAAGCTAGAGCTTTATAAATGATGCTTTCGAAGCTAGATTGACATGAATGATGCTTATGAATGCTTATGTTGATTGACATGAGTGATGCTCATGGATGTTGACATGAGTGATGCTCATGAATGTTAACATGAGTGATGCTCATGAATGTTGACATGAATGATGGTCATGAATGTTTATGTATGATTGACATGAGTGATGCTCATGAATGCTTATGTATGATTGACATGAATGATGCTCATGTATAATTTTGGAGTACTGGACATACTTTTGATCACCTGGTTGGTGATAATAGCGGCAGGCTGCCGAATAATTTTGGAGTACTGGGCTTACTTTTGATCACCTGGTTAGTGGTAGGACGTACTTTTGATCACCTGGTTGGTGGTAATAGCGGCAGGCTGCCGAATAATTTTTGTAGCACTGGACGTACTTTTGATCACCTGGTTAGTGGTAATAGAGGGCCTGGCTCTTTTAGGCATATGGGCCTTCGCCCTCCACATAACATTCCAGCCTATTACTTTGGGCTTGCCCTTTTTTTTTCCTTTTTTTTTATTACCCTCTAATGGGGTTTATACAGATATCTTCGAAAGATAAGAAAAATAAATCACATCATTAAAAAACACAAGAAAAGTAAATCACATCATTATGGTGATGTGTTTATTCCTTTCTTTTGCAGTGTGGGTGTTTATTCCTTGTTTTTGCTTTCTTTTTTTCTCTTTTCTGCTGCATGGTCCACGAGTCCATCCCCAAGGCTCTATTTTTAGTGAAAAGAATTCTTGTGAATCATGATTGATACCACCTCCAACCATATCCCCAGAGGTGTAGGTTGGGACAAACGCTTCTCCTTTTCCATGTCCTCGATAAAGTAGTCCATCATTGCCATGATAGCCACGACTATTTGCTTTTATTATTGCTTTCCCGATCTACCAAAATATTGTTGAGTATTTTGAACTTATCACATGGTTGCTGGGTAAAGCTCCGAATGACAGTTTAAAGTAACAGAGCAGTGAGCTCATGGATCGATGCTTAACCCCTGATGTAGTCAAATGCCGGAATCGGAGACGAAGCTCCTAACAGAGGTGAGGGAGCTGAGATCGAGCGCCATGACGGGATCTGGGTGCAGGAGAAAACCCGAGTACAATATGACTGCTTTCCTCATCCCACGGTGCCAATTCTCCCATATTAACCTTGCTATTGTTCGACCTTTCCCCACACTAGTTCCATCCCCAACGAAGAATCTTGCCCTTTCACCATTTGGAAGATGCTGCAGGTGTCTTTGACAAGCGTAGACCAATATCTCAATCTGTAAACATGACAAAGCCTTTAAATTTTCCAAATCATCCTTGATTTTCATATCGTAAGTGGGCTCAGGTGGCTGCACAGCAGCCAAGGATGATGTTTCCACAACAGGATCTGGATGAGGAGGGCCAATGGATAGTTTTGGAGGGTCGATAGTTTGTAAATGTTTCGCCTGCCATGCCACCTTCATCATTTTCTCGCTCTACTTCGATGGCAACCTCATTGACCTCCTCAGATGGAGAAGGAAGGAGCAGACGGGACGGGAATAACTATTGGAGCTTCGAGACATCGACAACCAGGTCGACGTACCACCGCCCCATGTAGCGCTGCAAATCCAGGTTCTTAACGACTTCCATCGCATTCTTCGTCGCCATTGTTGCAGATGAAGTTTTTTATGTTCTGGTTTTTTAGAGAGCGATGGTTGCAGGGCGAGCCGAAGTGGCAAATCCCTCATTCGAGCAGTTTATTTTCCTTAGTTTTCAGCAGCCAAACAGAGATCGCTGCTTCTTCAGACACTGACATCACTGCTTCGTAAAGATAGAAAATGATATTGATGGATCTGAATGAATTTTGCTATGCTTGTGGTTTAATTGGAAGACAGCTTAGAGAGAGATATTTATATGGGGGTGGCCTCACGGGTAGTGTAGAAGCCATCTGGAGTAGAAGACTCAACGACTTCCTGGGCGGAAATGGGAAGGCGAGTGGAGGCCCGCAAGGTGAACAAGTCGGAGGTGCAGGACCATGTCGGGTCGGTGACCCGGATCTGTGCGTTGAGCTTGGTGGGGTTGAAGACCGAGAGGTCGACATGGCCGGTGCTCTACTCAGAATCTTTGAAGGTGTTGGGTCCGATCAAAGAACAGCTCAAAAAGCCAGTTTGGGGAGTACCCAGATGCGAAAAAGTTTGAAAGATTGCAAGTTTGCAACGTTTTTCACGAATGGGGCCCATTTTGCTGAATGAGCCCACCTCAGGGTTGGACTCCACTACAGCTCAGCGCATCTTGACCACACTAAAAAGGCTTGCTAGTGGGGTCTGTGTCTTCTTCATTTCATGTGCTCTGCTCCTGCAATTGAGCTCTCTGTGAGAGGCATGGTTGCCTAGAAAGATAAAAGAGAGAGAGATGGAAAATGGGTTTTTGGATGGTTTCTTAAAACTGCATAGAGTCTGCAAAGGTTTTCTGGAAAAGCCTAAAGAGTGAGGTTTTCTGCAGATTCACGGCGGAGGTGAAAAAAATGAAAGAGAACCGACATAACTTTTCGTGTCGATTCCCACAGACAGCGCCAAATGTTGATGCACAAAATCGGAGGGGTCTTGGGACAACGAAAATCCGACCGTGAATCTGCAAGAAAGTAAATAACACAAGATGTATCGTGGTTCACCCCAATGTTTGGGCTACGTCCACACTAGTATTGTATTTCTCTGAGATGTTGAAGATGATGGTGAGGGAGAGAGAGTTTGTGAAGTGAGAGTCAGGCCTCTATGGGTGAGGAGGCTCCCCCAATTGTGAAGGTGATGAGTCATTTTTATAGAATAAGGGCTCCTCACTTATTACATATTTGCCCCTTCCTTTATTACATAATTACATTTGAGTCCCCTGAGTATTTATACGAGGTCTAAATACGGAGGACCTAAATATGGTACAAACAAGGTCAAGAAAGGGTTTTGACCTAGCTTTATTTGGGCTGGCTGCAATCCACGGACTGGGCCTCAAGGCCGTGGGTTTGGGGTGAGCCCAACAACATGGGCTGCTAGTTTGGGCCAAACAGGGCATGGTGGGATAGGCCCAGCATGAGGCTGTCCTGGGTGTGTGGGAAAGACCAGTCGAAGCTGGGTTTTGGGTTTTGGGCTGAGGGGAAGGCAAGCCTAGCAGCATAAGCTGCTAGTGAGTTAGGCCGAGGGCTTGGGTGAAGCCTAGCCGGCTTCTGGCTTGTTGTAAGCAGGGCTGGGCTTGAAGACAAAGGCTTAGCAGCATGGGGCTACTGATTTTTTGGGCCAGAGACATGGTAAGACAAATCCAAGAGAGCTGCAGGCCTCTTTTGAAGTTGGGCTGGGCTGGAGGCCCAAGGAAACTCTACCAGGCCGAGGGCCTGGTGTGTTTTACGTGTACAGCAAAGCCCAAATGGCTGCTGCCGTGTGGTCCAGAAGTCAAACGACATTGTCCCAAGGTCCTCCACACTGTTGGGCTAGAGACCAGCAGCAAGGCTCGGCTCGGTGGTGTTAGCGGCGGCGTGGCTATAAGTTGCGACTTATTGAGCTCTTACATGATGACGTGGGTTCAAACTTCGTCGTTAGCTAATCTAACAAAATCTATCGTTTGACAAAAAAAAAAAAAGAGTATCAATCAATAATCTCACAAAAAATAATCAATATTACCAATTAATAATACCACGTTAATTAAAATGATAACAATTGGGTGGCGAATTCAAAGCTTTCCCTTTCATGGCTTGGTGAATCAAAGATAATAACTTCACTTTGTTGCGTTGGTGAATCAAGATTACAATCGTGTATTTCAAAAAATCTTTGTTGACTGACTTGTAAATTTTTCAATAGCGTCTTTGTCTATTGTTTTTGTGGGGATGGATCTAGAGAAATGAAGGTCTTTTCATAAAATTCCAAGTTTGAGCAAAAACTTCTCCTCAAAATTATATTTTTCAATGGAAAAAGTGACAGCTACGTAATATTTTAAGATATATAATTGTATATGCAAGTGGTGAATTACCCTGAGATTGTACTTATACACACTAATATAGTAATATGTGTATATATAAATCTCTAAGGGCCAGTTTGAGATTGCTTTTTTTATTTTTTTATTTTTTTATATTTTTAAATATGCTTATGATGCAGTGGCAGATCCATGATTATAATGTCGGGTGGCCCCAATACAAAAGTTTCAATAAATTTAGACGAAACGACAATACAAACTACAAAGACTAAATTTGTCTATGATGTGGTTTCATAATTTTAAAATGTTTTATGATAGTATCCTTATCAATAGGATACTTTTTCCATATGAAAAATCATAAATGGTATCGCTTGCTATGGCTTTATTCTGTTCATTACTTATGCATATGAGCTAAACCATCACATGAACAAAGAAGGGAAAACTCTATATAGTTTTCTATAAGTAATATCAATAACTATGTCTATTGCGAATCCAAAATTTTCATCCAATACGCATTATTTTCAATGTTTAACATCCTATAAATAAGAGCTTCGATTAGAAAACTTAAATATGAGAACTGGGAATTATGTTGTGGTGGAGAGAGGTGGACCAAATGGTGGTGGAAAGAAGAGAGGTTGACCCGGTGATGGTGGCTTGATGGGCCACATTGCAAGCTTTCATCCCCTCAAAACTACGAAAATGCCATAAAAAAGTAGTTGTTCCTCTGTAAAAATCGATTGGGTTAATTGTACAGTTCAAAAGGGTGTTTGCTGCCCACAACACCACCTGTAAAGTACTTGCAAAGCCTAGGGGTAGGTTAGCGTTCAAATCTAATGAAATTAAACATTCATTATTATTACCACTTAGTACTACAGTCTAGTGGTATTCCTCTTCACTTGTAAGTGAGAGGTTTTACGTTCGAATCTTGCCAAATGCGAATTTGAACCACATTAATTTTAGCTCATTGTGAGGTTAAGCTCACCCCCTTCATCTTAATATAGATAATATCGTTTTCTCAAGAAAAAAGAAACCACTCATTAGTACTTGAGTGAATAAAGGCATTTGCACAAGATGGAGAAGTCTTCAGCCTTCAGTTTTTCTAGTCAAACAGTTGAAGAAAGAAACCAACGTGAATCCGACCTAGGTCTGTTTAAAGATTTGAAACTTACGAAAAACTAGACCATGGAAAATGCAAGCCTTAACTCATAAAGCATGTGTAGTGTTTACACAAATTTGATGCATAAGAAAAGGTTATGCAACTAGGTTTTAAGTGACGAACACAAGAGAAAGCACAAAGCTTTTTAATGCACTCTTGAAACAAGAGAAAGCACAAAGCTTTTTAATGCACTCTTGAAAATTTTAAGCTTTCTAACCCAAAACAAATGAGTTTCTAAGAAGATGTAAGCAAGAATTTTCATGACAGAATTATAAATATTCAATGAAGAACATTACCCAGAAAAATGCTTGTTGCTTCTAGATAGATTTGAGATGGAGAGGGAAAACAATGACCCTCTAAAAATTATATTATCTCTCTAAAAAACAAAGTGAAACCTCCACAACCCTAATAACCCCAAAACGATTTTCCGCAACCAACAACCCACAATGACACTTCTCAAATGCAAATGTAATTTGAACAGATCAAGGGCCATAGATTCAACCTCGGATATAAGCTGTCAGTCAGCACATATGGGCTGTCTTAAATTGTGTGCCCATTTAGTTGGAAAACAACGAGCAATTCTGACCAGACAACACCATTAGCCAGAATGCATAAGAAATTTAAATGTGAAATGCATATGCATGTACAAACCTTGCTTGTGATGAAGCAACACCATTTGCACTTTGATGTTCCATAACCCAGACTTTAGAACCAAGTATACTAAAGTCTCATTTAAGGAAAATTGATCCAAAAAGCATGTGTCATACATAATTACAAGATTGACAAGGAAAACCAAACACGTAAGTCTAGACTTCACAATCTCTTTCCTTGGCTTTCCTTGACAAATTACCCGGAACCTAAAACTAATTTGACTCACTCAACACTCGAGAGAAGAACCAAGGAACAAATCCTGCACAAAAGCAACTCTTGACAAGAACAAGTAAAATTTATCATGCGTATAGTATTGGCAATTAATGTAACACAAACTTTCAAACTTTCTCCCCCATTTTGTCATGGTAAGACAAAGTCTCAAGGCAAAATAACGCACGCAAGAACATCAAGCATATATATATGATAAGCAATTAAGACAATGCATGAGCAGCTAAAGCACAATGGATAAACATCAGTAACAGATCATATAAGTACTCCCAAACAATGGGTAGTAACAATGAGACGAACGACAAATAAGCACATGTCATAAAAAATAATCCCAAGTAAAGCACAAATTATACAACACATAGTCCTAAAAGGAGATCTACTCCCCCAAAATTAGTGCTTTCCTAAAACCAACTCCCCTATAAGCCATATCCAAACGAATTTCAAGCTAAAACGCAGGAGAGGAACATAGCTTCATAATTCCTCAAAATGGAACTTGTCACCATAAGCAACAGAGTCAAAGACATAGTCACTCCAATCCACACAGACCCGAGACATCTTCTTTGGATTCATGGACAGAAGCCGCACAGAATCTAAAGCATACAACCAATAGGGTTCTGAGGAAGGGACCAGAACCATAGATAACTCAGATATTAACTTGTCAAGTCCAATTCTTGTGAGATTTATGGAAAAATAGCAGATAATAAGGAGACTTAATGACCCTTTTCTTATTTATAAATCAATATAGCAATTAAAAATGGAAACGTTTGTTACAGACCTATATTATTTTTCCCACATTTTTCTTTGTTGGATTGTTTTTTCCCAGATTAAAGAGTAGAATTCTAGCATGAGTCTTTGAAAAAATATAGTTTTAAAAGGAATTTCATTATTTGACAAGTAAACTTTAGTTAGCTCACCCATTAAAAAATTTATATGGCTCCACTTTTGAACAATAACACGTTATTAAAAAGATAACAATCCTGTTGCCAATTCCAGGCTTTCACTTTCATGGGTTGTAATCAAGATAACAGTCGTATATTTCGTTGGACTTAACAATTTCTTCTTGGTTGTTTTATGTTATTTCACCATCACCTAGCAACCTGGTTGTTAGGGAGTTAGCAACACATGGAGAGATGGGAGGAGAGGAAAAGGAATGTATACAGAGAAAGGAAGGAGAGGATTCACCACGGCAGAATGGTCCGGTAATCGTGGGAAGGAATAAGGATGATAATTCTAATCTATAAACCCGATAATCGTGGATAACCGCTTAAATGGGTTGGATTTGGGTATGAAAATTCGTGTATATTTTGGATAAGGGAAAAAACCGGGAATATATTCGGTTATGGTTTTGGATATGATTTTAGGGGTTCCCAATTTGTATCCGTCCTCAAATTCAACCCGAATAATATATAATATAATTTATATATATATGTATATTCATTATTCACCGAATTTATTGTCTTGAAAATACAAAAGTTGCATTATGCATGCCATGATGCCTTGATATTTGTTGGTTGAGAAAATAAAAAAGTAATTGGTAGAAGAGTCAAGGTGCCACTGTAAGGTTAGTTGACTAAAAAGAAAATTTAGATTTCTTCTGTTGATCGCCCTCGCTTTGTAGTGGCAGTTGGAATGGTGCTTCAATCATTTTCAGTATACTTTTAAAATTCCAACAACCACAAAAACACGTAGTATGTGAATTTTGAAATCACACATCACCTGTCATTGTCTGACACAAATGCCATATCAAATTTGAGGACAAATTTAATTTTATGAGCTATTATTATTAAGAATAGTCTATTTTTGAAAAGGGAAAATTTTCTATTTAAATTTTTTTATCATTTCTCAAAATATTTTTTTAAAAATAATTTTCTTTAAGACTCAAAAAATTGATTGATTTGCGATTTAAAAATTTTAAACCTTACAACTTAAACTAGACAAAGAAATCTAAAATGATTTTTTAAGGCCTACCAAACAATTTTTTAAGGCCTAAAACTTGAAAATTATTTTTGAGTTTAAAAAGTTGGATTCAAGTAAAGTAGTAAACATGTCCTTAGAATCTTCTACAGTTTTTCTATATCATTTAGATTAAACATTTGTGTCTTTTAAAAATTTGATTAAAATGCTTTGACCAATAGTCACCTTTATTTTTTAAAATTAAAATAAATTTTGAATTTATCGTTTTATCTGCATTATGCACTTTTCCTTATTTAGTGGAGATATTAGTAATTAAACTATATTTTCTCTTCTTTCAAATATGTTTTTTCGATCATTGTTTTTTTTTATTATTTATTTTATTTTTTATGTGAGTTGCATTTTGTTGAAAAGTTCAAAAGTTTTGAATCAAGATCAATAACAATTCAATGGTACTTATAAGAGATATCAAAGATCAGCCGACATCATCAATGTTTAGCTTTAATTTTTATATTCCACATGATCAAAAATCATTTTATTATACATCAAATATTTTATTACTGAATTAATATTTACTAAATTATAATGTATCAATTGATCAATTTTTTTTTAATTTTTTTTGTAGCAATGAAGATGGATATAAGCGTTAACTGATGAGAAATCCGTTACCTGATGAGTATGATTATTGATAATATCCGATGATTAATTTGCAGTTATGAATATAATTAATTTATGTGATTATAGGGATAGACATAACATTTCTGACCTCAAACCAAACCATTTCCGTACAAAGGAAAGAAAGAAGATAGTGTTGGTTGGAATAGGTGGTCGTCGGCGGTTGGTTGGGTTGATTTGATGGCTGTTTGGGTGTTGGGTCAAGAAAGAAAATTGCCGAAGGGCAAAATGGGATTTTGAGTTACAAAAACATTATTTGAAAGAATTATTGGGTGCATGTAAAACAAATAATCAACGTATAAATTGCAAGTGACCTTTACTATAATGGTGGAAAGATATTGAACTCTTACATGACGACGTGGGTTCAAACTTCGTCATTAGTTAATCTAACAAAATCTATCGTTTGACTAAAAAAAAATAGTATCAATCAATAATCCCACAAAAAATAATCAATGATACCAATTAATAATACCACGTTAATTAAAATGATAACAATTGGGTGGCGAATTCAAAGCTTTCCCTCTCATGGCTTGGTGAATCAAAGATACTAACTTCACTTTGTTGCGTTGGTGAATCAAAATTACAATCGTGTATTTCAAAAAATCTTTGTTGACTGACTTGTAAATTTTTCCATAGCGTCTTTGTCTACCGTTGTTGTGGGGATGAATCTAGAAAAAGGAAGCTCTTTTCATAAAATTCCAAGTTTGAGCAAAAACTTCTCCTCAAAATTATATTTTTCAATGGAAAAAGTGACAGCTACGTAATATTACGGCATGCTACGCGCGGCTTACACATTTTTAATGTATTTATATGCGTAAATTGACAAAAGAAAAGTCAAATATTTTGGGTAGATGAATACTCTTAGATCATACTAGAAAAAACCCCTCATAAACCAATTAAAGTAGTTGAATCCACATAATAAAATCAGTCTCTATTGAATTTATATTAACAATAGAGAAAATAATATTTAATAAACAACTGATTGAATCATATTATTGCTAGCCTATTGTGAGGCTAAGCCCACCCCCTCCCCCTTAGTGTAGATAATATCTTTTGTTCGAAAAAAAAAAATCATTTGACAACTAATATAAGTACATATTTTCCGCATGTGAAAGACTATTTTTATAATCGGCATTACCCACCTTAAGATGTTTTGAATGTGTTTAAAAATAGAGAAAATAATATTTAATAAACAATTTATTGAATCACATTATTGTTAGCCTATTGTGAGGTACTAATTATCAAAACAAAAAAAAATATATACAAAAAAATTAATTTTAAAAAAACACTGTTAAATGACAAAAATACCCCTACCACATTTGATGCATTATTTTGGGTTGCTTTTGAAGTTTTTTGTTATCTTTCTTTTCGTAAGACTTGGCAATTTCTTGTTGTTTGTTTTATGTTATTTCACAATCACCTGGCCAACGGAGCAACCTGGTAATGCGGCCTAAACCTAAAAAATATAACGACGGTGAGCTTGAGCCTTGACTTCTTAGGCCGCTCTGTGATCAATTCATAGAAAAGAACCAAGTTGCATACCTAACACCTTGTCAGGGTGTTGAATAAATAAAATAGGGTAATCTAAGGGATACTAAATTTATAGACAAAAAATTTGTAAATGAAATTATTTGTCACTAATAAAAATGAGCATGTTCATCAACGCTTAAATAGAATAGATTTTCTTCTATTGACTGGTACCAAAGATCGCCTGCACTTTCTAGTGGCAATTGGAAACTCGGAATTACGCATTCATTTTCTGGAAGACTAATGCAATATTACATTTAAGGGTAAATTTAATATAAATCTAATTTGTGAGCTATTAGTAAGAAGGTTTTTTATCACAAATGATCCTTGAAATTAACTCTTACCATCAAGATGGTCCTTGAAATTAAAAATCAATCAATGTAGTCCTTGAAAATAGGTGTCGCAAATCAATGTGGTTATGCTGTCACAATTTTGTTAAAATTCTATTAAGTGCTTATGTGGCAAATAAATAGGTCCCACAAGATTTATGGGTTTTTCTCACAAACGGTCCCTGAAATTGACCCACACCATCAATATGGTCCCTGAAATTAAAAATCAATCAATGTAGTCCTTCAAAATAGGTGTCGCAAATCAATATGATCTTTCGGCTACAATTCTGTAAAAAAAAATTTGTCATGTGCTGATGTGGTTTTATAATTACTTAAAAAAGTTGTCTAAATACCTTTTTGCACAACAAAAATATTTTTTCTTATAGTAAGGCCTACTCCGAAGAGAGATCCCTTCCATAAATTCTCAAAGGCACAAGGCTTAACCAAGGCTTGAGAGGGGTATGGAAATAGTTTTCAACCAACAATGGATGCACCTCGGTTATAGCCTCATTATCTTAAGGCAAATCTCGTTGTTCTTTGCAACACCAGACCACTAGGGAAGACCCGAACAAGCTCTCCAAGTTTAAGGTTGTGAGAATGTTGATCACCTAAATGTTAACGATGATGTCCCATAAGTCATTGCCAATGGACTAAGTCGACACCAAAGGTGATATCGATCCAAAGAATAGAGAGCGACTGAGGTATAGAAATGTGGACTGGGATCGGAGGTGATTGCAGGATTGGGTTTTTGGGTTGACAATTTTTTTAGTAACATTAAATTATTAAGCTTATTTGTAATTTTTTTAAATTTAATTAGACTTGTGTGAGCTATTAATGTTGGAAAATATTAGTATTTAGATTTATTTTAATATTTGGTGTTTTGGGCTTAGCCCGTTAGTATTAGGATTTCGTTTCCTTGCCTATTAGGGTTATGTTAGTTTTCAATATATATGGTACTTTGTAACTCTATAGTATAATAAGTTATTCACAATGTAGTCTCTTGGGATTCTATAGCCGTTTCGGCGTTCTCGTTTGATCAATACTATTTCTAGTTTTGTAATCCGTTTGTTCGTTTATTGTGGTATGTGCACTCTGATATTCAACTATTAATGTGTCATACCATCACATAACATAATTTTTGACAAAATTATGACAGAAGGACTACATTGATTTGAAACACTTACTTGCGGGACTACATTGATCAATTTTCAATTTTAGAGGCCATTTTGATGTCGTGTGTCACAATCAAAATTAACTTTAGGTGTTCAGACGTGCCATTGCCATCTTTAGCATGACAGATGTAAAACAGATGTTTAGTTTAATTGTATATGCCCGAGAGACCATGTTAGCTATGAAATGTGCTTTTGTAGGGCCTAAGGTGTAGGCCTTAAGGCTCGTAATCAAAACTGACCAAGTACTCGAACATATAGTGGTTGGTTCATTGTTGCAGAAGTATTACAACTATTATACTTCAATCACCTGAGCCCGAAGAGCAGAACGAACCCAGATAGGTGCCTTTGTAGGGCCTTAGGTATAGGCCTTGATACTTCCCATCAGAAGTAATTCTATACTCAAGCGTTATGTGACAATCATAATATAACAGAAGTAAAACTAAGAAATATGCTGATTACTTGCGCCCCAAGTAACTTCGGACTTCTTGTTATCAAGGAATGTCGTGGATGGGTTAAGTCCACATAATGTTCTTTTTTATGCCTAGAGACCAAGGACTTTCGATTGATAAATCTCGTATGCCCGAAAGGTTATAACTTAGATCTGGTCAAGCTATGAGTGCAGATTCCCATTTTATCTTTTGCATGGTTGGACACCATTAAACCGACCAGATCCAAAAACCAAGAAGCCTTTTAATCATAAACTTGCTAGAAATAACTTGGATACAGATGGAAGTATACATCATATTACTAGATTTGTGAATGAAAAGACAGAACAAAGAGGGTCGGGCAAGGCTGATCGTCTTGCAACTTCCTCTCTTTGTGATTGACAAAGGGTTTGAGTGCTAGAAGGGAGATTGGGAGATGAGTTTACAGGAAGGAATCGATACTACAACAAGATTCAGACAAGGTAGCAGAGCTTTTACAAAGGCTTTTGGTGAAGGTTGATCTTGAAAAGGATTAAGGCTTGGTGCTGACTATAGCTTCGTATGCAAATCTGGCTTGAGCAGAGTTTGTGTATTTGTTTGTTTGATTGAGTGTCCCTATCTCTGATTTCTATTTCCCTTTTTATAGATGATTTGGCTTGGCTGCCTGCAGCATCAATCTTGCCCTAATGCGGCTGAAGGGTAGTCACTCATCAGCTTTTTACTTGTACTGCCATTGTAAAGTACTTTTGGGCTGATTAGCTGGCTAGTCTACACCACTTAACTTCTAGGTAGGTGAGCAAGTGGCTCAAGTGATCCGCACTTAGTCGGGAATAGGGCTTCTTCCGTGTTCTGAGCTTCGACTGAGCCTTGGGCTTCCTTCCTTCTATACCTTTTTCTGGGCTAACTTCCTTTTGAGCCCAAAGTTCCAGTTTTAACCCAAACAAAAATATTATCAAAAAATTGATACAAAATACACCCTAATCAAGTTTCTTCTTTAGATTTCAACTAACCCATATAACCACCCATAGAATTGCAGTGAGATGTAGATAAGTAGTTTGATCCAATTTTTGCAAACGGAAAAAAAATTAAGAAAACGAAAGTAATTAAATTTGAATGTATATCCGAATCATCGATTATTTCTTCAAGTGCTTCTGGTTCTAACAATTGGTTTCTTCATCTGGTGGTGAAACTGGTCGGTCAGTTTTCAATCTATAACCCAAATTTAATGCAACATATGCATCCAAAACAGCATTACAATTTATAATCCAACAAGGAGCTTCAGATAAAAATGATTAATAAAATAACCAATTACACCATAATTGAGAGAGAGAGAGGCGATTAAGCCAATTGCATATTGATACATCTGAGAAATTAAGCCAATTTGCAGGACTCTAAACGTTACCATTGATTAGAAGCTGTGAGCGACAGCGCGGGGCTGAAGGACACAGGATGAATTGACGAAGGAAGTGCATAGGAATTGGAGCCGTCGAGGTATTGAGTTATTTGGATTTGGAGTCTGTGGGTGAGAAAAGGAAGATGTGGCTGGATTGATAAAGGTTGCAAATACCATAATTCAAGCAAACACATGACAAATAATTACGTCGTGTTTCGAGATAACGTCCAAAGCTGGATTGATAACGGCAAACTCAGATTTCCACAGAAGAAGATGAGTGTTGATATCGACCCATTTCCCACGGCAACAGTAAATATGGTAGATGCTTGCCTACCTAGGGACAAAGGAAAAGGGAAGGCAGAGGTCGTTACAACGCAACGCTTTCTGAATCAGAATTCTCGGCCATGTTTCAATGCTGGTTTTCATTCAAACAAACCACCTACAACTCTAACAGGACCCGCTATTGTCAAGCCCATGACAGATTACAACACTGATGAAGAAGGTGGGTCGGTGGTTTTATGCAGAAAGTGTAAAGCAAATGTCAACGCCGAGCTGAATGAAAAGTCATCTTCTGCTATAATGGAACAACCTACAGCCGCAACACAGCAAAAAGTGATCAACGCAGGCCAACATCAAGGGGTTTTTGATAGGCTCGGCCCTAAAGTGTGGGTGGAAGAGACACCTTCAGTCAGACGACGCCTCGATTTCGATGCTCCGTTTTATGACGAAGATTATTACATACGCAATTCTAGCAGCTCGGAATCATCGCAGAGCCAAAAAACTTTCAAACCTCCCGAACCTCGAGACCAGCATTGGTATACGTATCATTCTTCGAAAGGTGTCTACACTGCACTGTCCAAATCCTAGAAATATCGGCACCAAAAAATAGACTGCATGGCCCACCGACGGGCAGCCCAAGAAACTTGAGTCCGTAAATGGCGGCCGAAGGAAACAGTTGCCAATGATGATGAACGACAATCTCCAACTATTATGACAGAGTTGGTTTAAGGGAAATGGCTGGTTAATCGAGATGTTGAAACCACATTTGAGGAGGCTAATAAACGGATCAAACTTCTTCTTCGGCCCAGGGAAATGAAGGCACGCTTCGAGCATTTCAAGCAAGAAGCTGAAAGCAAACTGCCATCGCCAACCCCACAAGAACCTTTGATCAAAGTTCGATGGAATTTACATCCACCATTCCTCGGGGAGGCCTTAGAATATGTTCGAGAGTTTCATGAAAAGCATTCGGCTAACGATTTGTATGGTTTGCCGAAAGCATGTCAAGATACAATCGATCTCGTCATAACTTGCCCAGATGCCGAGCGAATTATTCAGAAGACCTCAGACCCAGGATTGAAAGCTAGGTTCCAACACATATGAGAAGCTCGAGTCCTTGGCTTTGAAGTTGACCCATACACTGATATCGATGCGGCCGACCTTCCTTTCTCATTGGAGGACCTTCAGTATTTACGATACCACTTCGAAGTCTTTTCGACCGTTTCTCTCTTCAGCCTTACGATCGATGAAATAACATGAGTCGCACGGTTGGATGCCTATCTCGACACTAGGGATGCCCGTATAATGTACCAAGAGCAAGCTCGTCTCCTGGCACCCATCCCAGGCACAATTACAATTTCAGACGAACCTGAGGCATTTAAACAGAACAACCAGATTTTCGAAGAAACACCGCAGGAACAAACCATCGAAGAAGGAGCGGAGGAGTCTCTTAGTATAACTCCGACGGAAGCAGATGCCGCAGTCGGTGACAAGGAAAGAGAAGAGCCTGAAGAGGAGGATCATAACCCGATGGGCCCATCGGTCCTGGATAACATGGAAATCAGTATGGTCCATGCTTTGTCTGCTGATTTTCAGCTAAACACATCTCAACCGAATTTCCTCGACGGCGAGGTAGTTGCCGAAGAAGCTGGTCACATTGATTTTGTAACTGTTGCCGAAGATGATTCAATAACAAAAGAGGACAACCTCAATGCAGCTTTGGTCGAATTATTTCCTTGATCATCATCGGCCAAACTTCATCATTTGAAGCCATTGTATGTAACGGCCCATATTGAAGGGTATCCGGTCTTCAAAGTTTTTGTCGACTGTGGAGCCACCATTAATATCATGCCTATAAACATCATGAAGGCGTTACGGTGCTCTAACGACGAACTTATCCCCTCTGGGATCACAATGAGCAATTTTGTTGGAGACAAATCCCAAACCAAATGGGTACTTCCTTTAGCGGTAAACATCGCCGGCTGTAATCACATGACCACTTTTTTCATCATCGACTCCAAAACCGAGTATAACGCATTGCTCGGTTGAGACTGGATTCATCAAACCAGCTGTATTCCTTCGTCATTATATCAAGTGCTCATTTTTTGGGACGGTAAATCGGTCATTGTTCACCCGGTCGATAATCAGCCCTTCAAAGCTAACATGATCCAAGCACGGTATTATGATGACCACGTCAATTACATTACCCTACAAGGTTTCAATGATGAAGGACGACCGACTCAGATTTCTGTTCAGAAAGCTATAGAGGTTGGCGCCGAGACTGTCCACCAGGATTCAGTGAGACTCGGGTTAGCTGACTTCATCCCCGATCTCGATGTCTGACACCGATCGGGAAAAACATCGGGCCGCGGTTTCATCTACTATGGAACGACTGCTGGCTCATTGGTATACTATCTCTAAGCAACCAAATTCATGCGTTAACCTCGTAGAGTTCCTCACCGAATGAGATAATGGTCCTGTCATATCTCTTGACAAAATTCAAGCTGCCTCGACTGAGCTCGAAGACAATCGGCCCCAAGTGAAGGACCCATTAGAAGAAATTAATGTTGGGACATCCGATGACCCACAACCTTTATTTATTAGTGCTTTGCTCCCCCAACCTATGAAAGCCGAACTTCGTGCTCTGCTTGAAGAGTTCAAAGATTGTTTTGCTTGGAGCTACCACGAGATGCCTGGCTTAGATCGCACTCTCGTCGAACATGAGTTACATATTAAACCTGGGTGTAAACCTTTCCGTCAACCACCTCGGCGATTCTCAACCGAAGTGCAACTCGGCATCAAGGATGAACTTGTTCATCTCTTGAAAGCAGGGTTCATTCGGATAACTCGATACGTTGAATGGTTGGAAAATATTGCTCCTATTTTAAAGAAAAGTGGTGCATTGCGCATTTGTATCGACTTCAGACATCTGAATCTGGCCACTCCCAACGATGAGTATACAATGCCGATTTCGGATTTATTAATCGATGCCGCAGCGAATCATGCGATCTTATCTTTTATGGATGGACATACCGGGTACAACCAAATTTTCATTGCCGAAGCCGATGTGCATAAGACTGCTTTTCGCTGCCCGGGGGCACTCGGCACATATGAATGGGTTGTCATGCCATTCGGCCTCAAGAACGCCGGTGCCACGTACCAACGAGCAATGAACACCATATTTCATGATTTAATTGGAACCATCGTCGAAGTCTACATCGACGATGTTGTAATCAAGTCTAAATGCCAGCAAACACATCTGGATGATCTTCGACAGGCTTTCCTCCGCATGCGTCAACACAACCTCAAAATGAATCTTGCCAAATGTGCCTTCGGTGTGTTAGCCGGTAATTTTCTCGGTTTCCTCGGTAAGATAAATTTTCTTCGCCGAAAATAAAGCACGCGCAATCATCAATGCCCCACCCTTAACGACGAAGAAACAATTACAGTCTTTACTCGGTAAGATAAATTTTCTTCGCCGATTTATGGCTAACTCGATGGGTAAAATGAAAGCATTCTCTACGCTATTGAAACTCAAGGACTCAGATAAATTTGAGTGGAAAGACGAGCATCAGGTACCGTTTACGCAAATCAAAGTCTCCCTCACAACACCACCTGTCCTCGTCCCACCTTGGCACAGTAAGCCTTTTAAGCTATATATCTCGGCGGCCGAAGAGTCCATCGGCTGCCTCATCGCCCAAGACAACGACGCCGGACGAGAGCAGGCTATTTTTTTTCTAGGTCAAAATCTCAACCAACCAGAGATCAATTATTTTGCCGTCGAGAAGCTTTGCCCCGCTTTATTTTTCGCTGCATCAAAACTTAGGCATTACATGCTCCCATCAGTCATCCAGGTCATTGCCCAAACTGACGTCATCTGCTACATGCTCACTCGGCCAATAGTAAAAGGTCGAATTGGGAAATGGACAATGGCACTGTCCGAATTCAGCTTGCAATACGTGCCCTAGAAAGCTGTCAAAGGCCAGACACTGGCTGATTTCCTTGCTCAACACCCATCCCCATATGGTTTTGGAGGTAACGATGTCGAAATCGGCATGGTTGAAACGCGCGATAACTACTGGACGATGTACTTTGACGGATTAAGTACTTCATCCTCGGCTGGCGTGGGAGTTGTCATTCAATCCCCAAACCACGTTCGTTGGTATTTTTCGCTTAAGCTGGATTTTGATTGCACAAATAATTAGGCCGAATATGAAGCCCTTATCATCGGCCTTGGAATCCTTCTCGACTTACGAGCGACCCGTGCCCTCATCCTCGGTGACTCCGAACTTGTGATTAACCAACTTAATGGTTCTTTTCGATGCATAAGTTGTACCCTGGCACGCTACCACATGATTGCCAGCTATTTGGCTGAATTCTTCGACGGTATTACGTTTGAACATATTTCCCGGATTCATAATACCGCTGCAGACGAGTTGGCTCAAATCACCTCCAGGGCACACCTCATGGGGGGCAAGCTAAGTCGAGAAATACCCATGTTACGACAGCTATACCCAGCCTTGGTTAACCAGCAAGTCCTCCGAAGTGACAACGTGATATGCACAAGAGTAATGTCCTTACCTTCATTGTTAGACCGACAAGACCTTATAGATGTTTGCGCTATCGAGGCAATACCAGATGATTGGAGAAAGCCCATTATGCAGTATCTTGACAATCCCAATGGCAAACATGATCACAAGACAAGAGTTCACGCCACAAACTATGTCATGTATCAAAACGAGTTATACCGAAAAGGCGAGGATGGTCTACTACTGCTATGCCTCGGCCGCTAAGAGAGTGCTCAGGCAATCACAGAAATCCATGAAGGGGTTTGAGGAGCTCATCAGTCCGGACGTAAAATGCGATGGTTGCTTCGACGACACGACTATTTTTGGCCAAGAATACTAAAGGATTGTATCGAGTTCGCACGAGGGTGCATACAATGTCAGATTCACGGTCCTATACAAAAGGTCCCGGCCGAATCATTACATTCGGTCACTAAACCATGGTCGTTTAGAGGATGGGCCTGGACGTAATCGGCAAAGTCACACCATCCTCCGGGGCTGCCAAGCACGCATGGATACTGGTAGCAACCGATTACTTCACTAAGTGGGTCGAAGCAAAATCATATGCCGAGCTAACGTCTAAAAAAGTTTGCGACTTTGTGGAAGAACATATTGTGACCAGATTCGGCGTACCAGAAACTATCATAACTGACAATGGCACAATCTTTACAGCCGAGAGGTTTAAAGAATATATGGCAAGTTTGAAAATTCAGCTTGAACAATCTATACCGTATTATCCACAAGCAAATGGGCAGGCTGAGGCAAGTAACAAAGTGTTGATCGGCATTCTCGAGAAAATAATAAAGGAAAAGCCTGGTATGTGGCGCTTAAAGTTGAATGAGGCTTTATGGGCATATAGAACATCACTTTGATCGACGACCGGGATAACCCCGTATGCACTAACCTACGAACACGATACAATGTTACCAGTCGAGTTAAGCATAAATTCATTGCGAATGATTGAACAAAGTAGTCTGTGCAGTGCCAAATATAATCAATCCATGAGACAAGAATTAGAAGATTTAGAAGAAGCGCGGCTTGACGCTTATAACCTGCTGGTGGCACAGAAATAGGTTGCCAAGCGAGCATATAATCAAAAGGTTAGACATAAAACATTTGGCGAAGGAGAATTAGTTTAGCAAATGGTGTTGCCCGTAGGAATTAAAGACCCCAGGTTCGGCAAATGGTTGCCAAATTAGGAAGGGCCGTTCGTCATACATAAGGTTCTCGGCAAAGGCGTATATCATCTTAGAGACTGGACCAGTTTAGTTCACAAATTCCTAATCAATGGGAAGTTTTTGATGAAGCATTATCCGGTCACATGGGCAATGCGGGAATATAAATTCAGTTCATTAAGATCGATAAAAGAATACACAAATTGAGTAGGTCGACTAGTTCACATTTAAATAAATTTAGGGTGAAGAAGGAAGAAGAGTGCCGAGAAAGGCCTTCAGCTTCAACCACCACACCTCGCCCATTATGACTTCGGCCTGCCGGTTTTTCTTGTTTATTTTCAACTGCTCGATTCGTTTCGTGCTCACCGCATACTCAGTTAAACAATCTTTACCGCTCGACTCGAAGTCCTTCGTAAGCTCAGAAGTAATAGCCGACCTTCGTTTTGCCAATTCGGCTATTTGACGGTCTAGGTCGGCCAAGGCTTCTCCTTTCACCTTCAAGGCATCGATCTTCAGCCGAATAGCGTCTTGGACGGCCACGGCAGCTTTTAGATCTCGTTCAACCCTCAGAGTGTTCTCAAGGACACTAAAGGATTCCCGAACGCACTCCAAGGCGGATGATGCTTAAACGATAGCCTCGGCGCTCATTTGACCATCAGCTCTGAGGTTGTTTAGGCATATACCCAACAAATCAAGACCTTGCACTCAAGGACTTGTGATGCCGAGAGAGACAAGACTTCTTGCAACCGAGCCAGAGCAGTTGAATCAGCAGGTTTAGTTGTGGTGGTCGAAGGACCAACCGCTCCGGTAGTGCTTGACAAGAGAGCTTTGAACTCGACTTCCCATGAAAGTTGCACACAAAAATCGGTTTAAGCTCAAGAAAATCATGAAAAAGATAGCAAGAAGGTTTTGTGTAAACTTGCCTAGAGGAGACTTCGGCCATGTCTTCAGGTTCGTTGCTTGAACCTAAAGAACTTAAGGGCCGAGCCCAGTGTCTTAGGCTGCTTTTCAGTTCATGCGGCCGATGGAGGTTATCTACCTTCGATGGCCACTGAGGCGGCCAAGAAATATAGATAACACCCTTCGGCGCGTAAAATTTTTGATGAAAAGAGTGGGCAGGCACCTGACATTTAATATTTTCCTGGTTTAGAGTTCTAAGACAGAAAATAACCAAGGAAAGCGGTAGGGTTACTTACGAAGGTCGAAGTGGCTTCTTGGGGAGGAATGTTGAAGTCCAGGTCCTGCGGATGAACGGGCGTTTTCGCCGTCACTTCTGGCTCAACGGTAGGTCGTTTGCCACGATCGGTTGCAGAAGGGCTGATTTAGACAGCTGCCTCAGACGCAGAAGGAAGTTGATTACGGGGTTGAGGGCGACCCGCCAGCGAAATTTCTTCGCTCCTATCGCTCTCTTCTGGCTCTACGACAGGTCGTTTGCCACGGTCGGCCGTAGAAGGGCCGACTTGGACAGTTGTCTCGAACGCAGGGGCAGGTTGATTGCGTGATTGAAGGCGACCCACCAACAGGATCTCGTCACTCTCGTCGTTCTTTTCTAGAACGACTGTCGCTTGTTTTGGATTTTTAGGGGGAGTTCTCTTAGCCAGGGGGGCCGCCTTTTCCACAACAGGTGCATCGACCGACCCTGAAACTACGGACGACTCGACCAATGGAGCAGTCCTTGGCCCGATCACGACTGGAGGGTCAGGACAAGCTTTAGGAGCCTGACTTGTCGAAGCCAGCTGCACAACCGTTGGGATGTGTACAACTGGGGTGGAAGGAGAAACATCAGGAATGGCTGTTCCTGACATTTGGCTAGAGATGACGTGAATTTCTCGTTGCCCTTTGTTAGCTAATTTCTTGACGCGTTTTGTAGGACAAGGGACTGCGACGGCCGTCTCAGTCTCTTGTCGGGGTCGTTTGCTCAGCTTGGAAGAGGGGATTGCCTTTTTCTTGGCTGCAATTGCAGCCACCGCTGTAACTTTTTTCGATGCTCGGCTGCCTGAGAATTGAAAGCCAAGTCAATAACAATAAGGATGTATATATCTAAATATACAAGGAAAGCTATATACCATGGGTAGCCTCTTTCGGCTGGGAAGCAGGAGTCTTGTAGGGATGATCGCCGAAGATCTTGTTAATGACATCTTCGACCGGTGCGCTGAAGAAGCTATGAGTGTATTCTTCCCACCAATCACCGAAGGTATCAATGCTAAGAGATTATGAAGTGACCGGTCGAAGGTGGAATTTTTGGCATCGCTCATGGAACTCATTTTTGGCGTTATGGCATTCCTTCTCTGAGGAACCAGGTTCGCGTCTGCGACTTAGGACGGATCGTGAGGAGAGAAGGGGGACTGGGTAGCCTTGGAGGTAACCAAGCTGCCGAGCGAGGAAATTGGGATGATACACTTCCCAACCCGCTTGGCGACCATCACAGCCGAGATGCAGGTCACGGGTAAGCACGAAAGACCCCCAGGATTGACGAAAGTCAGCATCTTCATCCGCACCCCACGTTAAGGTAGGAAGCCTAATCGACGAAGGGTATTCTCGACGACGACAGATCAAGAACTCGTCATTAGAAAGATCATCGATAGTGAAAAAGTATTTGAACACCTCTTCAGCTTGGTGAGGGGGTGCTGGCCGAGAAGCCAGCTAAGGGCCGAGTGCTTCCATAGGTGAGAATTCAGTAATCTCTGGCTGAAGAGAGGCGAAGTAGACCTGCAGCCAGAGTTGGAAGACCCAAAGGGGACCATTCTGGTACGGGTCGAACTTGTTTAGGGTCGTTTCGGCCAAGTAGTGTAGGAGATGGGTGAGAATGGCCGGGCTGAGTGCCAGAGTGTGACTGCTAGCTAGGGCTTCGGCCACTGGCATGTTCTCGACCAGACACTTATTGGATTTGGTACAACAGATAAATTTGTTGTACTAATAGAAGAGGAAAGCCTCATGTTCCCCTTCTCGCAGAGCCTCTTCTCTTCGGCCGGCAAAATGGAGATAGAGGGTGTTATAGTTGAAGAAGTTCTTATAAAGTTTATGAACCTCTTCTTTCGAGGGTGCTTGGCCTTCACTGCTCAGCGTATCAAGGGCCCGTTTATCGAAAAACACATTTAGGTCGAGGTTCGACGGGTACCCAGAGAGGGCGGTGTCGATTGGGATTCCAGTAGGGGAAGTCCTCAAGATGACAGTAACGTCAAGTATGGTGGGACCTATGGGGCCGAGAGGGAGGACCATTGTGTTGGTGGCCGAACACCAGAAGCATAAGGCCGCTAAGAGGAGCTCCTTGTCTAGGATGACTTCTATGGATGAGAGGTGAATGGCGTCGTAGATGCCTAGGGCTTTCCATTGCTCGCCGAAGAGTCTTTCCATTCGTACGACCCAAGCCCAGGTTGTAGTAGTCGAAGGCCAAGAACCTTGAGGCTTTGCCAAGTCCCACTTCGCCCATTCAAACCCTTGCAGCAAGGGTGATAGGCAGTGCTACTTGAGAAGTCCAATGATGGTTGGCGGTACTGCCGCTTTAAAGAGAGGACCCAGGATTTGGTGAGGGGTGCTCATGTCACTTTCAAAACGTATGGTTTTGATCGAACTTCGATCGATAATTTTCTAGCATTGGTCACATTCCTTGGAAAGCTTAGAGATGAAGCAGGCCATTGTAAGTGGGTTGAAAATACGACACGAGAAGAGTTTCCTGGGTTGGGGGAATTATAGACGAAGATCTGGAAAAAAGGGGATTCCCTGGAGAGCAATGACAAGAAATTTCAGAGAGTTTGAAAGCGTAAAGTACAAATGAGAGAATTCCAGTATTTATAGAAGAAAGGAAGAAAGGGTAATCGTTCGAAATTCAAAATGAAGGGTAAAATCGACGGAAGAATTCGCTAATCATTATGAGTATTCAGAGAATCCGGTTGAGAAGAACGAGGGTTTTGTGTTTTTGGGGGCGCATGATTGCGTGTGGCGGTGAGATTTATGGTGAATGACGTTTTGGCGTCTGCACGATGATGAATGGTTCGCGGATCAGGGCGGCATGGATGTGCTCAACAACAAGGTCATGATGGTATGACAGTTCAGGGAGCCGCACACTTTAAAAGTCATTATTAGGAATTAGCCGTATTAAAGGATGCCACGTGGTGTATTGGTTAGCAGGATCAAGATCTTGCAATCGTGCTCAAGAAATGCACTTTGGAAATGGAGTATTTGGATTCTAAGTATTAATTTCGCTTCTTCAAAGTCGAAGCTTGACCAGAGGATTCAGGTCGAGGACTTCAGAAGCGAGGGGGCAATGTTTGGGCTCAAAATATTAGTTTGGGCTAAGTATAAAATCATTCTCAGTCCAGAAGGCTTTACGATAAGGGTATCATGGATCGTTTAGTTCTAGATCGTTTAGGTCGTGGGTTTTCAAACCTAGATCGGTTAGGCCATACTACAAGATGAGTCAAATCCTGGCGCAATAAGGAGTCTCCGCGAGATTAATCACTCGGAAGTGAATCCGGCTCGATGAAAGGATAGGTTCAAAATCCTGATGAGAGTTGGAGTACTCGAGATGGTGTTTGATTAGAAGAAGAAGTCCCAATTCGAGTAGGGTTTTAACTCGACCTAGAAGGTATCCTGTGCTATAAATAGAGGAGGTTGTGCATCGTTCAGGCCCCATCCAATTGAACACATAACTGCCCTGCGCAAACTTTCTCAACAACTTAAGATTTTTATTTTCTCTTTTCGCTGACACATCTTCCGTTGGCATCGACAGCACTGTGAAAGCAACTGGTGATATCTTCAGTCGGCATAGATAACTTTGTCGCCGTAGAATCAGCCAATCTCGTAACATCTTCCGTTGGCATCAACAGCACTGCGGCGAGGACGGCTGGTTACCTATCCAAGTCTCGGTCGAGAAAGGTTTCTGAATCTTTATTGATTGAGGTCATCTCAGTAGCCTTCTTGGCGAAGTGAGGTGTTACAGCTTACTGAGCTCAGCGCATTCCACGTTGAGTTATTTTATGATTGGATACTCTCAAGTAGGATTCAAAGTTCGGCATTTAGACGGCCAAACCACGTTCACTATTAAGACTCATATCTGCTTTGAGTATTTGTGCCCTTACACTTTGGTGTCGATTCGGCTTGAGTTTACTCTGACGAATACCATCACTGTGACCGAATTCGACGACGACGATTTGTGAACTTCGTAAGAATAGTAGCCTTGTCTTCAGGTTCGAGGACCTAAGAGGCCGAGACGTGTTCCTTCCTCGGCGGCAATCACAAGACGCAGAAGTCAGCTGCGCACCCAACGCAACATCAACAAATTCACTTCTCGGCCGAGCTTGGCCGACGAGTTGGCACGCCCTGCATTCATCGAATGACGTAGTTAGCTTATAGATTACTCGGCCTGCGCGCCACGTAGGCTTGGTAGTTTTTAGGGTTAACACTTACATTGATTAGTTCAAATATTTCCAAACTCTGAAAAATGCTCTCAATTCGGCTGAGCTGTTCACTCTACGGTTTGAAACAATCTGGAAGAATGTAGTATAACTGTCTGAGTGAGTATTTGACTAGTTAGGGATAGGTGAACAATGAACTATGCCCCTGTGTGTTTATTAAGAAGTCACATTCCAGATTTACGATTGTTGCAATATATGTCGATGACATGAACCTTATCGGAACTTCTGAAGAACTCGCGAGAATTGCAGCGTACCTGAAGTCGGAATTTGAGATGAAAGATCTAGGTAAGACTCAATACTGTCTTGGTATCAAGATAGAGCAATGTTCAGATGGAATCCTAGTACATCAATCGAACTACACCCAGAAGGTGTTGCGCTGCTTTAATGAGGATAAAGCGAAGCCTTCAAGTACTCATATGGTCGTTTGATCTTTAGATGCAAAATGAGATCCATTCCATTCAAAGGAGGATGATGAAGAGATTTTGGAGCCTGAAGTTCCTTATCTAAGTGTGATAGGCACTTTATTGTACTTAGCTCAATGCACTAAACCCGACATCTCCTTCGTTGTTAATCTTTTGGCAAGATACAGTAATACACCTACACACAGACACTGGACTGGCGTGAAAGACATCTTCCATTACCTTAAGGGTACTACAGATTTGGGCTTCTTCTATCACTACAAATCCTCGAGTAATGTCGTGACTTCTGCTTCTTGAGTCTATTCACGCCTTGTTGGTTATGCCGACACAGAATACTTATCTGATCTGCACAATGCGGGTTCTTAAACGGGTTATGTCTTTACCGTTGGAGGCACTACAATCTCTTGGAGGTCAACTAAACAGACCTTAGTTGCCACTTTGTCTAACCATGCTAAAATTCTTGCCTTACATGAAGCAACTCAGGAATGCTTTTGGTTGAGAGCAATTATGGGCCATATTCGAAGCTCTTGTGATCTTTATCCCCTCGTTGATGTCCCGACGATGATCTTTGAAGACAACATAGCATGCATAAAACAACTCAAGAAGGGTTACATCAAAGGAGACAACACCAAGCACATTGAGCCGAAGTTCTTCTTTTCACATCAACAACAAGAGCATCAGAAGATTGAAGTCATGCAAATCCATTCACAACATAATCTGACCGACCTTTTCACCAAATCACTGCCGAAGACGACGTTTAGAAGCTTGTTCATGTAATTGGTATGCATAAACTTTCTGAGTTGTAACTTTGCTATTTCTCTTTGGAACTATGTCAAACTCAGGGGGAACATCCTGAAAATACTTGCTTGATCTTAATGTACTTTTTTCCCTACAATTAGGAGCATTTTTCCCACTGGGTTTTTGCTACCTAACTAGGTTTTAACAAGGCACCCATCTTGGGCTGGTCATATCTTTGATGACATCTCTTAGGCGTTTCTTTTGACTTTGCATTTCTCACGCATTTTTCCTTAGACTATAGATTTTGTCCCTACTCGGGTTTTTACCATAGCCTTAGGGTTTTTTTTAGTAAGACTCATTTGCTTATGCAAGTTCCTACCTTATTGAGAATAAGCATTGTTCCTTAGAATCAGTGCTGACGAGTCGACTTCCTCAACTTCTGCATGATGCTGAATCTACCTTGAGTATTTATACACTCAAGGGGGATTTGTTGTAAACATTCCTAGTTTAAGTGTGATTGTGTAAATCCTATATTAGATTTGATTTTAGTTATCTTTTCCTATTACAACTTATATTACTTGGGGAAGAAGGAATATCTTCTCTCATTTTACTACTATAAATAAAGACACAATGTTGGAGGGATAACAACACACATTCCCCTACAATTCTACAAACACATCTTTCTTAATCTCGCTCTCTCTACTGCCCCCTTTAATCTTGTAAAATAAAATAGACCACAATAGTAGGTAAATTATTCTCCATATATTAGCACAACTATTAGGCACATTTATTGATTCCCCACATATTTGTTTAATTACATCGTATATATTGTGATCGAATCACAATATGAATATTAATGCTTTTTTCTCTTTTCAAAAATCATTAATCCACCTTTTAATCCATATACAATTAATTGTATATGTTAAAAATGTAATTAAGGGTATATAAGGCATTAAAAAATGTACAATGGTGAAGTCAAACATAGTTAATGAATTTGCTTATGTGGAGGCTAGTCAATGGATTTTAATCAAGTGAAAAAATTATGTCGGGTTTTATGTAACGAAAATTGAGTTTCAGGAGCTAAAGTCATATTTTTTGTTTTTTCTTTTATGGAGAATATGGGTTGTTTCTTGATTTACTGCTGAGGCTAGAGTAGCATGCCCATCGAGAGCATAATTGGATTATGAAGGATACTGTCAAGCTCGACGGTGACTCGGAGAGGATGTCAAATGTCCTTTATGGCAGGCCACCTCGGAATACAACTCAAGCTTAGCGGTATTGATTCTTTTCTAAGTTTGGCTGGGCTATGAGCCGAGTTCGGCTTGGATGGTGGTGTTCCCACTGTATCCTCTAAACATCATTAGAAGTGGTGGGTGGAAAGAACCTGAACCGCTGTCGCCGAAGGACTCCTCGATGATGGAGTAGCCAAGGGTGGCTTAGTCTTTTCATTGTCAACATGTGTTGGAAATTATATATTATAATATGAAATATTGTAATATATAATTTTAATAATTGAATGAAAAATAGTTTTAACCGTATTTCTTAGAAAAATTATGTTATTTAGATGCATTCTCTTGCTAAATGATGTATAGTTATAGATGAAAAGTTATATATCTTTAATAAGTAGTAATTGAGTTCTATATAAACCCATGAAACCATTGGTATTAAATGATAGAAAATTAGAGTTTCCTTATACTCTTGAGAAATAGAGTTTCCCCACTCTATTTCTCTCATTTTTCATTTGTCAAGTTCCGAGTCGTGTTTTAAGAGTACAAAATATATAAAGTTCGCTAGAGTCCGAAAATTGAAATGTTTTGACTTCGAATTATAGATTGTTGAATTCTGGAAGACGGACGCCTACCGAACTACAAACACAAGAGTAAGGGCGAAATTCTGTCTATAGGACATTACATTTATGCAAGTCTCAACCTCCAAGTTTGTCAGTTTTTCTAACTTTTTCTATAGTTGTTTATATTAATCTCGTTTATAATTGATGTTGTGAATTTCTTGAAGATCAATGGAATTTTTTATGTCATTTTCATGTTTTCTAATATTGCTCCAACAATCTAAAGACAAAATATTTTCCTTATGCAATAATTAGAAGAAAAAAAATGGATTTAAGAAAAATTTATATTGAGAAAGTAGAAAAGAATGATTTGAATATATGTTAGTGAAACTGTCGTTTAAAATTTAGACTTTGAAGCACATGCATATTGCTGTGAAGGTATTGTTCCTGATTTTCATTAAGAACGACATGGGCAGTTTATTAAGGTATTGTTTATTTAATGCTTTTTGCCATTTAACGTTATTGTTGTTGGTCCAATACTCTAAAAATTAGGCATGAGAATGGCGATCAGTTCTTGTGATATGTGATTGGTTTTGCCAATTCAAAATATTGCCAACCGTTGTGCCTGTTAAATGATTTCTTAAGGATGTTGTTATGGAGTGATTCCGTTAATAGAATCAAATTGAAATGCAGTATTACGAATCCCATTATTTAAAATGGAAGATGGTGGCTTCATGATCAAGACAAATCATGTCTTGATAGGGAAGATGCAAACCACTGCCTATGTTTTAACGAAGCCATATCTGGGCTTGATATATCAGGCTGATGCTTGGTTGGTGTTTAAATTTGTCAAACAAAATTTCTTGAAAAGACATTCAGTGCTTTTAATGAACAGTCAGTTATATGATTGGGGAGGTATGTGCAGGGTTGAAACCAAAACGTGACTCTTCATTTGAAAAGATTTATCTGTTCAAACAAATATGTCAAGTAATCACTGCAAGATGCAAATCGCTGCATCATTGGAAATTCTCAAAGCCAGGATTAGGCTTAAATGCTTTATGTCCCAGGCTGAAGTATGGTCGGTTTCTGCATACACTGAAAAGAGTTGTCGATTAAGGGACGATTCACCGCTCCCTTTTGGTTATTGCAGATGCCAAACAATATGAGGTCTCCAAGTTTTCTCAAACAGTACAAGCACAAGGATAAGGAAATGAATTGATGAACCATTCGGTCACTGGTTACGGACAGAGATGGCGTGGTAAGTAGTTTGGTTCTTTTTAGACTATAACCATATCGGTTACGGTCATTTGGGATATAGAAAAGCTGGACATTCTAGTTTCCAGAAAGATACGATGATAATGATTTCCATCATGTGGTTGCTGCAATTATTATGAGATCCTAGTATCCAGAAAGATACGGTGATAATGGTTTTCATCATGTGGTTGCTACAATTACTATGAGATCTGTTCATGTTCAGTGTTTGTCTCTGTCATATGAAGAAATGTGTCGGTTAAGGCCAAGTGAACGTCAAAGTGGTGTACTAGATACATACCGGTTCATGAAATGGATCATTTTTCTAGAAAGGAGATGTGTTATTGAATCAAAAAAGTTTGGTATGTCAAATGCCTTTTGATTTTTTCTACCAAAGGGAACGTAATGGTTGCTTGATTCTAATTTGAAATGAACATGATTTATTTATTTATTTATGAAGAAATATCATGAATGTGCAGTTTGAAAAGAGAACTGTGAAAACACATGCAGAAAACCACACAAGAAGGTGTTGACGTGATTATTTTTACAAGCCATTGCAACTCGTTGCAAAAATGTGTTATTATTGCTATAGAGAAACAGTTTCAAACTAGTAATTGGCACTAGACACTAGCAATATGCTAGTAATTAGTGTAATGTTAGAATTGCAAAGTAAGACTATTACAAGCTCTAGCAAAAGAAGACTATCAGTTTTATGATAAGTATCATAAAACGAATCTTGCGGTGCCCATGTTAGTCATGGATGAAATGGTGAGAGTAAAAATATGTGGAACATTTTGCAGAATTAAATTAGATATGATGATGTTTTTAATCAACTAAACATCTGAATTAATGGACATGGTCATGCATGTTAGTCATAGTAAGGATGAATGAAAGCCAAAAAAATGTTTTTCCCATAATGGCTAGTGAGGCATGAAGGCCTGAGAAGGTACATAAAATCTCTCTAGTTGTTCCCTACTTCAGGTGATCAATTTAATGTTAACGTTAAAAGTAACCATAATTACAGAAAAATTGTGGGGGTAGTTTAACTATCTTTGATATATTAAGAAAAATAGAAACATAATTTGTTAATTGAATGAGACAATCAAGATGTCATCTCTTGTGATGAGTAATTGTTTAAGGTATGGCAAAGGTTAGAGACCTTCTTACAAATACCTTAAATGTGAGGGAGTTTAATTACTTAGTAATTAAGTCCTAATATAATTTTGAGGAATTGACATTTCGCACAACTACTTTCGTATTAAATATAATTTCATAACAACATAGAGAAAGTCAACGTCATGGATCTAATATTAAAGGATTGACTAGAGAGTAAGTTGATCATCGAGGGAAATGAGGCTAAAGCCAACATAACTAACTAATCAACCAAGCGGAAACCTAACTTAGTTGATTGGAGATCCCATGGTCTAAGTTCAATAGGCAAACTAGTTGAGCATGATTCAAAGAAGTTAACACACTATATACCTCATTCCTATGGTGGGAGAAGTGTGTTGTCTTGTAGAAGTTATAGGGTGTATATTTATACTTAATGACAGTGATATCTTAAAAATAAGAGGGATATAGCAGACTATTCTTAATTTGTGGTCACCTATATGAGAGTAGAAGTGCACTGTTTCTATGAGTATGAGATGACTAAATTCTCTAAAGCTCTTATGAATCCGGGATTTGTTCAAGACAAAAATGAACACAATCGTATGAACCGTAATATATTAGGATTAGTGATGTGTGGTGCTTATTGTCTCAGTTTACTGCTGTGGTGAACAGTTCAAGATTCCATATCCACTGTTTCATCAAGTAAATCCGATAAGTACTCACTAGGATAGGTTCAAGTCCAAAAGACACCTCTCCCGATGCATCTCTTGTCCGCTTGTACTCTCAAATTCTTCTAATTTTTCATTCATGTGAAGGATTGTTGGAAATTATATATTATAATATGAAATATTGTAATATATAATTTTAATAATTGAGTGAAAAATAGTGTTAACCATATTTCTTAGAAAGGTTATGTTATTTAGGTGCATTCCCTTACTAAATGATGTATACTTATAGATGAAAAGTTACATCTCTTTAATAAGTAGTAATTGGGTTCTATATAAACTCATGAAACCATTGGTATTAAATGATAGAAAATTAGAGTTAATTTTTACTCTTGAGAAATAGGGTTTCCCCACTCTATTTCTCTCATTCTTCGTTTGTCAAATTCCGAGTCGTGTCTTGAGAGTACAGAATATATAAAATTTGCCAGAGTCTGAAGATTGAAGTACTTTGACTTCGGATTAAAGATTGTTGAATCTTGGGAGACGGACGCCTACTGAACTACAAGCACGAGTAGAGGCAAAATTCTGTCTTTAGGACATTGCATTTATGCAAGCCTCAATCTCCAAGTTTGTCAGTTTTTCTAACCTTCTTTATAATTGTTTATATTAATTTCATATATAATTGATGTTGTGAATTTCTTGATGATCATTGGAATTTTTTATGTCATTTTCATATTTTCTAAAATTGCTCCAACAACATGTGCTGCAGAGACACAAGTTTAAGAGCCGAGTAAATATTGGCCCAGGGGAAAAGTGATTACAACATTCATGATTGTTGGCAGGCCAAGCTACCAAGAATCAGGTTTTTCTCTGCCTCTTTGGTTTTTAAGTTTTGACCGTATCATGAGATGGACGGTCGAAGTGATTACAAGGTTTTTCTGGCGAAGAAGTCTTTGCCGAGCCTTGTATAGAGAATGATGGCAGCAGAGAGACCACAACGCTGGCAGAAGAAAGGTGATTTTATTGCCGGGAAACAAAATTTCTTTTTCAGCGATACAACGAGATCTTGCTGGCAACAAACAATTGATTTCCTTAACCATTCGTGGGACTTCGGCAATCATCGACTATTTGGGTGTCTCCTGGCCTTGGAAAATGTCCCTGCTCTTTCTTAATGAAGATGATGTGCCGTGAATTAGTATGCTGTAGGAAGTTCTGGAATGACTTGCGGTGATTTGTTTTCGCCGAGTTATGTTTGTGCTCGGTGAAGCAAATATAATTGATATACTCGGTGGAGTTCGAAATTTGTCGTTTGGCGGAATCTAGATGGAACTTCATGAAGGTTAGAATGTATGCTCTGCAGACTAGTTGAAGAATCAAATGCATTAAGCCAAGAATTGACTGCACGTCATTTGATTTAACAAAGCCATTCGGTGCCACTTGTCAAATATATTAAGCCAAGAATTGTTTTCATGACCCTACAAAGCTACTCGCCCGGTGGTGGCTTTCTGGGACGAATGGAGAATTTCCTTGACCATTCGGCTTACGAGCTTAAGTTCAAGGAAACTAGGGGGCAATGTTTGTGCTGATTTTACAGTATCAGCCCGAGCAATAAAGGCCGTTGAATGAGCAGCGTTCTAGTTCGTTACATGAGTAAAACATCAAGGTGATTTTCAATTATTTATATTATTATAATTATGATAATCATAATAATTATCTTTGGGATTATCTTAATATCTTATTATCTAGAGAAGGCATTCGAATGGGACTCAGATCCTCGTCGGATCCTTCTCATGCGGAGCCAGCGGACGGTCTTATAGTGGCCGTTCATGTACAATCCTACGGCCACGAATAAATTTCAATTATTTTATTCACTTTTTCAAGGAAACTACTCGCTTGCTGTCGTCCACAACTAGGTCTGGCAAACGGGTCATGTCTGTCGTGTTCGTGTCGTTTTCGTGTAACACATGCTATCTTAACGGGTTCTGTCGTGTCACACCCGTTATCTTAACGAGTCCTTACCAGGTCGGGTCACTTTACCCAACGGGTAAAGTGACCCGACCCGTTATGACCCGTTAAGAAAAATATATATATTTTTCTTAAATTTGCACATACCACACATTGCCACATAAATATTACTTCAAAACATTAAAACACATTTGTTGTTTAAGTACTGCATCTACACTTGAAAATAAAAGCCTAATAAACAAACATTCAAACACTCTATTACAAAATATTAAATGTGCAAGGATATGCAAAATGAAAGAGTTTTTGTTTTCAAGGTTGTGAAGCCTTTCTCAAAAGTTTAAACCTTGCCAATGGAATTCAAAGCTTGCATGTTATTCCTTTTACAAAATCCACAATTTTCATTGATCATTATGACATAAGATTTGTGGCATTCACTAGTGTAAATATTTTAAATTGAAGATCGAATTTATTCATTGTATTCATATAGGGTCAAAGAGTGTAGCTGTAAAAATCATCAAAATCGGAGTTAAAATAACCGTTAAATCGTGATTTTTTGTTGGTAACCGTTGAAAAGTTTTGTCTTGTTACTTGATCTCTGAATGTTTGTTTTTTGCAATTTTTGGCGTATGCAATCTCGAAGTATATACAAATATGTTTGACGGTTGGATTGTTGAAACTAGTTTCATAGAATGCGTATCTCATCAAAACAATAGATTCACTAACACTTAAGAGTTTATTCATACTTTCATTAAGTATAACATAAGATTTTGTGATATCCACTAGTGTAAATATTCTAAATTGAATATCAAGTTCATTCATTGTATTCACATAGGATCAAGGAGTGTAGCTGTAAAAAAAATCATCAAAATCGGAGTTACAATAACCGTTAAATAGTGATTTTTCATTGATAACCGTCGAAAAGTTTTGTCCCGTTACTTGATCTCCGAATGTTTGTTTTTTGCGATTTTTGACGTATGCGATCTCGAAGCATATGCAAACATGTTTGACGGTTCGATAGTTGAAATTAGTCTCGTAGAATGCATATCCCATCAAAACGATAGATTCACTAACACTTAAGAGTTTATTCATACTTTCATTAAGTATAACATAAGATTTTGTGGTATCCACTAGTGTAAATATTTTAAATTGAAGATTGAATTCGTTCATTGTATTCATATAGAGTTAAGGAGTGTAGCTGTAAAAAATCATCAAAATCGGAGTTAAAATAACCGTTAAATCGTGATTTTTCGGTGATAACCGTCGAAAAGTTTTGTCTCGTTACTTGATCTCTAAATGTTTGCTTTTTGTGATTTTTGGCTATGCGATCTTGAAGCATATACAAACAAGTTTGATGGTTGGATCGTTAAGATTAGTTTCGTAGAATGCGTATCCCATAAAAAATATAGATTCACTAACACTTAAGAGTTTATTTATACTTTCATTAAGTATAACATAAGATTTTGTGGTTTCCACTAGTGTAAATAGTTTAAATTGAAGATCGAGTTAATTCATAGTATTCATATAAGGTCAAGGAGTGGCTGTAAAAAATCATCAAAATCAAAGTTAAAATAACCGTTAAATTGTGATTTTTCGTTGATAACCATCAAAAAGTTTTGTCCCGTTACTTGATCTCTGAATGTTTCTTTTTTTGCGATTTTTTGGCTGATGCGATCTCGAAGCATATACAAACAAGTTTGACGGCTGGATCGTTGAAATTAGTTTCGTAGAATTCGTATCCCATCAAGTTCAATGGTGTATATATATTAAGTAGATTTAAATTTATTTATTTTGTACGTATAACACTTAAGAAATTGAATGGTATGTATATTTAAGCCGATCCAATGGTCACCAATTTTTAATATTTAATTTAATATATATATATATATATATATATATAATTATTATAGTTTTTAGGGGTATAAAATTGTTAAATTAATATATATATAATTATTATAGTATTTTTTAAGGGTTATAAAATTATAAAATTAATATTTTTCTTATCGTGTATCGTGTTACTCACTTGTATACCCGAAGCAACTCGTTATCTTAACAGGTGCTTATCGAGTTACCCAATAACGACCTGATTCGTTATCGTGTCGATCCAAATTTATCGTGTCAACCCAAACACCTGTTAATTTCGTGTCGTGTCGTGTCGTGTTGGGTAATCAGATTGTGTCAGGAATTGCCAGACCTATCCGCAACCAACCCTTCCCTACTACCTTTTTGGCACCGAGTCCACTAGAAAAATGGCCTTCATATCTTTAAAACAAAGAAGTTACATAAGAGATTTCATGAAATTATTGTCTGCTAGAAGACTGACCTTCATATCTCTAAAAACATATAAAAATCCATGACCAGAAAGAAAGAAAAAAAAAAAAAAAAGGAAAAAATTTTCAATTCTTGTGCAATCAGCAGAGAAAGCAAGAAGTAAGAAAATAAGGGAATCCACAATTCTCTACCCACTCCCAACACCTCGCCACCCTCATTTCGAGAACTAAGTCATTTATGGGTTCAACTGCGAACTCAACAGAGATAAAGAATATTGGGGATTTTGAGTGAATTTTTGGGTGTGAGAGATGAGATTGGTTTGTGGGAAAAGGAGATGAGGAAGATTGGGGATTTTAGTTGCATCGTTGGTAAGGCAGAAGGAGAGACTCTCTGCCATTACTTTGGTTGCATTGCTTGTTTGGGTGAGAGAGAGAGAGACAGTGAGAGGAAGAGAAAGGGCCAGTGAAGTATGGTTTTTCGTGAAAATGCCAAAATATAATGGTATTGACTTGTGGCCACAAGATTAATACATGAACAATCAAGATTAAACATCTGCAGGATCCGCATGGGAAGGATCCAGCGAGAATCAAAGCCCATTCGAATGCAATCATTAGCCTTCTCGGCGAAGTGAGGTGCTACCAGGTTACTACATTCGGAACACTGAAAGCCGAATTTGATATTGAACTTCGCAGAACTAGCAGCTTTGTCCTCAGACTCTAGAACCCGAAGGCCCTGACATGTTCCTTCCTCGCCCGCAGTTGCGAGATCAAGGAATCGGCAGCACAGCCAACGCCACATCAACATATTTTACTCCCCGGTTGAACTTGGCCGACGAGTTGACACGCCTCGCATTCAACCAAATAACATAGTAACATATTAATTACTCGGCCTACGCACCACAAAGGCTAGGTAGTTGTTGGGGTCAACACAAACATATATTAAAAAAAAAATTAAAGAGGGCTAGAACCCAGTCAAAGTTGAGGGGGCTAGGCCCTCACGCTCATAGTATATTACTTGAAAAAAAAAATACAACGGGAGGACATAGTACATAAACCCCGACAATTAAAAGCAAAGTCATATACAACCAATCCAAGCAAAACTCTTTGAAATTTTAACATTGCACTAATCATCAAGTCTTCAACCTCGTCGATAATATTATAAAAAAATTAGCAACAAACATCATATCAATTAAAGTTTCAACATATATTATAAAAATTACTTACTTGCAGGGAGGGGAGCATGTACATATAAGGCGCATCACCCCCTTTCCATTATATCCGCACCGAACGGCAGAGTGGCTTTGATACCAAATTGTCACATCCCAGTCTCGACTCAACCGTAGCACGATATTGTCTTGCTCTGGGCTTACCATTCCCTCACGATTTTGTTTCTGAGAATTCAGACGAGAACTTCCCAATGGGTCATCCATCCTAGGATTGCTTTCGCCCGAACTCGCTTAACTACGAAGTTCGGATGGAATCTGAAGCCAGTGAGTTCCCAAAAAGCCTCGTACTATAGGGAGAGGAGCATGTACATATAAGGCACATCACCCTCTCTCCCTAGATCGATGTGGGATCTTACAAATACAAAATTAGCTGATTTGTAAAAAGAAAATTGATTGGTAAAATTAAAAAAAGCAAAATTAGTTGAATTTTTTTATGAAAAACTAAACAACAATCAATTAAAAAAAATAAAAAAGTGGGCTCTATCACTCTGGCCAACCGCTCAAATGGGAGTCAAAGTGGGACTTAGGACTTTACTCAACACCTCAACCCTCAAATTTGCTTCTAGGCCGTCTGCCACGACGACTGGAGTGGTGGGATGGGAACTGGAAAACCTCAAGATGTGGAATGGACAGAGGATGGGATCACGGGACGGCGAAGACTCGGAGGTACAACTCAAGCAGGGAAATAAGGTAATTGATTCAAAATTCTGGAATTTGAAGCCAGGTCGGTTGAGAATTGAAAAATTGCTTCAATTGAAATTCTGGGTACTGGGTTCTTAAAGAATTGAGTTATGATTATGAACTTATGATCCTTGAATTAATAGAAGGCTTGGAATTTGGTCCTTGGAATGCCATATTAAAGACCGAGTTTTTGAAGCGTCGACGAAGAACGGAGAGTTGAATTCGGGGGTTCACTGTACCAGAATTTTTTTTAAATACCTATACATATGTAAAAAAAAAAAAAAAAAGTATTTGGTGCCCTTTTTAATTTTGGGCCCCGGATATGAGCCCTATTTGCGTTGGATTAGGGCCGGCCCTAATAACTGACATGTTTCATGTTCTTTACTAACAACGTAAGCTTGCTCGATTGTTTTTAACATGATGTTCACGTTTAAATGCTGAAATTGACCATCTCTTCTTATAATTTCTTTATTAGATACATTGGGGATATTCCAATCAAGAAACTCGACATTTTCATCTTTCTGAAGCTTTAATTTTTGCTCCTCATTAACTGTGTCTGGGATCTTATTTAAGCTAGATCCAGAGCTAGTACTGGCAGATGAATTAGTCCTAAATAATCAATTCGTTTTACAAATTACGGGGTTTACAAGTACAAAATATGTTATCTATTGGCTTGAGTTTCTAACTTGACTGTGGTTTTCTCTCTCTCTGTTCATGTTGCATCCACTCAGGCCACATCGTTGGGACTTATTGTTTGGACCTAGACATTGTTTGGTTTGAGAGTGGAAACTTTAACAAATTAGGAATTCAAGAAACATTTAAGGTATCCAATAACTACAAATACCAGCCACTAATAGACTATGAAAATTGTGGAGCCAAAAGTAATTCAAAAAATCTTAGAGACAACACACGAGATTTTCTCAAAGAAGGCAATAATGCCTAGGTCGACCACCTCCTTATTAGTACCTTATCTCCACCAATTTCTGGTAAGCTTTTGCTGATCACTTAAGCCCTAAACACTCCATCTTTTTAGAGAAACTCACTTAGTCATTGTAGATCCATTAGCCAAATCATCCACCCACCTTGTCGTCACGTGAGGCTTTGGCCTTGATCGAAGGTGTTTATTGTTTTGTAGGTATAGTTTTGTTAATACTGAAGACGGTGAAAATTTGCTACCACAAAGATAACTAACTCAGATACCAATTACTTGGCTCTTATTTCCGAAATACCAATTATCTTAAGATTTTCTCTTTTATCCCAAGAAAATTATGAACACTTTTAATTTATGCAACTCATTCAGAGAGATGTATGATCCAACATTCCTAATTAATCCGTTTATACCCCATTTTACATCATTAGCTAGAGCAAAGTTCTAGGTCGTTGAATGATCAAAGTTTTAGACTGTTGGATGGAAAGTTAAGATAATTTTGTCATTATTATGGGATAATATTGTGGTTTTCAATCATAATAATTATTTTTTAATAATAAATTATCTTGATATTTTCTAGTACAAGTTAAGCGAGATGCAAACCATATCTCCAACTTGGAAGTACAGTTCAAACGAGTTTGGGATGTTTGGTACGAATCACGCGGCAATACAACCTATGAATGGATTAATTTCATTTAAAATCAATGTGTGCCAAGGTTCTAAAAAACACTAGACGTTGGTTGGGCAGCAGGCTGAGACCAAGCGCCTAGGCAGCTAGGCGGCCGGAGGGGGGGAGGGCTAGGCAGACTAGGTGGATTTAAGTAAATCTATTATATTTTGTATAAATAAGTGTTTGTTTATACTTAAAATATATATAGTTTCATCATAAACTACAAAATAGAATGATATATATATATATATATATATATATATATATATTATGAAGTATTGGAAAACATATGGGGAACAAGCATATAATGTGTGTTCATTTAAGTATTCAACAAGTCTCTTACAATTTATTGAAAAAAATAAAACGCAAAAATGAGAGTTATCTATTTTTTGTCTAAGTGAGTCGTAACCTAGACGGGTGCCTAGGAGGTCTAGGCGGCATTTCTTAATTTTCAAATGCCTAGGCATTAATCGGGATAGTGGCCAGCCGCCTAACACCTAGGCAGCGCTAGGCAGTGATTTTTAGAACAGTGATGCGTGCATTGGATAAAGGTGAAATAGTGCAGCAGGTGGATGATGGTGATCAGGATCAGTTTGTGATAATGGCCAAGGAAATTTTGCAATTAATTTGCAAATGGTTTGCATAGATAAGACAAACATAAAAAAGGCAGACTGTGCAAACTGCTTGGGTTTCTGAGCCTTATTCTTCCTAGACTTGGCCTTAGAGTTTCCTCCTTCAACATAATTTGCATGGCTTCAATGGTAGCAAACCTACCAGGACGGTTTGCCTTTCTGTGGTCCTCTTTCACCTTCTTCATGAATTAAGCCCTATTAACCATTGGGTAAGTCTTTATATATCCAAATAAAGAACAATTTTGTTTCAATAATTAATTTTTAATTTATAAATTGTGTCTCATAAGATGTGGTTTTCAAATATGTGGAAATTATAATGTTGATGTCTGATTTTGCTGCACTTTCAACTAAACATGAATGTGAGGGAGAAAGATCTCGGACCTCCCACACCTGTTGCGGCGGCCATCACTGCTCCACCAGACGTGGAACCTATGACAGTTGCTCTTGTTACTCCCGCGACGTCTGAGGCGTTGCGTCATCGACTTCTTTGGTTATTGTTTGGGCCCAAAATGATATTTTGGGTCGAGCCTGGGGTTCTCGGTCTAATTAGGAGTATCAAGAATATTTTGCCACGGGTCGAGCCTAGTAAAGTTCTGTTGAGTCCTATTAGAATGTGATTTATGCCTGGATAAAGATGAAATAGTCGAATCCTAATACAAGAGGAACTCTCTAGAGTTTAAAAACTTCTGAGTTAGAGGAGATGCCGAACTTCAAGGGATGAATTCGAATGATTAAAAAGCTTGGTTAAGAGTCTATAGAGGTTAGGATTGGTTGAGACTGAATCAGATTGGGATGAGGAATTTCAGTCCAATTGAAATTTTGGTTCGGTTATTTGGGAAATCGCTACTATAAATAGAGATGTGAATACATCATTCAAAGCTCTTCCAATTCAACTGCCCTGCGTAAACCTCTCAAACACCTTAACATTTTTATTTTCTTTTTTCTTGCCAACACATCTTTAATTTGGATAAACAGTACTGTGAAGGCAACCGGCAACATCTTCAGTTTGGATAAACAGCACTGGAGCCGTAAAATCAGTCGACCGAAGAGCACCTTTAGCTTGGATAAATAACACTACTTCAAGAACGACTGGTTATGTATCCAAGTTTTGGTCAACAATGATTTCTGAGTCCTTATTGGAGATAGGTCATCTCATCAGCCTTCTCGACGAAGTGAGGTGTTATTAGGCTCGGCACATTGAAAGCCGAGTTTATTTTATGATTGGATATTCGCAAGTACATTTCAGAGTTTGGCATTTCAACGGCCAAACCATATTTACAATCAAGACATTTATCTATTTTGAGTATTTGTGTTCGTACAGTCTGGTACTAGTTCGGCGTACTTATATTCTCAAAAATATAATTACTGAGACCGAACTCGGCGCCGACGATTCGTGAACTTCGAAGAAACTAGCAGCCTTGTCTTCAGGCTCTAGAACCCAAAGGCCGAGACGGGTTTTTTCCTCGTTTGCAATCGTAAGACGCAGAAGTCAGCAGGGTGCCCAACACTACATCAACATTCATTTTACTCCTCGGCCGAACTCGGTCGACAAGTTGGCACGCCCCGCATTCAACTGTATGACGTAGTTAGCTTATTAATCACTCGGCATGCGCACCACTTAGGCTAGGTAGTTTTTAGGGTCAACAGTTACCCATCCACTTAGTGCACGTCGAACTCATCGACAACCCTACGGAACTAACCATCCTAATAGACTCCCTCGAAATCCACACTCGAGGGAGCGGCACCTAGACATGTCATATTATCTCATAATTTTTCTTATATCGTAATTGCTTTCATTTTAAAAATATTTGTTGTTGAATATAATTGGTTGCAAGCTCCAGTTAATTAAAAATAGGGAAATTTTATTTGAACCCATATGACCTCTTTCTACACCCAACTTAAATTTCAAATGTGAATCGTCTTTTTTACTCTATTGTATAATTAACATCACGTACAAAATTAAACTAACAATAAAACTAAAATTAATCAATAAACCCACACTCAATAATTAAACATTTACCATCATGCAATTCTTTTCTAAAGTTCTATTTGGCTAAAACCCTAAGACAAGAGCAACCTCTTTTTTGCAAACACTACTACAAAAAAACACTTTGCGCGACGAAATAAGTTTGTTGCGCAAAGTACAATTTTGTCACGCAAAACCTTGCATGACGAAAGTTTGGTCACACATGGTTCGTCTCGCAAAGCTCATGATGATAAGGTTTGCGCGACGAAAATTAATTTTCGTCGTGCAAAGTTACTTTGCGTGACAAACTACTTTGTTGCGCAAAGTAGCTTTGCGTGACGAAATATTTCAATTTTTTTTAATTAAAATAAATTAATTTAATATTTTGTCGCACAAGGTTTTTGACTTTTTGTTTTATTATTTCTCTTATATTAATTTTTTTCAAATTTTTACTTTTTAATTTAATTTAATTGTACGATTTTATTTTTTTAATTACTTTAATTTAAATTGACATATTCAAAATAAAATTACATATGAAAAATAGTGATCAAATTATCCAATATATATAATATATTCAAAATATACACATAAATTAACAAAGTAAAATAATCAAATCCTAATACAAGTCTATTGTGGTGGTAGTGGCGGGGGATATGTTTCGATAGCGACCTAATCCTCAACTTTAGCCGTCAAAGTCTCGACGATTCCCTACAAAAAAACAAAGATGGTCAAATAACAAAAAAATGGGATAGTCTCCCCTAAAATTGGTATACCTCAAATCTGATCCCAAACTCCACTCCTTACCCTATACTCGACCCCAAACCCCGCACAAACTCAAAACTAACTCCAAAAAAACATATTAATGAAGAAGAAAAAATTAAAATTTGGGGAGAATATACCTTTTGGCAAGATTAAGAGTGAGTGAGAATGAGAGGGAGGAGCAAGTGTGAGAGAATTAGATGAGATAGTGAGAGAGAGGTGAGAGGGTGAGTGAGAGTGAGAGATAGTGAAGAGGGAGATGAGAGAGTGAGTGTGAGAAAAAATGTTGAATTTAGGGAGAGGGAAAGAGAGAGAAGAGGTAAAGTAGAGAAAGACATTGAGAAAATAGTGGAGTAGTTATTTTGGTTTTAAAAAACGTATCACTTTCCGCAACGAAGGATACGAGTTTGCACGACGAAATATTGGTAGCGCAAAGTCTTAAAAAAAATTTTAAAAAAAATTTCCGCATCCTATTTTTGGTGCCTGCCCAAATTTTTAGAGTTTTGCGCGACGAAGTGTTGGTCATGCAAAGTTTTGCGTGACGAAAAATTGGTCGCACAAAGTCTTAAAAAAAATTCGCGCGTCCTATTTTTGGCTCCAGTCCAATTTAAGGATTTTGCGCGACGAAATATTGGTCACACAAAGTCTTAAAAAAAATTCAAAATTTTTCAGCGTCCCATTTTTGGTGCCCGCCAAAATTTTTAGAGCTTTGCGCAACGAAGTGTTGGTCGCGCAATGTCTTAAATTATTATTTTTTTTTTAAAACTCTCGTGTCCCATTTTTGGCTCCCATCCAAATTTAAGTATTTTGCGCGACGAAATATTGGTTTGTCGTGCAATATTTAAAAAAATAATTGTTAAGAATAATAAAAAAATAAAATAATTATATTTTACAATTTAAAATATAAATAAATTAAAATAAATAAGGTTTAGGCGACCAAATGTGTATTCGTCATGCAAAGAAAATAATAAGAAATAAAGAAATAATATAGTTTAACAATATAAAATATAAAAATTAATTAAATAAGGGTTAGGCGACGAAATATTGATATTTGTTGAGGAAAGTTTTAAAAAAATAATGAAAACTTATGAAAACAACTATATCTTAAAATTTATAATATGAAATAAAATAAAATAAATAAATTGGTTAGCGTGACGCATGTTTACATTATGACGTCGCGCTATTGGTTTTTGCGCAAACGACCCCATTGTGGCGTCACACAAGTTATATTTTTCTTTTTAAATTATTATAAAGTTTACCGAAAATGTAACTTTACTCCCTTCAAATTCAATTTTTTTACATAAAACCCACAATCATATATTTTTTTAATAAAAACCCGATCCGAACTACAATAATAAATTTAAAGCTACCAAAAAATATATATACCATTCAATTTCTTAAGTGTTATATGTACAAAATAAATAAATTTAAAGCTATTTAGTGTGTGTATATATATATACACACCATTCAACGATCCAACCGTCAAACTGGTGTATATACTTCGAGATCGTATACGTCAAAAATCGCAAAAAACAAAAATTCAAAGATCAAGTAATGGAACAAAACTTTTCGATGGTTGTAAACAAAAAATCATGATTTAACGGTTATTTTAACTTCGATTTTGATGATTTTTTACAGCTACACTCCTTGACCCTCTATGAATACAATGAATAAATTTGATCTTCAATTTAAAAATATTTGCACTAGCTTATGTTATACTTAATGAAAATATAAATAAACTCTTTAAGTGTTAGTGAATCTATTGTTTTGATAGGATACGCATTCTATGAAACTAGTTTCAAAGATCCAGCCGTCAAACTTGTTTGTATATACATTGAGATCGCATACACCAAAAATCGTAAAAAACAAACATTCAGAGATCAAGTAACGGACCGAAACTTTTCGATTGTTATAAACGAAAAATCACGATTTAACGGTTATTTTAACTCCGATTTTGATGATTTTTTACAGCTACACTCCTTGACCGTATATGAATATAATGAATGAATTTGATCTTTAATTTAACATATTTACACTAGTAGATACCACAAAATCTTATGTTATACTTGATGAAAGTTATAAACTCAAAGTGTTAGTGAATCTATTGTTTTGATGGAATATGCATTCTACAAAACTAGTTTCAAAGATCCAACCGTCAAACTTGTTTGTATATATTTCGAGATCGCTTACGCAAAAAATCGCAAAAAACAAACATGCAGAGATCTAGTAACAGGACAAAACTTTTCGACTGTTATAAATGAAAAATCACGATTTAACGGTTATTTTAACTCCGATTTTGATGATTTTTTAATAGCTACACTCCCTAACCCTATATGAATACAATGATTGAATTTGATCTTCAATTGAAAATATTTACACTAGATACCACAAAATGTTATGTTATATTTAATGAAATTATAAATAAGCTCTTAATTGTTAGTGAATCTATTGTTTTGATGGGATACACATTCTACGAAACTAGTATCAACGATCCAACCATCAAACTTGTTTGTATATACTTCGAGATCATATACGCCAAAAAATCGGAAAGAACAAACATTCAGAGATCAAGTAATGGGACAAAACTTTTCTATGGTTATAAACGAAAAATCACAATTTAACGGTTATTTCAACTCCAATTTTGATGATTTTTTACAACTACACTCCTTGACCATATATGAATACAATGAACTAATTCGATCGTCAATTTAAAATATATATTTTCTAACAAAAACCTGATCCAAACTACAATAATATATTAAAACCCGATCCGAACTGAAATAATAAATTTAAAGCTACTTAATAAATATATATACCGTTCAATTTCTTAAGTGTTATACATACAAAATAAAAAACGAAAATAAATTGGTTTAGGCGACGAAATATTTGGATTACGTCAAGCAAAGATTTAAATTTTATTTATTTTTGTAAAGACTTTGCACTACGAAGTGTGTTTCGTCGCGCAAGACTTTGCGCGATGAAGTTTAGTATTTCATCGTGCAAAGTCACTTTGCACAACGATGTTTTTTCGTTGCACAAAATTTTGTAGCGCAAACTTTGCGCAACAATATGTGTTTCGTCACGCAAAATATCGTCGCACAAGACTTTGCGCGACGAAGTTTTGAATTTCGTCTCGTAAAGTGACTTTGCGCGACGATATGTGTTTCGTCGCGCAAGGGTTTTTTTTAACTAGTGGAATGGATGGTGACTAGTTGCAAAGCTACATAAGGGCGAGAAGTGGCGTCCGCCACTCCCCTTGTCATAAATCAAGCCCAGGAACAGTAGCTCCGCCCCTCTGGTCCCATCGGAAGTGATGGAATTCGTCTGTGTTTGCTGGGTTTGTTGTTGTTGTGCAGCTTGCAGCTCGCAAGCTCATTTTTGTTTTCTATAAAAACTAGGCCAAAACGACGTCATTTTGGTCCTGGTTAACAAATTTAAAAACTTCCTTAAGTGGAACGATGTCATTTGGGTTATTGAGTTTAAAAAAAATTATATAATTAAAGGGAGACCACTCGTCCCCCGTGGCCTTCACTATCCCAGACCCCCTGTTCCTTCCCCACTTTCAATGTCAAACCAATAAGAGAGGAGCAGCTCTCCAAATCCCAGCAGCAACCAGCAACATGCCGTTAGCTTTCCTTGATTCCAAAGTTCAAGCCACCTCCCAGCCCGCAGCTTCTAGGCCTCATCCTTTGGTTTGGCTGGCCACTTCTCTCCAAATTTTTAGATGAAATCTTTAATTTCTAAATTTATATTATATATCTAACCCTAATTGATTATTTAATACAAAATTTTGTTTCATTTATATAGAATCATAGAGTAATTGATCAACATGACTATTAATTATTGATTATTGATAAGAACTTCTATAATTATTGATGAATGAAATTGTTATGTAGGGTATAAATTTAATTCTTGATTATAGATTAATTGATTAATTGATTAATTGAATTTTTGTTTATTGAATAAATTATATGATATTGATATTAATTAGTTGAAATTGTTGGTTTAATTAGTTATTAGTCATATGGTATATTCTACTCTAAGATTAAGAATCTAAGACTTTTTTTTCTTCGCATTATACAGCTACGTAATGTTACGATACTATAATGAGCCTAATATGCAAAGTTTTCATGATATGAAACGTCTTCGGCAACAATTGTAATTTGTTTGTATTGATAAATTATGGAGAACATTACCATAAAAGGATTTGATTGTTACGATTTTTTTAACCTTGCACTCTTTAAGTTCGCCCCTCCCCCCAACAAATTCTGGCTTCGCCACTGATGGTGACCTTAAAGTTTTGGATCCTCCAACTAAATCACAAATTGATTTATGTGGAGCCAAAAATATTCACTAGGCGCCACGTGGTTTTTTGGACAAAAGAGGACAAAAATACCCTTGAGGCATACCGGGATTCCTACGCACGAGTAGTGGGCAATCATCTTTCAACCAAGTCAAAAGTGCCCAAAATAGGTAACAATTTAAAGCCTATTTCATCAAATCCTTTCTATAAGGTAATTCCCAAAATCTAATTTATTCTATATGTTCTATATTCCATTATTTAGCTAATTTATTAGCTAAATAATATATTCCTTTCATATTTCCTAAAATTGACTAATTAAGGGATTAATTACCTAATCAATCCCTTAATTATCAATTAAACCACCAAATTATAACCAAAAAACTTACCAAAGGCCGGTTACCCACTAGGGCAGGCCATGCCTTTTATTTTCTGTTTTTTGCTACCATTTTCTTCCCCTTTTATGACATTCAAATAGCTAGTTAATTAGGTTATTATTATTTGCTAATTAACTAGCCAATTATTTCCATAACCCCCCAAAATAACTAGCCCATTATCTCCATAACCTCCCAAAATAACTCATCCTTGGCCTAATGGCCGGCCACACCCTTCCTCTCCTATATATTGGTTCCCATTTTCACCAAACACTAAGTCCAATACACTTGCAAAAATCCCAAAATTCTCTAAACACTATTTCTCTCTAAATTCTAACTTTGGCATCGGAGGTTCTTCGGCCAAAGCCCCCCCCCATTTATCGTGGGCGCGTGAGGCTTGTGGCCATAACCAAATGTGTTATTTATTTTGTAGGTGCATTTTTGTCCAAGATCAAGGAGGAATAAATTTGCATCCACAATTTATAACCCTCTTACACCTTTGAAGCCTAGTGGGGCAAATAAGTAGTTTTAACATGCCCTATATGGTGTTGTAAATTTGCTTGTCGAAAGCTGTAGTTCGTTCCATATATAAACGAATGAACTCATTTCAACTAAGAGCTGGTTGTGGTTGGCAAAAAATGTGAAGTGGATGGTTTTATTATGGATGAATCAATCTCGTAGCCTTATCACAGCAGCACCATATTCAAACCGCTAACTTGGTTGCATTTCGACGACTTCTACAGATATTCATTAGTCCTATGGCAGCAGGAGTTAAAGCCTACAAGAAACTAACTAGTCTAACAACTATAATGACTCACAAGTCAAGTTGGACTGCTCAATCTTCCCGTTCCATAGCGTAGAATTTCTTGCGCCCAAATTGCTCATAGAAGCATCAGAAAGTGACCAAAAAGGGTGTTATCAAGCTTTTCCAACATGGTAATTGCCCACTCCTTTACTTTGCCTCAGAAGATCAAGCTTTTCCAACATGGTAATTGCATAAAGGATGGCTTTATGCCATTCTCCTGTAAACCTAAACAATAAATTAATTCTCGCCAATTCTTATTAATTTTGATTTCTGTTAAATCTTGAAGAATTAAAATGTAAGACGATGGACTTGTTGGAAGGAGAGAATGTGAAAGGAGAGAACATATGTTTTGATTTTGGGTTTTAATTTTAAATGGGTGTAAAACTAAATTTACATATTGAATTAGGTTTGTGAGGGTAGTTTAGATAGTAAATTAGGGTTTAAAAAGATATTAATGGCTTAATTAAAAATAAGATGGGTGTAAAGAGTAAGTTGGATGTAAAGAGAGATTATATGGGTTCAAATAAAATTACCCATAATTTGTTGTTGAATATAGTTGGCTGGATGTGAATTATTGTTGTGTTACTATTTGCAGGTTAATTAAAAAGATAACAATCAGGTGGCCAATTTAAAGCTTTCACTTTCATGGGTTATAACTAAGATAACAATCGTATATTTCGCTGGACTTAACAATTTCTTCATCTTTGTTTTATTTCACCATCACCTGGTCAAAGCGGATCTAGAGACACATTCGTCAAGTTGCCTGCCTGTGTGGCTAAGGTTGAGGTTTGGGATAAGGATTAATGTTATAATCTTTTTATGAATTTTTAGGAGAGATTAGATGCAATGTCCTTAATTGGTTAACAAAGATAAACACGATGACTAAATGCAAATTAAAAACATGAGGACTAACACTTGGACCATTTTGACATTTCAATCGAAGATCATTTAGTCATTCAAATGTATAGAACAAACCAATAGAGGTGTAGGTACTGAGTAATGTATAGAACAAACCGATAGAGGTGTAAGTACCAAAGATCATTTAGTCATTCAAATGATATTTTTTATGAGTGATCTTTAAGTAAAAATGGATAAACTGAACGGTTCTTATTGTTGATTTTATTCGAACAAGACAGTATTTGCAATTGGGGATATGTGGGGATACAATTAGTATCCAAAAAATATTCATTTTCTAGTCTCTAACATTTATATATAAACAAATAATCAACGTAAATATCACTCCCACCAAAAAAAAAAAAAAAATCAGTAATCTCAATTAACAGTACCACGTTAATTAAAATGATAACAATCGGGTGGCGAATTCAAAGCTTTCACTTTCATGGCTTGTTGAATCAAGATAACAAATTGACTATGTTGGGTTCGTGAATCAAGATAACAATCTTTGACCAAAAAAAAAAAGAAAGATAACAGTTGTCTATATCTCTAATCTCTAATATTAGAAAGCCTTCAATCAATTTTGGTGTCTTAAGGCTTCACCAAAACATTTAAGACAAAAACACCCTTGAAACTAAAAAAATCTCCTACTAACTGAAATTAATGCAATCAAAATAGTAGGGATAGTTTTGTCAAAAAAATTAGAAACAAAACAGAATTAAAAAATGGAAAAACAAAAAAAGAAATAATAACGTGGGAGAAAGAATCACCACGTTCAACATTTAGTTTTCAAACTGCCTGGTAGTTCTCGTTTAGTTTGAGTTTTCAAACTGCACAGCAGTTCCCGTTCAGTTTTCAAACTCCCACGCCCTTTCATCATAACTTCATAACTTCTCTACTCCATTTGTTCGGTTACAAAATTTTGATCTCTCTTCTTCGCCCAAGCTCCTCTCTCAATTCGAGCACTCATTCTGTCTTTCTCTCTTGTTCTAACTCAGCCACCGCCGCTGGTTCGGAACCACCACCACCACCGCCGGTTCATATGGTTTTATAATTTTATACTGTCATTGTTTATCACTTCCCTCGCCTTAATTTCTTGATTGTTTTTTCTTTGCTTTTTCGTCCATTTTTGGTTTTTAACACATTTTGTTATTGTGAACAGTTATTGGATGAATTGTAGACCCGGACCTTTGTATCGATAAGAACAAAAAAACTGTTTGTGGTTTTAGATTTAGAGAAGAAGAGACGGAAATTTTCACTGGGTATGTATTTCCTTTTGTTTAAATTTCACTGGGTTTTAAAGTTCAGCTTCATTTTTTGTAGTCGTGCAAAAATCAAGGAGAAAAGAACGAGGGCTAGGGAGAAATAGAGAGACAGGTCAACAAAGACTCGCTATGTAATACCCTAAAAAATTTAAATATATGAATTTGATATTCATAAATATGAATATGTGGAGAAATAGAAAATAAATCGATTTATGGTTATGAAAATTTAATAGAGAAATTTTAAAATTTGTTTGCGGAATTTTAGGTGTATATTTGTTCAATAGGTGAAAAGATGAAAATGCCTCTAGTTGCCTCAACATAATTATACGAGGACATATTTTATTCTCATATATTTTATTGTATTTCTTGACATAATTGGATAGAGGATTGTCCCACGAGTGTATAGGCGAAAGTCGTTCTCCAAACAGAGTTTTAACGAAAGAGATATAAGCGATTAAAAGCAATGGCAAAATGGTCATTTGAGCACAAATTTGGAATGCTCCAGATTTGTTGGAGAAATGATCTGGCTACCACATGTGCGGCTGAGATGGGAAGAAGAGAAAGAAAGGAGAGGGAGAGGGACCAATCATAAAAGGAAGGAAAGGAGGGGACAAATAGGGGAGGAGAGAAATGAGGGAAATGAGGGAGACGGAGAACTGTCTGACCCGATCCCTACCCTCTGACCCACCGACCTGACCCAACTGTATCTTCCTATTCTAGCCACTGTTGACGACAGGACTGGTGCCATAATGTTCCTCACTTCGAACCCAATCGAGCCCTTACCTCATTTCCTCATGTGGATTACTATATTTGACGAACGGAGCACGAGAGACTCACAGCTTGCCGGAAAACCCTAGAGCAATTATCCCCATTTCCGACATCGATCACGGGGGCGCACCACTTAGGGTTGGTCGCTCTCCCTTGTAGGAGTAAAACCCGTCAACAATCACTATCATCGAACCTCCAACGGAGGAGTGGTGAGGCTCAATAATTTCCGGCCACCAAATTTTTCGAGGTGTTTCTCGGCCAAATTAGACTTTGGCCTAGTTATGAAAATTATTTCCCTCGTTGTGTTCTACAACCCTATACAATTTGATAATTTTTGGAGTTCATTGGAAAACTGGTTTTCCGTTTGCCAAAAACCACCGCCTGCGGTGGTGCTTTGCCAGAGGGCCGATGCTGTCTTTTTAAGCTAATTTCAATATTCTGAATCCATATTTGATATGCATTTGGTGTGATTCATTTGTTTGAACCTAGTTTTGTGATTGTTAATCACTTGAATGATTTAGAAAATGGATTGTGAACTACGATGAACTTGATCCCTTCGAAGGGTACGTAAGCAGTCTAACGAGACGTTAGATGCAGCCATAAAATAAATGAGATTAAATATTAGTGTAAAATCGTCAATGAAAGGAAATGTTAGTAGGGTTAATGACATAAAGGGTAACTAGGACATTTTTGGCCTACCTCTAAATGTGAATTTCTGAAATAAATTGGCGGGGCGTTACACACTATTTTCTCTAAATTCCATCTAGCGTGTGTCTACCATTCACTAAATTCATTTCCTTCTGTTTTCATGCATGATTGTTGATTATTTCATTTCTTTCTTCATTAGTCAAATATATGTATGTATTTTAGTGATTTTTCAGCTTCCGTTATATGATGCTTTGAAGTTTGAACTAAACTCTTACTGGGTTTGTGCTTTGGTTTTGATTTCCCTCTTTTTAGTATCTAATTGGGGTTTCTTTTGGGTAATCAATCTTTCTGATCTTCATTCTTTTCAGTATCTACTTGGTTTTATTTACTTTTTTGAAGTAATCAATAACTTTCTGATCTTCATTCTTTACAGGTATGTTTTTTCTTTCATCAACTCCTCTACAAATTGTTGAGTTCTTGAATGACTTCCATTATTGCTTTACAGGTATGTTTTTCTTTCAGATTCTGATTGCATGATCTTGAAATCGACTTTAATTTGTAGAAAGTTTGCCGATTCACTCTTTTCATTCTCTTTGTTTCTTTGCAGATTTACGAAGAAGGATTGGACTTTGAAAAATCACTCCAAGCTCGGAAAATTTTGTGGTGATACTATTCGGTTGGTTCTAAAAAGTTTTCTCCATCACAAAAAGGGTTCAATTACAGATGGGTTAGTTTTGTCTGTTTTTCCAATCGTTATGTTGAGGGAAAATGTATAACTGAACAATATTTCCATTTTTCAACCTTGCTAGCCTTTTTAATCATTCCATGACCTTTTCGGTTTGCTTTGTGTGCAACATTGGAGAAATATCAGCTAATTTTAGAATTGAATGGATGTGATGTCCTTGCTATTTACTAATGCCATTTGTTTCTCTTTTAAGTTTTTTTTTTATTTTTTTTATTTTTTGAGGGACTTTAAGTTAATTCTTTTGGAATACTACTTTTTGGTGTTTATTTTCTTGAGTTGCATGATTGGAAGAAACTGCGATTCTTCTCTCTAAGAAAGGATGTCAATAACACTTATAACTGCCCATCTCCATCGACCTTCTTCAAATTTGGATCACAAGAAAGGAGCATCTGAGGTATTGATCATGGTTTTTTCTTCTTCAATTAGGCTGTTGATCTGCTTGGAAAATTTTCTCTTATTTGTTGCTCAGACTTTTGATTAGCATCTATTTTCTGATGCATACTTTTTCATGGGCAGTTGGTGGAGAGACGCTTTGATGGGTCGGCGTTTGTCAAGTACGACGACGCTGAATGCGTTATTTTATAGGCATGATTGTTATTCAACCGGTTGTTGAATTTGTTCTTCAATTGATACCTATTTGAAGAACTTCCTTCTGCTGTGTAGGGACGACGAACTGAAGTGAAGGGCCTCAAATAACAGAGCTTGGTGCGCTATTGATGTATCTTTATCCTCTAACCTTACAACATGTGGTACTTACGAAATATTTGACATGGATTTTCATTATTGAGATCACTTTCGTGTTGCTTAACTGTCATGGTGATTTTTTTTCTTCTAATGTTATCTTTTCTTTTATAAATAAATTATCATGTTCATTTTTGTTTTATTTATAAAGGAATGCAAAAATTTAAAGTGGACTTCAACAGACCAAATATGGAGGTAAACGATAAGAGCAATTTATCAAACGTTGTCACCTTATCTATGTTACTCCTTTTTTGTATTGAATGAAATATTAGTGTTTTTCTATTTAACGGTTCAATTTTCATTTTGTTTATATTAGTATGGTTCATTTACCTTCACACAAAAAAACCCTTTTCCACTCGGACCAAAATATGGAAGTCTTAAACTTGAACACGTACGAAGTGTTTTTGTAGTACAGATGTCTTTATGCATGCACAAATGTGGAGGGGAAAAACTCGGCATTCCTCGCGTAGCGCGCTGTGATGTAAAAAAGTCTTTTCTCACGTGCAAGGTGCGTGCAGAAATGCTAGTCTATTTAATAATAATAATAATAATAAGGATTGTTATGGGGCTTACTCTATATGTTAATTTTTTTTTTGTCAAATGATAAATTTGTTAGATTAGATGTTAGATTAGGGAGCCCGCAGGGTTCGAACCCAAACCGTGGTGCAAGAGTTGAGACATTGAATTGGGTTCAAATAAATTGACGAACACTTTGTTCTATAAAAAAACAATGAAATTTCATTGTGATAACTACATAGGCAAATGGTTTCGGATTGAATTAAATTTAGGGGCTTTTGAACATTAGTCCTTGCAAAAGAATAAAATTTTGTTCCACTAAAGATATCCAAGTTCATAACTGCGTTAATGGCTCCTCCGTTATTTTGTATGTCATCGATGAAATGAAAATCAAAATAAAAAGGAATTTAAAAACATAATTTGTTTACTCATGAATTAAATCACCCTAAATTGCATATGAATCACCATAGCTTCAGGTGCTTGCATCATTAGTATTTGTACTCCACCCGTTTAAATGCAATTGCCTATTCTTTGCCATAATTCATAGAAATAAAACAGATCTCTCAAATTGATTGAGGAACAATACCAAAATCCAACAGAGTAAGATTTATAATATAAACTTCCTTCATGTACCTAGAGAATCATAAACCAGATCTTAAAACCGTAAACAAAGGCATTTTCGCAAGAAAATTCCAGGTAATTGAACAGATACAATATCATCCATTAACTGGAACCAAATTTGAAGTTAAGAATCCAATCACATCTGAACTAAGTTGTTTAATGTGCATTTTATTCAAGTTCATAAACCCAAAACCCAAAAAACCAATTCTCAATTGATCAATAATATCGACAATATATCCAACATTTCGAAGGACTAAACATCTACTAATCCGTCGTTACCTGTAGTTTGATAACTGGAAGCCTGAGGCTTTAACAAATTTATAGATGTTTAGTAATGACCTACCTAAAGCTCCTTTTTATCAATATCTATGCATATGAAGTTAAGAAATGCATGAACCGGAGTGAAGACAATTTATTTTAATTTAAGAATTAGAACAATAAACCTTGAATTAGTATGCATGGTGATATGGATTCCATGTTCCATCAAGACCACTCTGAACAAATGTGAGATTTTGGCATGGATTCCATGTTCGTACCCATTCTCACTTTTGGCTTGGCATCTATTGCTCTGTTTTACATATAACATTATATCTATTAATATAACATGTATATAAACAGATGGGTAAATACCATTATGTAGTTCATTTTCCAGAGACCTATCATATTGCATTGTGTGTATATAATGTAATATTTTTCTTGTACCAAAAAAATAGTTGGCAAATGGCACATTCAACCTGCAGATATAAGTTCTATTCAAGTTTATACCAAATTCATATAACATAAAGTAAATTCATACATAATTAATTTAAAAATAAACAAAAAAATTTAGCAAATTCGGCTAAAACACTGCAATTGCTAAAAGTCGAAAAAGTGGGGGAAAAAAGTAGTCAGCTCTTGCATAACCAGTGTATTAAATATCTATAATATCAGCGATATTTCACCGATATTATCATTTTTCAGAGGCTCCGATATTTTCCTACGTTTCCGTCTCATTATTGTCAAAATATTACGATATTATCGATAATATCGATAATATCGCGATATATTCGATATTATCGAAAAAGTCGTCGTGGATCCGTCGTCGGAAAGGCAGCCGAGGTTGCGTCGTCCCCCCAGTTGCCCAGATCTCTCTACAATCCATGCTCAAACCCAAGATTTGCGCCTCAACGACGCTGATTTCCTCGCCGTTGTCGAAGTCGCGGCGAAAGAGCTCGCAAAACGGATCACAGTTGTAGATCCAGAACCCGTGGTCTGTCCCCACGGCGAAGCAGGCGTGGTCTTGGTTGAAGCAGACGTGGAATAGAGACGGAGGCGAGAGCGGCGCCGGCGGGGCAGGCTCCGGGGGGAAGAGGAGAATGGGTGGTTGTTGTGGAGGTTAAGGTTGGGGTTTGGGGGCGATTGGGGTTCGTGGTGGTCGTCGCTGGAGTCAACGATAGAGGTGGGGTTGTTGTCGGTAGGATCGGTGAGGAAGGCGGAAAAGGATCAAGAGAACTCGCCAGAAAGTTCCTGGGTTTGCCGACAAGGCGGAATACGCGGACGAGGAGGAAGGCGAGGGAGAAGGAGAATGCCATATGGAAGAAGGATCGAGAAAGGTCTCTGTGCATGTGTATGGGAGAAAAGAGAAGGATCGAGAATTCGAGAGATCTGTGAGATCTGTGTGTGTGTTTGTGGGAGAAGGGAGAGGGAGAAGAGAGAAGGATCCAGACTTTGGATTCCGGAGACGAGTCGTGTGTGCATGTGTTGTTGTGCGTGTGTGGTGTGCGTATGTGGTGGCGTGTGTGATCCCTGTGTGTGTGTGTGTGTGTGTGTGTCGGTGGCGTGTGTGTGTGTGTAGGTGGTGTGTGACGGTGTGAGAAAAGAAAAGCATCTAAATAATTCAACTTTTACAGCTTTTAGGAATGGTACAATTTTTGACAAGACAAAAATAATGGTGGTTTCATGCATCAAGATTCAAAACCGTGTGCCACACGTGATATTCTTTCACATTCTCAGAGGTGGAGTATCAGATGATCACACATTTTTTGACCATGGACAAAAATAATGGTGGTTTCATTCAAAAGCATCTAAATAATTCAAAACACAGACAACTTTTACAATTACAACTTATACAATTTCAGAACATGGACAAAAATAATGGTGGAGTATCAGACCATGGATAACTTTTACAATTTCAGACCATTCAAAATCGTGTGCCACTGTGTTATTCTTTCACATTCTCAGAGGTGGAGTATCAGATCATCACACATTTTTTGACCATTCGAAAATTAATACACCTTTTCGTTTCTTCTTCTTCCCTTACCCCTTTCAGAGTCATTCCAAATCTATTACAGAGGTTCAGCACAAAGGATTCCATATTTAAGGTAAGTTTACGAACTTATATTTATATTATTGTAATTTATACTTGCATGTTAATTTTTTGAAGTAATTAAGTTGTATAATTATTCCCTAGAATAATTTTAATATGTTTAATGTTATTTATTATTTTATTATCAAATTGGATTATTATTCATTAATATTAGGTTTTATTATTCCATATTATTTTTATAATTACTTAAATTCTTACAATCATTTTCTTTACTTCCTATTTAATTCTTCTGTAAAATAACTTTACTTCCTATTTTCTTTACTTCCTATTTAATATGTTTCTGTCACTACTATATTTTTTGGCCAAAAAATAATTTCCTAATTTTCATGAAAAATAAATATAGGTACGTTTAAGATGTCCAGTGGAGTTACTAAACGTGATCCAGCTTGGGAACATGGAGACCCAATAGACAGAAACAAACATGGCACAATTTGCAAATATTGTGGTCGGGTAATGAAGAGTGGCGGAGTGACACGACTTAAGTACCATCTTAGTGGATTAGATCCAGCAAAAAAGTCCAACGATGTGATAATGTCCCCCCATAAGTGAAGGCATTCATCAGCATATTATTAAAAAATAAAAAACAGCAGAAGGAAAAAATAACACATGGAATGGAAAATATTCGAGTTGGGCTACGAGGAGAAGTCTATGGCCAAGCGGTTGACAGTGATGATGATGACGATGAGGACGAATGTGATGATGACATGGGACCTGAAGAACAACGCAGTTTGAAACAAGCATTACGTGCCTCCAAACAGTCAGCATGAGAAAGAGAACACCTTCATAAAATTCCTAATAGAGCACAAGGTTCCGGGACAAGTGGTGGTGCACAAATGAGACGGGGAGGCAGTCTTAGAGAATCACAACCAACACCACCAATAGCCCCAAGTTTATATAAGTCATCCAAAGCACGTCAAAATAGTGTTTGGAGTTATTTCACTGGAGGTAATGTGAAGGAGGCAATGGGGCGTCAAATTAGCAAGTTCTTTATCTATGAAAATGTCCCTGCTGAGAAAGCATCATCACATCATTTCAAAAATATGGTAGTGGGATGTCAACATGCCGGTGTTGGAGTACAACCTCCCACTCCCTATGAGATAAGAAACAAATATTTGGATATGGAGTATAAAGACATTGACGAGTATGTTAACAAGTTGAGGTTAAAGTGGGAAACTAATGGTTGCACAATCATGTGTGACGGATGGACCGGCCCGACCAGATTGTCTATCATAAACTTCATGGTATACTCCAAGGGAAAGACAATTTTTTTGAAGTCTGTTGATGCTTCAGACCATATAAAGAACTACAAGTATATTTACAAATTATTGAGGGATGTAATCATGGAGGTAGGAGAGCATAATATTGTCCAAGTCGTGACCGACAACGGTTTTGCATTTGTCAAAGCTGGAAAAAAGTTACTGAAGCATTATAATGTGTTTTGGACATCATGTGCAACACATTGTATTGATCTCATGTTTGAGGCAGTGGGGAAGAGAGAGAATGTTGCTACTGTGGTAAAAAAAGCTAAAACGATCACAAATTATATTTACAATCACGGTTGGTTGTTGGCAAAGATGCGTGAATTTTGCAAAGGAGAAATTATTCGTCCAGCTACCACTCGATTCCCCACCAACTATATTGCATTAAACAACCTACTTAAGAAGAAAGCAGGGTTGAAGCAACTATTCACTAGTGACGATTGGGCCAACCACAATTTCAGCTGCTCAAATGCAGGTCGTATGGTGGAAAGTATAGTGCTTGATCATGCTTTTTGGACTCAATCAGAACATGTGTGCCAAGTGTTTGAACCTCTTTACAAAGTTTTACGAATCGTTGACACAGAAGTGTATCCTACTATGGAGGCAATATATGAGTTGATGCGTGTAGTAAAGGATGAATTGGAAAGAAAACATGGTGCAAGGTGGGTCATAAAGATAATTGAAGACCGATGGTATAAAACATTATACCACGATTTGCATGCAGCAGGTATAAATTATGTCATAATTTGCAATTCATTTCTTTAGTTGCATAAGTATTAATTCTCTTATTAGAGTATGTGTTTCTTTGAACATCATATTATTTGAATCCTCGATACCAATACAGCCCCGGTGTTGGAGATGATGGTACCCTTATACGTGTTGTACATAATATATACTCTAAATTAGACCTTGCATCACCAACAGTTGGCCAATTTGCAAATGAAGTACACAATTACTTAAATTATAATAATTACTTTGTGGATTAAACTAACACGATTTATTGAATTCAGCTAACATGGTTTAAAGATGCAAGAAGAACTTTTGGAGAACCAACATCAGTTGCTGCTCGAACAAAAGTGTCTCCTAGTGAGTGTAAACATATTTCACGATAAGTTTATAATAGAATTTGTTGGAGTTATTAGGCTTATCAACATTGTTTTTCATTGTAGCTGAATAATGGATCATGTATGGGACCGATGCACTGTGAGAAAGTTAGCAATCAAAGTATTATCACAAACAGCTTCCTCATCTGCTTGTGAAAGAAATTGGAGCACATTTGCACTCATACACACAAAGCAAAGAAATAGGTTGGCTCATAGTAGGTTGGAAAAATTAGTTTGTCGCTACTACAACATAAAGCTTCAAATTTGAGATAAGGAAGCAGAAATAGATCATGTCGACCGTGGTGACCCACTAGATGTGTTTGATATTGTTGCTGAAGATGATGATACAGAGGGTAACCAACTTTATCAATGGATTAGACCTTTTCATTTAGATGATGATGAAGGCAACCCAGCTCCTAGAGTTGCTAAAGAAGCACGTAATGAAGGGATAAATGTAGAAAGAGTATTAGCGGAGGAGGTGGGATCTAGCAGCGCTGACTCTTTGGAAGAACTTTTGCGCCCAAGACCAAGAAACACTGGAATTCCACCTTCTTCCAATCCTACACAACCACAACATCGTGCTGATACTAATGATAGCTCTAGTACAAGATCAGGAGGAGACTCACCTGCCACCGGAGGTGGGAATGATGAAGGATATAGTGGAGCTGGAGGTAGTGGTGGTGGATATGGAAACTATGTTGAACCACCTCCCGGATTTATGAGCCCCTTCACTGGTGAGGCAAACTTCACGTATGCAACACAGGATGAGGACCATGGCAGTAGGTGGGTAGGACCAGGAATTTGTGCCATAGGGAATGACTATACTCGTAGAGAAAGAGGCAAGGAAATTTTGTCAAGTCAAGAAGATAACTCGTTATCTATAACTTCGAACTCTGTTGGATTGGGAAGTAGTAACTATGGTTATACTCATAACCAACCATTTCCCTACCCTTCATATCCGATTCCTGTTGGGATGGAATCAAGTGACTCATGGAAACAATCCGAGACTCAATCTTCAAATGATTTTGCTTATGGATAAGGTCAACCAATCTCGGATCCATATGGGTGGCATGTTAACAATTACATACAAAACTATTTTGGGGATTTATCATTTGATAACTACTCTTCACAATACACTCACTCTACACATAGAGATGATGAAGATAGTGAAAAATTTGAACCTCATAGGAACTCTATGTGGTACTAAGTCACTCATGTATCTTATCATACAATGTATAAAGTGTAAAATATTGTACTAATTCATTATATACAAATTATTATGATGTGTTTAAACTTCTTTCATTAATTAGTACATATTTTCTACACTCACAATGTTTGCCAGCTCGCTATATAATCAACTTGATAATGTTAAATCCATCATGCAATGCATTTCCTTCCAAATTTTTGTGATAAACTAATAGATAATTGACTAAATAAACATCATGCAAAGTTTCAATAAAAATTTCCAAGTTTTTCTTACAATTTCCGTGGTTTCCATATTATTTTTATCGATATCGATATTATCCCGATATTTCCATCGATATTTCCGTGTTTTCGGACTACCGATATTTTCGATATTATCGATATTTAATACCTTGATCTTGAGAAAAAACTCCTCCTGAATTTTGAGGAACCAAGTATTTCTCAAAATTTATATTTAAGAAAAACTGTCAAATATGTAATCACAATGTAGGAAAAACAATGCTTGTTTTTCTTTCATACGACTCCCGCCACTTGAATTTCATAATTTTTCTTTCCTCTTGTCAAAGCGAATGCTACCTTTTCTTACTATCGTTCAATCTTTGAAATCATTAAATCATTAACTAGCAGGGAAATATTTGCCATCCACCGTATGATGTTCACTACTTTCTCTCTTTACTACTGATGCCCTACTACCATACAAGTTTCTGTATCATTGTTAAGAATGAATTTAATAATAATAATAAAAAAAATCTTGCATGAATTTATAAATAAGTTGGGTTTAATTGATTTTATAGAGAAATCTCAACTTTCTTCATGCTATAAGAGCAGGTTGTTCTACGTGTGAAGCCCGACGGCCACAACTTGCTCCACGTCACCTATTTGTGTTGTCCATGTTCGCCATATGAGAGAGGGCATGTTGAGAATGACTCCGACATTATGGACCTTGCATGGGGCTTATAAGTAAGTTGAGGTACTCTACATATTGACCAAATATTGACAACATACTTATCAAATACTAAAAAAAGAAGAGTGCAACTTTGCTTACCCCCTAAAGTGGGGTGCTGCTCAACCCTCCCCCATTGAACCGTTAAATTAGTTTAATTTAATTGATTTAAGACACAAATCTTGAAATTTAAACTATTTTAACGACTATCAATAGGGGTGAGCATCACTCTCACTTTAGGAAGTAAACAAAACTGCAAAAAAAATTTGAGAACGTAGAGATTAAAGTTGACTACTACTTGTATAAAACAAAACATACCCTAGTGGATTGCTTGGAAAAAAAATACCTTTTGTACCTTATGGAGAAAAACCTTTTCTACAATTGTTCTTGTCTTGAAAACTGGAGATTCGTCCATAGCGATGTGGAGAGCTGGTCAGCTCATACACGATAACCAAAAGAGGAAATTTTTAGAGAGACTATATTTTTGTACCACATTGTGTGCCATCTGACTTAACAAGTAATGTGCACATGTCACGTTGTTAACGCTTAAAATTCGGAGGTTAACAAAGACCCCTGTGGTCGGCCCTTGGTGGGCTGGGGATTGCAACTAGAACTAGGCAACAACGTTTAGGTAGTTAACCCTTCAAAATTGCGCTACGTTTACTGAGTCACTCATATATATTGAATAAAATGTTACGGATAATGGTCGGCATAAACTAGTCTCTTTTTTTAGGAAACCAAAAAAGCTCGGCATAAACTAGTCTCTTTTTTCCCTCTTTTTTTTTTTTTGGAAAAAAAATGCTTGCCATAATTAATCTAGTCTCTTTTTTCTCTCTTTTTGTCTGACCCGTTCTAAGGAGTACTCGTCCTACTTATTTAGGCTCTCAATAAGCCCCAAGTCCATGGGCTTGTTTCTTCCACCGCTTTTGCATTTGATACACCGAATATGTAGACTTGACCTGCTGGATGCCCCTCCATCCTTTAGTCGACACGTGGAAAAAATGTACTCCCTTGCACTACTGATCATAAAATAATCAAATTTGCATACACTGATCATAGAACATACCAAATTACCAACAACTAGAACACCATTAAAATTAGGAGTATATCTCAGTACTTGGGATAACATACGAAATAAGACAAAAATTATCAGATGCATAATGCAGATGAATATAAACTTAAGGTGATTTTATTCATACACTTTTTTATTTCTCACATACCCCTCTTAATTTTTTTATTTATTTTTCTTTAATTTAGTCAAATAAAAAGTGTGTTAAAAATAAAAGGTAGGTGCACCACTGTAAATTACTATCTACTAAATTAAAGCCAACAGAAAGCACTGTTCATCGTGTGAGAGAGAGCACTGTTCATTAACATATTCGTGACATTGAGGATGCCCGTTGTTTTCTTCTTTTGCTTCTAGAGTCCTTTACACGTGTTGCTCATCGTGGAAGGAGAGAATGATGGAAAATCGGGCTCTTCCATTTGCTTCCAGAACAAATTTCTCAAGCTCTCTCACAAGCCACGAACTCCTGGCCACCACAAAAAGGTTCGTATTTCTCTTTCTCGCACCTTTTTTTTTCAATTCGTGATCGAATTTCCTTTGCATGAATGCTAGATCGGTTGTGCCTATTTGCTGCGATTAATTTTTTTTGTCATTTGATTTGGGAATTCTTGGAAAAAATCCAAGCTAAATCCCATTCTGATTCGAAGATAAACAACACTCTAAAGTCGAGAACATTGACTAGAACGTCAACCGTGATAAGGTGGGTCCACTAAGGTTAACAATCTAAGGTTATTTAATCCGAAGATCCGCACATCAAATTTCCGATTTGTAAGCTCTCAAAGGTCCAACAACTAATAACTAGAATGCTCACAAAATTGCATGAGGATTCAAAGAACAGATTATCATCAATCACACAAACAAGTGGCGGTCCAATTTGATCACCACACCAAACAATTGAATTTTGGGAAACCGAGCTGGAAATAGGTTCACAAGGTCACTAGAAGGTCTTTGCTAGTTAGATAATACTTGTGGACGGGCCCACACACTGCCACACGCGGTGGTAGCCAAGGTGGAGGGTTTAGAAAACCCGACATTTTCAACTTTAACCAAAAGGGCTCAAATTTACGGGGTAGCTAGAGCTCAACAAGGAAAACACTTTTCATAACTAGGCTGAAGACAAATTCAAGCTGTAAACCATCCAATTTCTCCGGATTTCTAGGGTTCTAAACACCCAACTCTAAAACGAATACGAAAGCACGAACCAAGCATACCAACTTGAATATTAATAAGATTAGATGAAGTTTCATACCTCACTTGAAGGAAATGGTTGCCGGAATCTGAAAAATGACAAAACCGCCGAAAAAATCGTGGGCTTTGTGGTTTTTTAACTGGAAAAATGGAAAAGAAAATGGGAAATCTAACACTGCAGAGATGTAGGGCTCGTCATGAGCTTTTCATGGACACTAAGATCACCCAAAACAAAGCTCAGATAAAGGAGATACGAGCGGATCAAGTTTGCGGGTTAATGGGTTGAAATCCCCCCAAATTGGGGGCTGAAATCAGCCTTTCCGTTTTTGGAAATTTTTAGGAGGCTTCCTTCTATTTATAACATTTTGGCCACTTACCAAAATGTCCTCCAACTTCAAACGTCTCTAACTTCTTCGTTCTAATTTGGCATTGAGATCCATTTGGGCCTACACGCTCGTTGAATTAAGCTCTACCTAAAAACCTCAAGAGTTGACCGAAAAGGTCGAATAAAATTGGAAATGACATAAATATCCCTCACTTCGTTTTTCTCAAAACCTGAGAATTTAACAAACTAACTTCAATTAAATCTCTGAAATACGTCAAGAATAAAATAAAATACTAATTTTGGGGACGGGATATCACATTCTTGGGTATGTTATCAACACTATTCTCCAGTCCAAGTCCAGCTAGGTAGCCCATCTCTCAATCTCTTTACATCTATATATTGGTTTTTTGGTTCCCTCATAATATGCTTTGCACAATTACATATTTAAACATTCCAGAATATATGTATGTATTTGTAACTATGATCTAAATAAGAATGGGTGATTAATGAATTTTGCTTTGGTGGCTGAGGTAAAATAAACGAGCTAAATTACCCATTTAACCATTTACATGCATTTTATCACAGATATTGACAAACCTTAGAGTTAATCATCTGTAACAATAAATTTAATTATTCAAGCTTGGATTTTCTTGGAAGTGGCTTCCTTCGTTAACCTCTACAACTGTGTCTCTCTTCGCTTTCCCACTTTCTCCGGTATTCTCTCTCTCTTTCTAATCTATATTGAGTTTCTTTCAATCTGTCAATTTACATAATTTATTCTTTGATGTCATATTTGGTGCGTTTGATTTGGTTTTGTGAATGTCTTCCTGACTTTTCCACTTTGGATTCAAATAATAAGTTCAATAGTTGTATACAGAACAGAATACTGATCTTTGTACAAAGCAATTCAAAGCTCGAAAATTTGTATGTTATGCACAAGGTATTAAATATCGATAATATCGGAAATATCGGTAGTCCGAAAACACGGAAATATCGATGGAAATATCGGGATAATATCGATATCGATAAAAATAATATGGAAATATCGGGATAATAGCAATTCAAAGCTCGAAACTTTGCAGGATATTTATTTAGTCAATTATCTATTAGTTTATCACAAAAAATTGGAAGGAAATGCATTGCATGATGGATTTAACATTATCAAGTTGATTATATAGCGAGTTGGCAAACATTGTGAGTGTAGAAAATATGTAGTAATTAATGAAAGAAGTTTAAACACACCATAATAATTTATATATAATGAATTAGTACAATATTTTAAACTTTATACATTGCATGATAAGATACATGAGTGACTTAGTACCACATAGAGTTCCTATGAGGTTCAAATTTTTCACTATCTTCATCATCTCTATGTGTAGAGTGAGTGTATTGTGAAGAGTAGTTATCAAATGATAAATCCCCAAAATAGTTTTGCATGTAATTGTTAACATGCCACCCATATGGATCCGAGATTGGTTGACCTTGTCCATAAACAAAATCATTTGAAGATTGAGTCTCGGATTGTTTCCATGAGTCACTCGATTCCATCCCAACAGGAATCGGATAATGAGGGTAAGGAAATGGTTGGTTATGAGTATAACCATAGTTACTACTTCCCAATCCAACAGAGTCCGAAGTTATAGATAACGAGTCATCTTCTTGACTTGACAAAATCCCCTTGCCTCTTTCTCTACGAGTATAGTCCTTCCCTATGGCACAAATTCCTGGTCCTGCCCGCCTACTGCCATGGTCCTCATCCTGTGTTGCATGCGTGAAGTTTGCCTCACCAGTGAAGGGGCTCATAAATGCGGGAGGTGGTTCAACATAGTTTCCATATCCACCACCACTACCTCCAGCTCCACTCTATCCTTCATCATTCCCACCTCCGGTGGTAGGTGAGTCTCCTCCTAATCTTGTACTAGAGTTATCATTAGTATCAACACGATGTTGTGGTTGTGTAGGATTGGAAGAAGGTGGAATTCCAGTGTTTCTTGGTCTTGGGCGCAAAAGTTCTTCCAAAGAGTCAGCACTGCTAGATCTCACCTCATCCGCTAATACTCTTTCTACATTTATCCCTTCATTACGTGCTTCTTCAGCAACTCTAGGAGCTGGGTTGCCTTCATCATCATCTAAATGAAGAGGTCTAATCCATTGATAAAGTTGGTTACCCTCTGTATCATCATCTTCAGCAACAATATCAAACACATCTAGTGGTTCACTACGGTCGACATGATCTATTTCTGCTTCCTTATCTCAAATTTGAAGCTTCATGTTGTAGTAGCAATAAACTAATTTTTCCAACCTACTATGAGCCAACCTATTTCTTTGCTTTGTGTGTATGAGTGCAAATGTGCTCCAATTTCTTTCACAAGCAGATGAGGAAGCTGTTTGTGATAATACTTTGATTGCTAACTTTCTCACAGTGCATCGGTCTCATACATGATCCACCATTCAGCTACAATGAAAAACAATGTTGATAAGCCTAATAACTTCAACAAATTCTATTATAAACTTATCGTGAAATATGTTTACACTCACTAGGAGACACTTTTGTTCGAGCAGCAACTGATGTTGGTTCTCTAAAAGTTCTTCTTGCATCTTTAAACCATGTTAGCTGAATTCAATAAACCGTGTTAGTTTAATCCACAAAGTAATTATTATAATTTAAGTAATTGTGTACCTCATTCGCAAATTGGCCAACTGCTGGTGATACAGGGTCTAATTTAGAGTATACATTATGTACAGCACGTATAAGGGTACCATCATCTCCAACACCGGGTCTGTATTGGTATCGAGGAATCAAATAATATGTTGTTCAAAGAAACACATACTCTAATAAGAGAATTAATACTTATGCACCTAAAGAAATGAATTGCAAATTATGACATAATTTATACCTGCTACATGCAAATCGTGGTATAATATTTTATACCATCGGTCTTCAATTATCTTTATGACCCACCTTGCACCATGTTTTCTTTCCAATTCATCCTTCACTACACGCATCAACTCATATATTTCCCCCACAGTAGGATTATCTTCTGTGTCAACGATCCGTAAAACTTTGTAAAGAGGTTCATACACTTGGCACACATGTTCTGATTGAGTCCAAAAAGCACGATCAAGCACTATACTTTCCACCATACGACCTGCATTTGAGCGGCTGAAATTGTGGTTGGCCTAATCGTCACTAGTGAATAGTTGCTTCAACCCTGCTTTCTTCTTAAGTAGGCTGTTTAATGCAATATAGTTGGTGGCGAATCGAGTGGTAGCTGGACGAATAATTTCTCCTCTGCAAAATTCACGCATCTTTGCCAACAACCAACCGTGATTGTAAATATAATTTGTGATCGTTCTAGCTCTTTTTACCACAGTAGCAACATTCTCTCTCTTCCCCATTGCCTCAAACATGAGATCAATACAATGTGTTGCATATGATGTCCAAAACACATTATGATGCTTCATTAACTTTTTTCCAGCTTTGACAAATGCAGAAATGTTGTCGGTCACGACTTGGACAACATTATGCTCTCCCACCTCCATGATTACATCCTTCAATAATTTGTAAATATACTTGTAGTTCTTTATATGGTCTGAAGCATCAACAGACTTAAAAAAAATTTCTTTCCCTTGGAGTATACCATGAAGTTTATGATAGACAATCTGGTCGGGCCGGTCCATCCGTCACACATGATTGTGTCACCATTAGCTTCCCACTTTGACCTCAACTTGTTAACATACTCGCCAATGTCTTTATACTCTATATCCAAATATTTGTTTCTTATCTCATAGGGAGTGGGAGGTTGTACTCCAATACCGGCCTGTTGACATCCCACTACCATATTTTTGAAATGATGTGATGATGCTTTCTCAGTAGAGACATTTTCATAGATAAAGAACTTGCTAATTTGACGCCCCATTCCCTCCTTCACATTACCTCCAGTGAAATAACTCCAAACACTCTTTTGACATGCTTTGGATGACTTATATAAACTTGGGGCTATTGGTGGTGTTGGTTGTGATTCTCTAAGACTGCCTCCCCGTCTCATTTGTGCACCACCACTTGTCCGGGAACCTTGTGCTCTATTAGGAATTTTATGAAGGTCTCTTTCCCATGTTGACTGTTTGGAGGCACGTAATGCTTGTTTCAAACTGCGTCGTTCTTCAGGTCTCATGTCATCATCACATTCATCCTCATCGTCATCATCATCACTGTCAACCGCTTGGCCATAGACTTCTCCCCGTAGCCCAGCTCGAATATTTTCCATTTCATGTGTTATCTTTTCCTTCTGCTGTTTTTTATTTTTTAATAATGTGCTGATGAATGCCTTCACTTATGGGGGGAAATTATCGCATCGTTGGACTTTTTTGCTAGATCTAATCCACTAAGATGGTACTTAAGTCGTGTCACTCCGCCACTCTTCATTACCTGACCACAATATTTGCAAATTGTGCCATGTTTTTTTCCGTCTATTGGGTCTCCATGTTCCCAAGCTGGATCACGTTTAGTAACTCCACTGGACATCTTAAACATACCTATATTTATTTTTCATAAAAATTAGGCAATTATTTTTTGGCCAAAAAATATAGTAGTGACAGAAACATATTAAATAGGAAGTAAAGAAAATATGAAGTAAAGTTATTTTACAGAAGAATTAAATAGGAAGTAAAGAAAATGATTGTAAGAATTTAAGTAATTATAAAAATAATATGGAATAATAAAACCTAATATTAATGAATAATAATCCAATTTGATAATAAAATAATAAATAACATTAAACATATTAAAATTATTCTAGGGAATAATTATACAACTTAATTACTTTAAAAAATTAACGTGCAAGTATAAATTACAATAATATAAATATAAGTTCGTAAACTTACCTTAAATATGGAATCCTTTGTGTTGAACCTCTGGAATAGATTTGGAATGATTCTGAAAAGGGTAAGGGAAGAAGAAGAAACGAAAAGGTGTAATAGAGGTTTTAATTTTCGAAGGGTCAAAAAATGTGTGATGATCTGATACTCCACCTCTGAGAATGTGAAAGACTAACACAGTGACACACGATTTTGAATGGTCTGAAATTGTAAAAGTTGTCCATGGTCTGATACTCCACCATTATTTTTGTCCATGTTCTGAAATTGTACAAGTTGTAATTATAAAAGTTGTCTGTGTTTTGAATTATTTAGATGCTTTTGAATGAAACCACTATTATTTTTGTCCATGGTCAAAAAATGTGTGATCATCTGATACTCCACCTCTGAGAATGTGAAAGAATATCACGCGTGGCACACGGTTTTGAATCTTGATGCATGAAACCACCATTATTTTTGTCTTGTAAAAAATTGTACCATTCCTAAAAGCTGTAAAAGTTGAATTATTTAGATGCTTTTCTTTTCTCACACCGTCACTCACCACCTACACACACACACATGCCACCGACACACACACACACGCACACACAGGGATCACACACGCCACCATATACGCACACCACACACGCACACACGACTCGTCTTTGGAATCCAGAGTCTGGATCCTTCTCTCTTCTCCCTTTCCCTTCTCCCACAAACACACACACAGATCTCACAGATCTCTCGAATTCTCGATCCTTCTCTCTTCTCCCTTCTCCCATACACACGCACAGAGACTTTTCTCGATCTTTCTTCCACATGGCATTCTCCTTCTCCCTCGCCTTCCTCCTCGTCTGCGTATTCCGCCTCGTCGGCGAACCTAGGAACTCTCTGGCGAGTTCTCTTGATCCTTCTCCGCCTTCCTCACCGATCCCACCGACAACAACCACACCTCTATCGTTGACTCCAGCGACGACCACCACGACCCCCAATCGCCCCCAAACCCCAACCTCAACCTCAATCTCCACAACAACCACCCATTCTCCTCTTACCCCCGGAGCCTGCCCCGCCGGCGCCGCGCTTGCGTCCGTCTCTGTTCCACGTCTACTTCAACCAAGACCACGCCTGCTTCGTTGTGGGGACAGACCACGGGTTCTAGATCTACAATTGCGATCCGTTCTGCGAGCTCTTTCACCGCGACTTCGACAATGGCGGGGGAATCGGCGTCGTTGAGGCGCAGATCTTAGGTTTGAGCATGGATTGCAGAGAGATCTGGGCAGCTGGGGGGGTGACGCAGCCTCGGCTGCCTTTCCGACGATGGATCCACGACGACTTTTTCGATAATATCGAATATATTGCGATATTATCGATAATATCGAATATATCACGATATTATCGATAATATCGAATATATCGCGATATTATCGATAATATCGCGATATTTTGACGATAATGAGATGGAAACGTGGGAAAATATCGGAGCTTCTAAAAAACGATAATATCGGCGAAATATCGCCGATATTATCGATATTTAATACACTGCTCAAGATAGAACTTCATGATTCTGTTTAGGAGTATTCTTAATATAAAACACTTTATAAAGATCATTCCTGCAAAACATTAATTAAAATTGAAGTCGTTGAATCAATCAATTATAATAAATAGACAGACAACCATAATAGTTATTTTATTTATTTTTATACAATTTGATGACTAAATAATATCTTCTTTTTTTACAAAAATGAACTTTGTGTAATGATTTATAATTTAAATAATTTTTTATCACAGAAATAAAATTTCATAAATACCTTGAGGAGGAGTTTATCCTCAATCCTCCAGAAACGAGTCATTTCTTATAATTTTTTTATCAGGAGAGGGGGGGGACAATTTTTACTGTTTTTCCTAAGAAAAGAAAAGTTAGTCATGAAGAGTCGTAGATGAATGCATTTGTTGGCGTGCAACTGTGAGCGGCGGCAGCATAACTTCCACGTCAGTGAGTTCATTTCTTTTCTTTCTTTCCTTGTTCATCACTCTTGTTGTTTTCCGCATTGAAAAATGTCACCACCACAACAATTTTTCCAGAAGTGGGATATTGCAGCCACCGCAATCTTTGTTCTTTTCTTCTGCTTATAAATAAATTTAGGATGGCGCTCTTCACACCGTTCATTTTATTTTTAACACGTTTTTAATAATCGAACATTGAATTGAATGAATTGAAAAAAAATTAAAAGACAAAAATTAATGTAACATATACATTTTTAAATCATTTTGGTGTTTCATTGCATGTAGCTAGTGATACATACAACCAACTTTTAATCAGATAGATTCATAATTGACATGACATGCACACATCACTTATTAATCAAATGTTAAATAATGTGATACTAACATATAGTCTCTTTAAAGTTTCTTGTTTTTTGTTTTACCGTGCATGAGCCGATGAGATCTCCACATTCGTCATGGACGAATCTCAACAAGTTTTCAAGACAACAATTGTACATAAGTGTTTTTTGTTCCACATATACAAAAAGAAAAGTAATAGTTTAAATATCATAACCCCACTCTAACTAACACCGAGGCCTTTTGTGATAAAACCCCACACCTGACGGAAGTGGGCCGTATGGCCCGTCTCTCTGATAATTCTACATGGTATTAGAGCCAGGAAGCGGACCCGTACTGTACCACAACGTGATAGGTGGGTCCCCTTGGCCCCGTGCGATAATGGTGGGTCCCTTGGCCCTGCGTGTAGGGTGAGTCCTCCTGGCTCCACGTAGTTGCCGATGTGTGGATCTCACACGTGTGACCCACTAATTGGATCCTACTTGAGGGAGCGTGTTGAATCCCACATCGGCCATACAAAAAGAAAAGTAATAGTTTAAATATCCTAACCCCACTCTAACTAACACCGATGCCTTTTTGTGATAAAACCCCACACCTGACGGATGGTGCAGGTGGTAATTACCAAGTTGGGGACATATCGGTGTTGTTGGAAGTGGGCCGTATGTCCCGTCTCTCTGATAATTCTACATTTTTTGAATAAGGTAGAACAGTTGAAGCAATTAACTAGGGTATATTTTCTTTTATACGAGCAGTATTCTACGTTAATTTCCGGTGCACAACAAAAACATTCACAATTTATTTTTTTAAGTGCATTTTTGTTTACCCCCTAAAGTGAAAGTGATGTTTACCCACCATTTATTGCCGTTAGATTAGTTTAAACTTAGAAATTTGTGTCTTCAATTAAACCAAACTAATCTAACAGTAATCAATGAAGAAGGGTTGATTGAGCATCACTCCCACTTTAAGGGGTGAGCAAAGTTGTACTTTTCTTTTTTTAGTATTTGATTAATTGTCGTCAATGTTTGGTCGATATGTCGTTAATATTTGGTCGATGTGTTGTCAATACTTGATCTCAATAACACTTGGAATTTGTGAAATAATCACTTCAATTAATTTTCCAAATAAATAAAATAATGCTAGGCCCACCAAATAAATAAATAAAACAGGGTTTTGCATCGAGCATCTCTGTTTTGGTGAGAAGATCCAACACATATTTAGACTGAGACAAAAATAAACCAATTGCAGTTCTTGAAATTTGAATGCCCATAACGAAATGCAAATCCCATAAATCCTTTATTTCAAACTCAGTTGTTAATTCAGTAATAACCTGTTGTATTTCTGCAGATGCACTCCCTGTGATGATAATATCATCCACATAAAGTAAGAGAATGACAATACCAGAATCAACCTTTTTGATAAAGAAAGAGGAATCAGAATAAGTGTTTTGAAACCCCAATTGAGGCAAGAACTTTGTGAATCTATCATTCCAAGCTCTAGGAGCTTGCTTGAGTCCATATAGAGATTTGTGTAGTTTGTAAACTAGATGAGGATGATTAACATCTGCAAAACCAGGAGGCTGAGCCATGTACACTTGTTCTTCTAAAATGTCATGTAAAAAGGTATTTTTCACATCTAGTTGCCTAAGAGACCAACCAAATTGAGCCGTAAGAGCCAATATTAACCTAACAGTTGTAGGTTTAACCACAGGGCTGAATGTTTCCCTATAGTCAATTCCAGGTTCTTGACTAAACCCTTTAGCTACTAATCTAGCTTTATGTCTTGCAATAGTACCATTAGAATGTCTCTTGATCTTGAATATCCACTTACACCCCACCAAGTTCTTTGTGGAAGGTAATACCACCAGATTCCAGGTATCTTGTTTATGTAAAGCACTGATTTCCTCTTGCATAGCCTTAAACCAAATTGGATTCTTAATGGCAGATTTGTAGGAAGTTAGTTCAATGAGAGACAAATCAGTACCCTCATACTCATGAACAGTAGCTAACAAAGTTCTTTTCTTGATAATTCCCCTCCTGCTCTGAGTTTTCATAGGATGTAAATTGAATGGTGGAACCTCCAACACCACTTGCAAAGTATCATGATGAAATTGTTCTGTTGGAACTTAAGAAGAAGGAGAACCATTGACAAGTGCCACATGAGGTTGAGAATGAGTAGAACCAGTAATGGATTGAGAGGATAATGGTGATGATGTAATTGGAGAGAGTGATATGGTAGGATTAGCAGGCAAAAATGAAGAGTCAGGAGTTGAATATGATGTTATTGGTATAGTAGAGGAAGTAGGAAGAAGCATAGATACAACAACAATATCAGTGGAAATAATAGGTACTGAACTGTGGGTGGTATGACTAATGTGTGGTGATTTATGGTGTACCAACAAGTCTGTGTATGGGAATTGAGACTCATCAAACACTACATGCCTAGATATGTATAGTCTCTATTTAGAAACCTCATAACACATATACCCTTTATAATTGGTAACATACCTCAGAAAAATACACTTGGTGGTTTTAGCTTGTAGCTTGGTTTCATTATAAGGCTTTAATAATGGATAACAAGCACATCCAAATGATCTGAGGTGGGAAATGACAGGAATATGCCCAAACAATAGTTCAAATGGAAAATGACTTCCTAGTATATGAGTGGGCATTCTATTGATGAGGTATATGGTTGTTTGACAAGCATAGCACCAAAACATAGCAGGTAATTTAGCAATTTGTAAACAGGTCACAATTGTTTCAATAATATGCCTATGCTTTATCTCAGCTAGACCATTTTGCTCAGGTGTATATGGACAGGATTTATGTTGTGTAATTCCTTTGGCAATAAGAAATGACTAAAATGCTTTACTGACATACTCTCCCCTTCCATCACTTTGGAGGGTTTGAATAATAGTTGCAAACTAAGTAACAACAAAGGAATATAATGCAACAAATTTGGCAAAGACATCAGATTTATTTATTAATGGGAAAATCTAGTAGTATCTTGTACATTCATCAATAAAGGACACATAATACTTGTAACCATCAATTGAAACAGAAAGGGTTGGACCTCAAAGATCATTGTGAACTATAGCAAAGGGTTTTACAGACTTATTGGTACTTATAGGAAAAGGAAATTTCCAGAACTTTCCCTCCAAACAACTAGAACAGATGACAGATAATGATGTTTTTGGATAGGGAATATTAGCTTGTTTTAACATCAAAGAGACAATGAAATTGGATGGATGACCTAGTCTATTGTGCCAAGTAGTAGAGTGAATATGCTGACTGAGAAATGCTTTATCTTGAAAATGTACTGAAGTGGATCCATGAGAAGTGGCTGAAAGACAAGGAATTGGGTATAGTCCATTACTGCACACTCATTTGTAAATGATCCTCTTTGTGGACTTGTCTTGAATCCAGAAGCAAAAAGCATCTAAAAATTATCCAGCAATTGTTATCTAAACAGATTTGATGCACAAATAACAAGTTTTGTGTCAACTTTGGAACATATAATACAGAATTGAGCTTCATTGGATGAACATAATTAACTTTAGGAAGATTAAGAATAGTACTTCCAATATGGGACACAGACAAACCTTCACCATTTGCAGTTTGAATGGTCTCAGAGGTAGGATATAGAGATGCCAGAGATAAGTTACTGAGATAAGAAGTCATGTGATTTGTAGCGCCAGAGTCAATAAGCCTTTTTTGAGGGTTAGAGTGAGAAGTAGATGGCACGGAAGGTGACTGAGTCATCACAATATGCATAGCTTGAAGAGAGTGGTGCTGAGGATAAAATTGTTGTCCATTCATTGGAGATTGCTGAATGTGAGCATTGTAACCAGAAGCACCAAAGTTTGATGAATGCATCCGAGACGGATAGAATTGACTGGTAGAGCCAACAAAATTAGGACCTTTGTCATTATAAAAGCAATTCCATGTGCTGTGATTGTGCTTGCCACATATTTGACAATTAACTCTGTCAGGAGGTTTAGAATGGCATAATGGTATTGTGTGTCCTTCAGCATTACAAAGTTGACAGGTTTGCATCAAATGGGCATTTGGATTGCCATAAGACTGCACTGGGGAGTGACCAAGTAAGCTTGGATTTGGTGTTGGTAGCACATGTGTTTGAGTGGAAAAAGACTGTTTGGGTTGATAAGACTGAAACCCTTGATTAAACTTGCCTTTTCCTTTGTTTCTGTTGCCATTAAACTGCTTATAACCCCCAGAAAAAAATTGAGACTGACCAGATACATGGTGAGAAGATTGACCCTTTCCTGAATTAGAAACATTGTTTGCAACCATTGCATTAATAAATGGTGCGGTGGTAGAGTTTTCAACAATAATCTCTTCAGCAAGCAACTGAGATCGAAACTCTTTAAGAGATATCACATTCTCACAGCCTCTAATGACACACCTAAAAGTATTATATTCAGGGTGTAAACCATTGAAAGCAAGTATAACAATATCTTTATTAACAAAGTAAACTCCAACAGCAGATAAGTAATCCCGAGCCTCTTTTATCCAATGAAGATACTGGGACAAAGAGTCAGAACCTTTCTTAATTGTTTGGAGATTGGATTTCATTTGAAAGATACTAGTCTTAGAAACAGTAGATAACTGTTCTTTCAAACGAATCCAGATATCCTGAGAACTCTTATTACCAATAGCACAGGATAAATCAGCAGGCGAAAAGGTAGCAGTTATCAGTTGCATTACAGCTTTATCATGCATTTTCCAAATCACAAATTCATCCGTTGCAACAGAATTATTAGAGCTAGAGTTCATACCAGATGCACTAGATTGATCGGGAAATTGAGGAGGACAGGGATGTGAGCCATCAACAAACCCCATAATTCCATTGCTCTCCAACAACAGTTGTATCTGAAAGTGCCAATTGAGGTAGTTGGAGTCATCTAATTTGACATTCACTGAGGTTGAACTAGTGGAGATTAGGGCAGTAATTGGGGATTGCACAAGTTGAAGTTGCGTTGCAGTCACCATTGACATTGCACAAACTCAATGAGAACTTTTAGTAAATAGCTGGTATGCAATAATCAAAAGAGCAGAAGAGATGATCAACGCAAGAAGACGATCAACCGAGAAAACCCAATAAAGCAGAATTTCAAGAAGACGAAGAGAATTAGAGATACCGAAGACAAATTTACGAGTGCAAAGACACCGTCGAGGCGAGTGGAAGCAGAGGAGAAGGATCGAAGATCAAGCGCAGGCAACAGTGGCGATTGATACCATGTAAATGTAATCAAATCTATGAAATTGTATACATAAAGTCTAGAGAGATAACAACTTAAAGGGAAGAGAGAGAGAGAGAATGAAAGTTCTTGATAGATTTTGTAATGACCATGAAATACAGAAGTTGAGATATTTATACACTTTCAACAACAAGGCTAAGTGCCTTAACTAACACATCTTCTAATCTAATTACAAATGTCATCATCCTATGCATCAATTTCTATACTCTATCATACTTTATGATTTATGATTTATAGGATTTAGGGTCCTTAAAAAAAATTAGCAGATTTATTTAACAATCTGAGTTTTTAGTCCAGGATTACCCAACAAAAATTGCAGAAACAACAAATCATTTGAAAAAAGTATACCCATTTTGCTAAACACCCACAACACCAGGCAGCAATTTAACAAATTCTTACACCATATTCATAGATAAATTTGTAAAAAGTAAAATAAAAAAACAAATTTTAAAGCAATAATTATAAAGGAATACTAATGAAAAGGGCTTGAAAACTTTGAGTTTTAACGATAAGAACAAAATAAAGGATAAAGTGAATGGTACTAGGATTGACTTTTTAGTGTAAAAATGTGGTTTTTCGTTAAAGTGAACAGTATCAGGAACTTTTTGTTAAAGTTCCCTTATTATAATACAAAGAGAGAGAGAGAGAGAGAGACTTCAAAAACATACTCGATGTTTTTTTTGGGTTTTTTCTGTAAAATCCCAAAACGTGAAGCAGACAACAGAGGCGAAGCAGTTGATGAGATCGTCATCGGCGATGAAGCAATCAACAAGGTCGAGGAGGACGAAGCCCGTGCCGTCGAAAGCCCAAATTAGCTGGATTCAGTACAAATTACCTATCCATCTTTTTGTTTTTGATACAACAATATCTCTCACTTACAAGTAAAAAGTATTATAACTAGACCTAGTTCCAAGTGCAATTACCCATCCACCTTAGAATATACAAAATTAAGGGTTTTTATCACAAATGGTCCCTGAAATTGACCCATCCCATCAAGATGGTCCCTGAAATTCAAATTCGATCAATGTAATCCCTGAAAATGGATGTCGCAAATTAATGCGGTCTTTTCGTCACAATTCTGTCAAAAATTATGTTATGTGCTGATATGACACATAAGTGGGTCCTATAAGTCTAATTAAATATTATGATGTGGAAAAAAAAGGAAAACAGAAGTTGGATGTCGTGAAGAACAAAGCAAGAAGCCTTTGCGGCTGCCCAGAACCCACCGTATCAAGTTGAGGGATTTTTTCTGTAAAACTCGTTACCTGTTTCCAATTTTTACAACAATCCAGTTGGAACTTCAGTTTTAAAATCCTAACACAATCTTTGATGGAAAAATTCTTTAATTTAAGAGGAAGAATATAGCCCCATTAAAGGAAAATTAATGAAGGGCTTAAAAACTTTGCATTTTAACCAAAAACCATCTAATAACTTTATTTAATAATAAGGACAAAAAGAAAAAAAAACATAAAATATAAACATGTGAGCCCAACGCGCGTTAAGTTTCATAAACAGTTTCAAAAGTTTCATAAACAGTGTAGAACAGTTAAATTTCATAAACAGTATAGTACTGTTAAGTTTCATAAACAATGTAGTACCGTTAAATTTCATAAACAGTGCAGTACTGTTAAGTTTCATAAACAATCTATTACCGTTAAGTTTCATAAACAATATAGTAAGTTTCATAAACAGTGTAGTAAATTTCATAAACAGTGCAGTACCGTTAAGTTTTATAAATAGTGTAGTACCGTTAAGTTTCATTAACAATGTAGTAAGTTTCATAATAGTGTAGTAATTTAATCAACAATGTAGTATCGCTAAATTTCATAAACAGTGTAATAAATTTCATAAACAGTATGTGTGACGACGCGCGGATCCCGCACGTCAATTTTTTTAATTTTTTTAATATTATAATTATGTCTTTTTCATTAGATAAAGTTATAGCATGGTTTTTAGTTAAAATAAACTTAACCCAAACCCTTTTCATGAAAGTTCCCATTTTTTAATTGTGAAATTACTAAGAAAGAAATGTAGAGCTCTAGTTTTTCTGTTGTGAAACCTAATTAGATCACTACCCCTCCCTAATGGGCCATTCCCCAACCCGTCGCTCCAAACCCACTCTCACGGATCTCACCCTCTTCCCCTTTGATGCAAGCCCCATACCCCAACCTTGATTACTTGTTTAATTTTGTCCGACAGTAGTGATATTTGGGTTTCGATTCCGGCGAGAATAGATGAGAGAGAGAAATGAGTCGCATGAACGGCGAGGTGGGTTGGGGTGCTTGGTTCAGATCTCTGACATTCATCCTTTTTTTTTTCTTTCTATTTTTGCTTGCTCTGGAAGTGGGAATGGTGGTGCAGGCTTGATGCGACGGCATGGGATGGGGATTAGAAGAAGATGAATCTTCTTTGTTTTTATTTTTTATTAGTTTTTATTTATAATAAAATAATAAATAAGTTATTATTTAAATATTTTTAATTCACATAATAATATTTAATTAAACTTGTGGGATCCAATTTTGTGCTACATTAGCACATAACAGATTTTTTGATGGAATTGTGACGGAATGACCAAATTAATTTGGGGCACCCCTTTTCAGGGATTATATTGATTGATTTTCAATTTAAGGGGTCATCTTGATGGGATGAGTCAATTTCAATGACCATTTGTAATAAAAACCCAAAAATCAACAACATAGCTACGGTATCAGGGGGATTCATAACTATTAACTAGGCTAGTCGACAAGTTCAGCCCTATAATCCAGAAAATGACGTTGTGCAAACGCTTTTTTGATGTCAATCATCAGTTACATTCTCACCATGTACTATTTTTTTAAGAAAATTATTATTTTAGCTAAATACAACCAACAATAGAGGAAGGAGGAATCAAATTTGAGACCCAAAGTACATGAATAAATGCTTTTAATCATTTAAGCTGCAAGTCACTTACATTTTTTTTAATTAAAACAACAATGTCACTTTCATTTCAATACTTCTATCGCAAAAAATGACCTTTTTATGAATATATTAAAAAAGAAAAAAAATAATGAAGCAATAAGTTAAATGGGACATGAAGCCTTACCCTAACAAGATGGAGAAAACTATTAGAACCATAAATCCATTATTACAACTCCTAAGAGAAACAAAAATTTGGAAGCCTCAAAAGATTATGAGCAAAAGTCGTAGCTGCACACGATGGACAAGAATTTCACCAATGAACCCCAACATGATAAACACCAAAGTTTGTTAAACAACTCGTCACCTGATTTTCTTGACGATAAATGTGAGAACACTGAATATGCATGGAAAAGAGAATGCGATAACAATTTGCCCAATCCCTGATAAATGCCAAGGCACCTAAGAAGATGCATTAGAAAGAAAATGCACTGCCAAAACAGAATCATACTCAATCCAAAGAGAATGTCAACCCCTTTTTGAAGCCATATAAACAATATGAATAATTGCTTTAAGTTCCACCTCCAAAGTAGTAGCAATGCTAAAAGATCTTGCAAAGCATCCAAGACAATGATCCAAGTGGTCAGGAAAATACCACCAAAACTAGCCATGCCAGGAGTGTTCACTTTAACTTGAAAATCACAAGGTGAAAGCCAAAAAAAACTCATAAATTCTACGCACCCTTGAAGGCTTTTCATGCAGTCCAAGCACTATGGGAGCGCAAAGCTCATCAACTGAGTTTAACATAAAGCTCATACCCCAAAAATTCACCTCACAAACTTGCAAGTGAATGTCACTAACTAACTAATCAACTACAACAACAACAACAACAACAAAGCCTTTTCCCACTAAGTGGGGTCGGCTATATGAATCCTAGAACGCCATTGCGCTCATTTGTGTCATGTCCTCCGTTAGATCCAAGTACTCAAGTCTTTTCTTAGGGTCTCTTCCAAAGTTTTCCTAGGTCTTCCTCTACTCCTTCGGCCCCGAACCTGTCCCGTAGTCACATTTTCGAACCGGAGCGTCAGTAGGCCTTCTTTGCACATGTCCAAACCACCGGAACCGATTTTCTCTCATATTTCCTTCAATTTTGGCTACTCCTACTTTACCTCGGATATCCTAATTCCCAATCTTATCCTTTCTCGTGTGCCCATACATCCCACGAAGCATCCTCATCTCCGCTACACCCATTTTGTGTACGTTGATGCTTCACCGCCCAACATTCTGTGCCATACAACATCGCTGGCCTTATTGCCGTCCTATAAAATTTTCCCTTGAGCTTCAGTGGCCTACGACGGTCACACAACACGCCGGATGCACTCTTACACTTCATCCATCCAGCTTGTATTCTATGGTTGAAATCTCCATCTAATTCTCCGTTCTCTTGCAAGATAGATCCTAGGTAGCGAAAACGGTCACTTTTTGTGATTTTCGCTAAATTGCTCCGGTCATTAGTGTGGATAAGTATATAAATGGATAGAGATAGAAAAGCAAACACAAGATGTACGTGGTTCACCCAGATTGGCTACGTCCACGGAATAGAGGAGTTCTCATTAATTGTGAAGGGTTTACACAAGTACATAGGTTCAAGCTCTCCTTTAGTGAGTACAAGTGAATGATTTAGTACAAATGACATTAGGAGATATTGTGGGAGAATGATCTCGTAGCCAAGAAACTTCTAAGTACCGGAGTGTGGTATCGTCTTGACTTGCCTTATCTGTCTCATAGGTAGATGTGGCATCTTCTCTGGAAGTACTCTTCCTCCATCCAGGGGTGGTATCTGTAACTGGTGGAGATGCACAAGGTAATGTATCAATTTCACTTGAAGCTTACTTGTAGTTTCATGCTTGGTCAAGCGAGATACAAACCATGTAGTAGGAGTCCCCCAAGTCGCCGAGCTGGGGGATCTGCTGAAAGAGGTGACAGACAAGGTAAGCAATCAGAGCTCCTGCTGATTGTTCACAGTCTCCCTATATTGCAGGCAGCATGAAGGATAAAGAGAAGAAAAATGAGGAGAGATGATATGGGATACTTTTGCTTTTGAAGAAGTAACTTTCCACAGGCTTATTCTTGAACTGGGCTGGAGGGTTTTCTGGTTTCCTCCAGAGTATAAGGCCGACTGAAGAATTTGAGGGTCAAAACAAGTCCATCAAATTTAGAGTATGTTCGACCCTGCTGATATGGGATACTTTTGCTTTTGATAGAGTAGTGGATGTATCGGCACGTGTGCTGTTACGCTTGTCTCCACATGCTTCCTTGTATCCTTCTCACTTGCCCTATCTGTTCCTCAGGCAGATGCGGTATCTTCCCTGGAAGCATAAGATGTTGAAGATGAGTACTCGAGAGCAATGCCAGGTAAGTAATCAGGTAAGGGGTTCCAGGCAGTCAGTTCCTGGCTGGAAGCTTGATTCCAAGTGCTGACTGATTGCTCTCTTTCTCCTTGTCTTACAGGTAAGAACAAGGCCAAAGGAAAAGACAGGGAAAAAGCATGATATGGGATACTCTTGCTTTTAACCCTGATGATATGAGATATTCTTGCTCTAGTATAGCTTGTTTACAGAGGTATTATCGGGGGGAAAGAAAGCTGAATATTTCGAAAGGCTTTGTTGGGAGTGCCCTCTCAGATAAGAGAAAGGGTTGAGCATTTTTGCAGGTCTGCCTGTCCGTTAGGGATGGAAGTCGACATATATAGGAGTCTCCAACATAAAGTAATAATGCTATTCCTTTACCCTGCTTGGTTATAGCACGGTAGTGGGGGCTGCCAGCTTCACATGTTTTAACTCTGTCAGAGCACTTTGAAAAAGTGGTTTGTGGTATCTGGAAAGCTGATGTTGCGTGTGAATATTACAGACCTGTCGGGGGTCTGGCTCTCGAGATTCGGAGAACGATGCCTCTTCGATTTTTGAGAAAGCAATCCTGCTGAGGGTCTGGCTCTCGAGATTCGGAGAGCGGTGTCTCTTCGATTTTTTAGAAAGTAATCATGTTGGGAGTCTGGCTCTCGAGATTCGGAGGGCCGTGCCTCTTCGATTTTGGAGCAAGCAATCTTGTTGGGAGTGTTTTCTCGAATGTGAGTAAAGGTTGGGCATGTTTGCTAGTCTACCTTGCCACGAAGCACAAAGGTTGACACACAAGGACTTTCCAATTATCCAGCAGTGGTACTGTTCCTTTACCCTCTCTTCGATTTTGAGAAAGTAATCATGTTGAGAGTCTGGCTCTCGAGATTCGGAGGGCCGTGTCTCTTCGATTTTGGAGCAAGCAATCTTGTTGGGAGTGTTTTCTCGAATGTGAGTAAAGGTTGGGCATGCTTGCTAGTCTACCTTGCCAAGAAGCACAAAGGTTGACACACAGGGACTTTCAAATTATCCAGCAGTGGTACTGTTCCTTTACCCTCTCTTCGATTTTTGAGAAAGTAATCATGTTAGGAGTCTGGCTCTCGAGATTCGGAGGGCGGTGCCTCTTCGATTTTGGAGCAAGCAATCTTGTTAGGAGTGTTTTCTCGAATGTGAGTAAAGGTTGGGCATGTTTGCTAGTCTACCTTGCCACGAAGCACAGAGGTTGACACACCGGGACTTTCCAATTATCCAGCAGTGGTACTGTTCCTTTACCCTTGTGGGTAATAATATGGTAGCTAGACCTTCAAAATTTATGTGTCTAATCAACTGTAAGCATAATAATTGAGCTAGACCTTCAAAATTTATGTGTCTAATCAACTCTAATCAACTGTAAGCATTTTTTTCAAAACGGATTAAATTTTGAGCTTGCCAAAGTGAGTAAAAACCTGCCCCAATCATACCCACCATAATAATTGAAGTTGAGTACCAAAACCACACATCAATGGATAGGAAAAAAGGATGTGATACCGGAGAATAACGTAGAAACTTGAAATATGGCTAAAACTTTGTGCCAAACTGCCAAAGAAAATGAGAAAATGAGCACCCTTAAAATAAATGATGAGTAGATTCAGTAGCCTTACAGCACCAGGAGCACATCGACGCAAAAGAGAACCCCAATGAAGCAATAAATCATCATTTAAAAGCTTCTCATAAAGAAAAAGCCATAATAAAATAAATTTACGTGGTCGAAAAACATCTACGCCAAACCTCTTTATTTCAAGGAACAACTACTTGTTTACTACACTTAAAGTCCTAAGTCAAAGATAAAGATAATACACCATCTGAAGTAGTCAACCATATAGCTGAAAGGCGCTAATTAATAGGGCAAAACCAATCCTGAAGAGAATTATTAAGAGCAGGGAAACATGGTAAACCCTATTTGTAGATATATACAAGCAAGTGGCTTGAAGCTCAGTTGATTAAGAGTATTAGCCCATGCACCCGGGGTCCCATGCTCGAATCCCCCTCCCATAGTATAATGAAGATTATCTTATCATTTGTAAAAGATAAGTATATATACATATCCACTAGTATTAACAGAACCGTAAAGACATGCATATTGCATATTCTTCCCTAAGATCCTATCTATGTTTCAAAATAACTCTTTATAGAAAAGGACATGCTAGTTGCTTTGATTTACTATATAGACATGGGACTTATCATTATTGAAACTTTGACAACAATTTGCTTAATTTATTCCATTGCTCGTTCTCCTCATCAAGTGAAGAAAATAAGTGTAAGACAGTAGAAAAACAGAAAAGATAGTCCACAACAGATTACAAGTAGGAAAATAGACACTACAAACACATTAATTCTGAAGGCGATATGAAGGAATAGCGAGCAAATGCTTGGCCCTTGAGACTGTAAGACCAAAATCCTCAGTCATATCCAAGTCATTTGGCAACATGTTATCCGGAAGTTCCCAATCAAAACAATGCACAAGTTGTGCCAACACAAATTGTACCACAGTAAGCCCTAACTGAATTCCAGGGCAACGCCTTCTGCCGGATCCGAACGGTATAAGCTGAAAGTGGTTTCCTCTAACATCAACATTATTACCCTCAAACCTCTCTGGTACGAACTTCTCTGCATCTTCCCAAGCACTCTGGTCTCTCCCGATTGCCCATGCGTTTATGATCACGAGTGACTTTTTTGGTACATGGTAGCCATCGACAATGCAATCTTCAATGGCTGCATGAGGAACCAACAATGGTGCCACTGGATGTAGCCTCAAGGTTTCCTTGACTACCATGTCCAAGTACTCCAATTTCTCCAAGTCTGATTCCTCCACCATTCTATTGAGGCCTACAACATTTTCTAGCTCTTTTTGGACTTTCTTCATAACCTGTGGATGTCTCATGAGTTCCGAGAGTGCCCACTCGACTGTTGTTGATGTGGTGTCCATTGAACCCGCAAACATGTCCTGCCAATAAATTTTTCATAGATGAAGTATATATATTAGCGGGACTTATCTACGTAGATGACAATTTATTGTACATGATAAAGCACAAATTTGTACCATCAACAGTCAATCTAGTATATTCAACCAAAAATTGACCTAATCAGTCGTTCAGAATCACAATCTTAGACCACACCATGCTAAATTTGTCTAACAAGAAACAATTTCGTTGTAATGATATCAAGCAGGAATAAAAAGAGAAATACATAAAATGATATATACGTATACTTACCAACATTATGGCTTTGATATTGGTGCGTTCGATTCGGTAGTCAGAATCTTCAGACCCCATGAAGGCCACCATGACATCAACAAAGTCCTTAGTTCTTTCTTCATCCTTGGATTGAAGATGTTCATCAATAATCTTCTCAAAAAATTCATCAAACGCCTTGTTAATAGCTTTCATTTTTTTAGTGAACCCTTGGAGGTCAAGCGGCGCAATACAAGGAATGTAATCTCCCAAGTTAGGGCCCGCTGATAATTTGAGACCCTCTTTCATCACAGCGGTGAAACCCCTCTCGTCAAAATCCTCGTCCTTGTACTTCTTCCCAAACACCATCCGGCAGGTCATGTCAACGCTCAGCGATGATACCTTGACACTGAGATCAATAGCAACGCGTCCATTATTGGCATCCTCCTCAACAGACTGAATTAGGAGAGCAACTTCTTCTCTCCTCATCGACTTGAAAGAATTGATTTTGTGGTTGCTAAGTAATTCGAGCGTGCACATCTTTCGGATGTCGCGCCAATACGAGCCATACTCAGCAAAGCTCAGGTTCCTTTGTCCAAAGGAAATGTGCTTTGAACCTTCATGAGGTGGTCGACTTGCAAAAACGAGGTCATGCGTTTTGAGGAACAGCTCGGCCGCTCGTGGGGACGAGACAACAACTGTGGGTACGAGGCCTAACCGCAAGTACATGATATCGCCGTATTTCCGGGATAGTTGATGAAGATCCCTGTTAGGGAACTTTCCTAACAAATGGAGGCTGCCAAAAATAGGAAACCCTCTCGGACCAGGAGGTAGCATCTTGTGCTTGGTCTTGCCTTTTGATATGCATGTTTGCAGGATGTGAACAAGTGCAAGCACCCCAAGTGTTGCCCAAATCCAAAGTGCCATATTGCTCTTTGGGAATTCTCAGAGCGGTTTCTAGCTGTTTCAGATTTAGTATTATGAATGCTAACTGATGCTTGATTTTATAACTTTGGTTAAGTGGAAAGGTCCAACCAGCTAGATTTACGTACAAATTTCTTAATTGAAATAGTTAAAAAATGAATAGTGATCAACCGTTAATTTACTAATAATTACTTTTAAATGATCGTAATTTATTTATAATCTCATATAAGATGTCTCTTTATCCTTAACAGTGGTCATGCAATTTGTATGATAATAATACATCAGTCATAAAGAGAAAAAGTAGTCAACCTCATACAGCGGATGGCAAATATTTCCCTGCTAGTTAATAATTTAATGGTTTCCAAGATTTAATGATTGAACGATCATAAGAAAAGATAAGCATTTTGGTATGACAAGCAAATAAAAACTAGTTAAAATTCAAGTGGCAGGAGTCCTGTCAAATAAAAACTAGCATTGCTTTTCCTACATTGTGATTTCATATATATTTTGACATTTTTTCTTGAAGTATATTATTTTGAGAAAAGCTTGTCTCTTTAGAATTGAGCCAATTATTTTCGAAATATCTTGTGAGCCGTTGTCAATTTATGAAATTTTATGTTTACAATTAAAACTATTTGATGATTAAATGATCTCAATTTTTTTATTTAAATCTTTTACATAATAATTTAAATATAAACAGTCTTGATTATAAACATAAGTGAATTAACCACAAAATACTTTGAGAAAGAATTCATCCAGAGTCCTTGAAAAACCGAATCTTTTCCTATAATTTTTTATCAGCAGAGTGAAGACGAATTTGACTGTTCTCCCTAAGAAAATAAAAGTAAATAGCTAGACACGTGCATTTCTTGATGCGCAAGCAGAGTGGCGGCATACTACCTTGATGCGCAAGCAAGAATGGCGGCATGCTTCCACGTCAGTGAGTTTGCTTCTTATCCTTCTTCATCACTCTTGTTGTTTTCTGCATCTGATAATGTCACTGCGACAACGGTTTTATCAGGAGTGGGACATTGCAGCCACTGAAGTCCTTGTTCTTTTCTTACAATTAGAAATAAATTTAGAATAGAGTTATTTAAATAATTTTTTTATTTTTTATTTATTTTTAAGTATCATGTCGAATGAATTAAAGAAAATTAAAAGATAAAAATATATTTATGTACATTATGCATCTGGTCATTTTGTCTTATATTGTATGTTATCCCAACTACTGAGAAATAGTGATCGAGATTTTAGATTTTTGTTGTTGTTTTGTTTGTTGGTAATTTGGTATGTTCTATGATCACTGCGGGCAAATTTGATTATTGTATGATGAGTAATATTAGGGAGTGCATTTTTAAATCATATTAGTGCCATTTTTATGTGGCTAATGATGCATTTAACCAACATCTAATTATATAAATTCGTTAGTTGAGGTGATTCGTGTACACCACTTATCCAATTATGATATAATATGTGGAACAAAAATGTAGTCTTCCTAAAATTTTCTTTTCTAATTTTATTGTGTATGACCTGACGACCTCTCCACATTCTATGGACAAATGATCAAGTTTTCAAGACAAGAACAATTGTAGGATTTTTCTTTTCTTTTTCTCGATAAGATAGAAAAGTTTTATTCGAAGCAATCAACTTGTCACACCCCAATCCAAAAATAAGGATGATAACCAAAAGAGGGCATGAATAGTATCCTAGTTAAAAAAAATTGTAATATTACAATAAAAGTATGATGAAACCAAAGCCATCTAAAATTTCATTTAGATCTGTTTATTTAATACATCTTGAGTTTAAAGAGTTCAACTCTTACAACACACTCTTACGATACTAAGACACTTTATTCTAAGTACAACTAGGAACCAACAACATATGATATGGCTATTCAGTTAGAGACGAGTCACCAACCTGTTCCTCAATACCGGTACCTACAACAGCTAATAGGGTGTGAGCATTTCATGCCTAGTAGGAACCATATACCCTTCAAGTTCATTTATCACAGTTAATCAAAGTGTCATGCATCAAACAATACGGTAAAATACAAATGATATGACAAAGAAGTACCCATGAACTCACTCCCTTCTAGTCCTGCTAACCTATATTTATGGCATCCAAACCTGCACATCCCATACCATGCTTATACCACTTGGTTTCGAACACCATAGAATATAAGTTAACTCCCATTCCTCAATTAACCCCAAATTTTATTAGTAGTTTTAGTTTCATTAATATAGGCCCTTCCCCCGACGCGTGAACATATATAAGTTTCCAACACTTCGTTTAACCAAAACTTTACACAACCCAACACTTGACTCTGTATCATGTAATGCAACCTGAGCATTTCAATTTCACAGATACAATTGTAAACCTCAACATATTCAATCCAGCAATTTTGCATAGCTTAACTATTCATCAAAACATAATAACATTTAACATAGTCGATATATAAAATACAACGGAGAGGAAACTATCAACCCATAACACAACCATAACAATCAAATGATTCAATTTCATAAAAGCATTTCATTACTACTGTATTAGGTATAATTACTAATATCACAAAGATTAAACATGATATAGACCTATCATCAGGAAATAGAGTCCTCTCGTGTCCAGCTAACTAGAATACCTTTCTAAGCCTCCAAAGTGTCCGGAGTCACTCCCAGGCCTAAAATCACATAAATAATAATAAAAGTTAGTATAAAACTGAAATGAATATTCAATTTCAGCCTATCAAAAGTTTACCCAAATATACCCATTTGTCACAACCTCATGATGAATGATGAACCAAGTTTAAGTCCTCATATTGTGACCCCATTTTCATCCCTCAAAACTCCATGGAAAATGATGAAATTACTTGGATTTTAAAGCTTAACAAACCTAGTTTCTAATTTAATAAGAGTTTCTCAAAACGGATTTAAGAGGAGAAAATAATCAAGCTCCAAAGTTGTGTTCACAAACAGGTTTTTCTGCAAAGAATCTGCAGATTTCCAAATTCTTTTCACATTTTCAAATCATATTTTTCCATAGAAGATCTTAACCAAAATCGGTGAAATAAATTGAGCTTTGTTACTTGTCATGTCTAATTTCAATATATAAAAAGACTTTTTAAAATTTGTAGTGGATTGAGGGAAAACAAGAGCCAAAGTGAGGCTCACGAACTGCAGTTTTCTAGGAATCAAAGTTGCAGTGGTAAGAAAATAGAAAATTAACAACTTTGAGCTAACCTTTTGTACCAAGTGAAGAACACACCAGGCACACTCTGCTCCCCTCTTTCCGTTTTCCTACTTTTCCCTCTCCAAAACCTCTCGCTCTCTTCTAGTTTTTCTGTGAGAGTTAAAAATACTCTCTAACCCCATCATTACATCTCTGTTTTAGAATGCTTACTCACCCCTCTAGACTACCCACATCACCCAAAAATTTATGAACAAAGTCAAATTCTCTTGGCTCCCCATCGTGTGATGGTTGGGAAGAAGAGGAAAAGTTTGGGATCTCTACATGTATATTTCATCCCTTGTCTGTTTTTTTTTCATATTTAATATTTAAAAGCTAAAATAATTTTACTCCTATAATTTACATATATACGTGACAGCCCGTTCCTAAAAATTATGGTTTTTATAATTTTTAATACGTGAATTTACGAAAATGCCTTGTGGGCAAAGCATGATTTTCGAGGACGTATGTGATTCTCGTATATTTTGTCATGTTTCTTGACATATTTGTATAGAGCTCGATCTTACAGACACGTAGGCACATGTAGAAGTGATTTTGGAGTTACGGTTAAAGTTTTAGTGAGTTACGAACCCGAAGGAATTTGGAATGAAATACTATTTTAATTATTTTACACTATGTTTTTTTTATTACAAAATGATTTATATGTTATATGGGTGTGTGTGGCTGGAAAAATGAAGGATATGAAGAGATTGGGCAGAGCTGGCCAATCGAATGAGAGAAGTGGGGAGGGTATAGCGAATCGAGAGAGGAGAGAATGAGAGGATGGGCCAATCAGAGAGGCAGAAAGGAGAGACCGGAAAGAAGAGAGAAGGAGGGGAAAACCCGGATTTCCTATTGACCCACAACCTGGACTTGACTTCTCCATGATTTTCGACACTTTTTCAGGCGATCTTTCGGCGAATTTCAGCCATCCTCTACCTGGAACTAACTTAGCATCATCTTCTCTTCCATTTTCATTCAGAAATTTACACGAATTGACGTCGAATTCGTGTGATAGCACCGGCGGGTTCATGGGTGTATATGGTGGCGGAATCCACCATTTGTGAAATGATTTCCACCAATCCTCACCATCAAATTACCTCCCCTAAGCTCAGGAACAATGCCCACTTATTGGTTGGAGCGTCGGAATCGATTTGAGGACGAATCAACGAGCACCTATTTCTAGGGTTTCTGGCGGTTCGTGGCCAGTTTAAGGTGTTTTCCGGCCAAATTGGCCTTGGCCGCAGGTATAAAGTTTACTCTACTCATTGAGGTCTTAATTCCTGTAAATTTTGGTAATTTTTAGAAATAGTTAGATTTTCCGACGAGTCGAGACGGCCGACCACCATCTGCGACGGCGCGTGGCCAGGGGACCGTCAAAGTTATTATTAGGCTAAATTAGATGTTTAAGTTCAGTTTTGGTAATTTTATAACGTAGGTTGATCGTTTGGACTTAAATTCATTAAGATACGTTACTTGGTAAAGATGTGAATCAACAATCCGACCGTTGGATCGTCACCAAACTTTAATACATTATAATACATAATATTTGAGAATCATAGAAACTTACGGATCAGGAATTTGATGTAGGATCTTCTTGAGTTGGATTTGTAAGTTCATAAAATAAAATGTTGACAGCCACTTGATTTTGACAATTGGCGGAGATCCGACTGTTGGATCGTAATGAAACATATGGATGTTGTTCTAGGAACATAATGTGGATCTTTGGAAATAACAGATCGGAATTTCGTGATGCAAATCTTCCGGATTGAATTTCGTAGGGATTTGTTTTATATAAATTGTGTATTCTATCAGTAAGAACTTTGAGATGTGTTTTATATAATTGTTCTAGGCGACGATGGTTTGTGACATCTCGATATTCATGCTAAGGAGTCATAGCATGGACCTCATTTAAGTGAGTCTTTTCCTTTCTATCGTACATACACACACACACACACACATATATATATATGATTGATAATTCCACAAACGGTTACAAATTGATTATTGCATATAATTACTGTGAATGCCTTGAAGTACTAATGCAAACTACAAATGGCTTGATCCTGTTTAGGGTACATAGGCAGTCTAATGAGACGTTAAATGCAGCCATACCATAAATGAGACTAATAATTGAGACAATAGCCTTGGTTGGGAAATTGTGCAATGTGAGGGACATTTGTGAAAAATGTAAGGTTTAACCTTATGACTTAGTGATTGAATATTGGTCATAAATCATTGTGTGAAGGATCAAGAAATTGAAGTAAGGAATCGTAAGTATTGATAGTTAGTCAAATTAGTGTTTAGTTAAGCTTGTCACCGATAATTAATCCCGACAATTAATAGTTCGGGAGTAGGGCGTTATAGATTGTGCGTTTTACAACACATTATTGATATATATATATATATATATATATATATATATATATATATATATATATATATATATATATATATTTGGAAGCACTACGATATGGTTAAGTTTTGGATTGCATCAGGGCATGTCCATAAGTATATTATTGCCATAATTATTGTGAATGCTTTAAAGTACGAAGGTGAACGCAGGATGCACAGATAAGTTCAGGTGAGTATATGTTGTGAAATGTGGGATGCATGGTTATGATTATATTTTATTTAGAACGATTGAGTGATGGCATGACTATATTTATGTTTTAAGCAACTCATACATGGTCATACAGGTTATATATAAGTCGTACATGCCATATTAGATATATTTAGAGCTCATAACCCTGCACCCCGGTGTTAGTGCTCTCTCTCGAGGACAGGGCCTAGCCTTCACGTGATTGTTCACCTCTCGCACCATACGCTCACCTTGGATTCAAGGTAGGTGTTAGCCTGTCGTACAGACCACATTAGGTGGTTTCGACTCGTAGGTGACTTGCGATACTTCGCACAACCTTCATGTGATTGTAGTACTTGAGCGTAATTATTTACACACAGCCTGTCGTACAGACCATAAGAGGTGGTTTCGACTCGTGTGCAGGGATATGTGATGAGCTATATGTTCAGCCATACAGGCCACAAGAGGTGGATCCGGCTGACATATTACTTGGATATTGATTGATGAGATATGGATAAGTCGTACAGGTCACGATAGGTGACTCCGACTTATGTGCTAGCGTTGATTAACGAGATATGGATAAGTCGTACAGGTCACTATAATTGACTCCAACTTATGTGCTAGCGTTAATTGATGAGATATGGGTGCAGTCGTACATGTCACATTAGGTGACTCCGACTTGGGTGCTAATATAGATTGTTGAGCACATGATTATTTATATTAATGATGAGTTGCTGTGTCGTGGTATATTTATGGAATTACTATTGATATATTTTTTATTTCACATTGATACGTGATATGATTTTCTGGAACTATATAGGTGTTGCATCGAGGGGTTATAACGTTTTAGAAGGCTTTTATTAAAAAATTTATTTCTAGGGCCACTCACCCTTGTTTTGTTTTCACCCTCCAGGTTTTATTAGCTGAGCTTTCTTATCGTCGAGGATTCATGGAAAATCTTAGTATTGGAGATTTCTTTCGAGGGTATGATTCTTAATCCACCCTACTTACTTACTTATGCTCTAACGTCACGTGTGAAGTGGGTTCATTCCCGCTCACCAGCGCACTTTGGTTTTTAGGCACTCCTAGGTTTAAATTATTCACATTTTTCCACATCATCATACTTTATGGCTTCGTCACCTTTCAAGTGTCGGCCATCACAGCTCGATTCGAAGTCCTCACATTTTCCCAAGTGTTACACAACTAGAGTATATTTTCATTTATACAAGCAGTATTCTACTTTAATCTCAGGCACAGAACAAACACATTCTCAAATTTTTAGTGCATTTTTGTTTACCCTTAAAGTGAGGGGTGATGCTCACTGTTGATTTCCATTAGATTAGTTTAAATTTGAAATTTGTGTCAAATCAATTAAATCAAACTAGTCTAACGATAATCAATTTGGGTTTTTTTTTAAGGGGGGGGTGAGCAAAGTTGCACTCTTCTTTCTTTGAGTATTTGATCACTATATCGTTGCTGCCACTCCAATCATTATCATAGTAGCCAATGATTCTCCCTTCTTGTACTCAATTTCATGGTCAATCGTACCTTGTATTTACCCCAACACTCTCTTGGCAGTTGCTTCGTAGGACAACGCATAAACCTTGCAAGCAAACTAGCTTCAAACATTATATATGGCCTAATAGCTGCTAGATATAACAAGCTTCCCACAACTTGTATGTATAGACCTTCATCTACAGGTTCACCGCCGTAAATTTTGCTCAGCTTCTCACTTGCAACTAGTGGTGCACTCACATGTTTGCAGTTCATCAATCCAAATGTATCCAGCAAATTCAAAGCATATTTCTTTTGTCAAATGAAAATAGTATCATGTTCGTCATCTCAAACTTGAATCCATTTATCAAATCTTTACTACTTCTTGTGTAGGCAATACCATCTACCTAGAGTGACACAATCAGAGTTCCAGCACTTTCCTTGACTTTGGTATACAATGTTTGTTAAGCAATTACCAACCTAAATATTAAGTAACTAACTACACGTTTTAAACTCGCAAATGCACAAGATCAAACACATAGTATAGAAAACAAATACAAGATCATTCCCATGAGGACTGTCTAGATTATGATTTCCAACAGTTTAAATTAATTCTTTCACAAAAGCTATCAAATATGCACATAAAGGATTTAACAAAATAGTTTGAGATGTATTAAATTTAAAAATATAAAAAACACAATATAAAGAAAGTCGGCAAAGTAAAGTAATTGACAATAAGGGTTTTTGAAAACGATGATTTAACGGTTGGGACTTTGGTTTCCATCTCTAATCATTTTCGCCTAAGCAATCGATACATAAAATGACACAAAACAGATTTTTGATGCTTAACGTTCGTCAACCTAAAGGCATAGTATCTACTCTTTAAGCTATTGATTTCCCAAAACAACAAATTAGGCATGGGTGCCTACTCTAACTATTTTCAGTCTCGAAGTATTTAGCATGGTATCTACTAAGTTGCACTCCAGGAAAGCATAATACAATGGAAATCGACAAATAGACGAATCCGAGAACATGGTATCTATTCTGGATATTCGTGATAATTAATTCCAAGAACAGTAACTAATTCTCTTGTTACTCAACATAGTTACAAGATTCGGTCATCCATATTTACCTATGTAACAAACTAAATTACAAAGCTATTCTATGGTGATAAAGCATAAAATAACTCAATAAGATTGGAATTAAAACTGGAATTAATCACTAAAGCATCAACAAATTGTCTTGTAACAAAAGTGTATCAAAAATACTCAAAGGAAACATGATTAGGATTTCAACCAAGTCCCAACTATGGAATTTAGTTACTCATAATGTAAATGGGCATCGTAGACAAGCAAAACAGAAAGTAGAAGGAGAAGACGAAACTCATCAATGATGAATTGCGGAATGGAGCCCTGGCCCTTCCTCTTTCTCTCTTCTGTCGAAGGAGAAATTTTGGGAAGATCTTGGAGACTTGGTACAAGGAATTGCTCAGACGGAGAAGTTATTTCTAGGAGGAGATTTAAATGGACACGTGGGCAGGGAGACAGGCAACTATGGAGGTTTTCATGGTGGCCATGGTTTTGGGGAGAGAAACGAGGATGGGGAAGCCATCTTGGATTTTGCAATGGCATATGATCTCTTCTTAGCCAACACCTTCTTTAAGAAGAGAGAAGAACATGTGATCACTTACAAGAGTGGGTCGTCAAAAACACAAATAGATTTTCTTCTAATGAGGAAAGAGGATCGTATAACTTGTAAGGATTGCAAAGTTATACCAGGAGAGAGCGTGGCTAATCAACATCGCTTATTGGTGATGGATGTACATATCAAAAGAGTAAGACAAAAGAACAAGACTTGGAAGTGCCCAAGGACTAGATGGTGGAATCTAAAAGAAGAAAAACAAGCCATTTTCAAAGAGAAGGTAATCACCCAATGTGTGTGGGATAGAGAGGGGGAAGCTAGCCAAATGTGGGATTCCATGGCTAGTTGTATCCGAAAAGTAGCAAAAGAGGTATTAGGAGAGTCCAAGGGCTTTGCCCCACACCAAAAGGAATCTTGGTGGTGGAATGAGGAGGTACAAACAAAGGTGAAGGCTAAGAAGGAATGTTGTAAAGCCTTATACAAGGAGAGGACCGATGAAAATGGTGAAAGGTATAGAAAAGCGAAGCAAGAGGCGAAGAAAGCTGTCAGAGAAGCTAAGTTAGCGGCTTACGACGATATGTATAAACGACTAGATACCAAAGAATGAGAGTTGGATATCTATAAACTATCTAGAGCAAGGGAAAAGAAGACAAGGGACCTAAACCAAGTGAGGTGCATCAAGGATAAGGATGGAAAGGTTCTCGCTACAGAGAACGCGGTTAAAGACAGATGGAGAGGTTATTTTCATAATCTTTTCAATGAAGGACATGAAATGAGTGCTTCTTTAGGGGAGTTGAGTAACTCAGAAGAGTGTAGAAACTACTCTTTTTATCGTCGAATCCGGAAGGAAGAAGTGGTTGTAGCTTTGAAGAAGATGAAGCATAAAAAAACAATAGGCCCAGACGATATACCAATCGAAGTGTGGAAACTTTTGGGAGAGACAGGTATAACATGGCTCACTGACCTTTTCAATAGGATTTTGAAAACGAAGAAGATGCCAAATGAGTGGCAAACGAGCACTTTGGTGCCTATCTACAAGAATAAGGGCGACGTACAAAATTGCATGAACTATAGGGGTATTAAGCTAATGAGTCATACAATGAAGCTCTGGGAGAGAGTCATTGAGCATAGATTGAGGCAAGAGACACGGGTTTCGGACAACCAATTCGGGTTCATGCCAGGGCGCTCAACCATGGAGGCAATCTATCTCTTACAAAGATTGATGGAAAGATATAGAGATGGGAAAAAGGATTTACACATGGTCTTTATAGATTTGGAAAAAGCGTATGATAGGGTCCCAAGAGACATTCTTTGGAGGATTTTAGAGAAGAAAGAAGTACGAGTAGCATATATCCAAGCTATAAAGGATATGTATGAAGGAGCGAAGACTGCCGTAAGAACTCATGAAGGACAAACCGAAAGCTTTCCCATAACTGTAGGATTACATCAAGGCTCATCCTTAAGTCCTTACCTTTTTGCGTTGGTAATGGATGAGTTAACAGGACATATTCAAGATGATATTCCTTGGTGTATGCTTTTCGCAGACGATATAGTGTTGATAGATGAAACTCAGGAAGGGGTAAATGCAAAGCTTAACCTTTGGAGAGAAGTGTTGGAATCTAAAGGTCTTCGCCTAAGCCGATCAAAGACAGAATATATGGAGTGCAAGTTCAGTGCAAATGGAGGCCAAAACGAGTTAGGGGTGAGGATCGGAGATCAAGAAATACCAAAAAGCGACCGTTTTCGTTACCTAAGATCTATCTTGCAAAAGAACGGAGAATTAGATGGAGATCTCAACCATAGAATACAAGCTGGATGGATGAAGTGGAAGAGTGCATCCGGCGTGTTATGTGACCGCCGTATGCCACTGAAGCTCAAGGGAAAATTTTATAGGACGGCAATAAGGCCGGCGATGCTGTATGGCACAGAATGTTGGGCGGTGAAACATCAACACGTACACAAAATGGGTGTAGCGGAGATGAGGATGCTTCGTTGGATGTGTGGGCACACGAGAAAGGATAAGATTAGGAATGAGGATATCCGGGGTAAAGTAGGAGTAGCCGAAATTGAAGGAAAGATGAGAGAAAATCGGTTACGGTGGTTTGGACATGTGCAAAGAAGGCCTACTGACGCTCCGATTAGAAGATGCGACTATGGGACAGAGGTTCATGGCCGAAGGGGTAGAGGAAGACCTAGGAAAACTTTGGAAGAGACTCTAAGAAAAGACTTAGAGTACTTGGATCTAACGAAGGACATGACACAGGATCGAGCACAATGGCGTTCTAAGATTCATATAGCCGATCCCACTCAGTGACTTGGATTTTCCAAGTCTCCAACCGAGAAGTTTTCCTCACTCGGAAAATTAAGGGAACACTACCCCAACCTACATGCTCCACTCAGAAAGCTTTAACATACAAGCTTCAACAAAAGAAAATTCAAAGAACTTAGCGAAGAAGGCTTTGGTGTATTTAACACAGTACGTTGAAATGAAGGAAAGCTTATTTATTGATATCCCCGATAAGCTACAAATATGTACATATACATGAGTCAAAATAAACACACAAGAGGGAGCCTTCACAAAGGTTGCTTAGGAGAAGTCTCAGCAGTCGGTAGAGCCCCAGAAAGAGAAGGCACCGGAGGGGGATCATTTGGAGCCTCAGTACTGGACAGAACCCTAAAAGGAGGAGGCATCAGAGGTTGATCATTTGGAGCTTCATTACGCGGTACAGCCCCAGAAGACGAAGGCAATAAATGCCTTTGGAACAAACCCACAAATCTCTGATGATCAAGTAAAACCTGACCATCAGTTTCCTTCATCTGGTCAAGCTTCCTCTTCATGTTTGTAGCATAGTCATGTGTGAGCCGGTGCAACTGTTTATTCTCATGCTTGAGCCCTCTAATCTCCTGTTTGAGACTCATCACTTCAGCCGCCAATGATTCAACTTGGCGGGTTTGAGTAAATAGGCGTTGGGCCATATTAGACACAGAACCTGCACACTGAACACTGAGAACCAGCGAATCCTTAACAGCTAACTCATCAGACCGTTTGGAAAGTAGTCTGTTATCTTTGGGAGTGAGAAGGTTCCTGGCCACCACCGCAGCGGTCATATCATTCTTCATCACGGAATCCCCAACGGTAAGAGGACCAGTAGGGGAGACGAAGGATGGGCGCCATATGTTGTCTGGAGAAGGCGGGGCTGCCTCTTCAACAAGGTTCAAGTCAAAACGACGGTCGGAGGGGCCAGACATTTTCAAAAGTGTTGAAGAGAGAAGAGGTCGGACAAAATCAAGATCTTAGAAGTGCAAGAATGAAGCTTCTACTGGTGGAGATTCAAGTGTGCTTTGGAACTTAATGCCAGCCCCTATAAAAAAAATCTGCACTATACGGAGCTTCAGAAATCGAAGAGGCATTTGCTTTCTCAAAAGCTGGGCTGCTTAGAGATCACGAGGGTTGATCTCAGAAATCGAAGAGGCGTTTGCTTTCTCAAAAGTTGGGCTGCTCAAAGACCACGAAGGCCGATCTTAGAAATCGAAGAGGCGCTCGCTTTCTCAAAAGCTGGGCTCCCCAGAGACCACGAGGGCCGATCTCAGAAATCGAAGAGGCACCTACTTTTCCAGCCTTGTCAGCACCTGTCACATGCACACTCAGCTTTGCGGAAATTATGGGCATTCTGTCGAAGACTTCTGGGGAAGTAGAAGACACATGAATCTTACTGTTCAATCACCCACTTCCCACACGCAACAATAGCTCATGGGTACCACAGATAACTTTGCCAAAGTTCTCTGCCAAAGTTGAGCACGTAAAGCTTGCAGCTCCCACTACATCGCTCTGACCAAGAAGGGTAAAAGAATAGCAAAGAAACAGCACTAACAAAGTTTAGACCCATAAATTTTGAAGGTCTAGCTACCATATTATTACCCACAAGGGTAAAGGAACAGTACCACTGCTGGATAATTGGAAAGTCCCTGTGTGTCAACCTCTGTGCTTCGTGGCAAGGTAGACTAACAAACATGTCCAACCTTTACTCACATTCGAGAAAACACTCCCAATAAGATTACTTGCTCGAAAATCGAAGAGGCACCGTCCTCCGAATCTCGAGAGCCAGACTCCCAACATGACTACTTTCTTAAAAATCGAAGAGAGGGTAAAGGAACAGTACCATTGCTGGATAATTGGAAAGTCCCTGTGTGTCAACCTCTGTGCTTCGTGGCAAGGTAGACTAGCAAACATGCCCAACCTTTACTCACATTCGAGAAAACACTCCCAACAAGATTGCTTGCTCCAAAATCGAAGAGGCACCGCCCTCCGAATCTCGAGAGCCAGACTCCCAACATGATTACTTTCTCAAAAATCGAAGAGACTGCTCCCCGAATCTTCGAGAGCCAGACCCCCAGCATGATTGCTTTCTCAAAAATCGATGAGGCATCGTTCTCCGAATCAATCGAAGAGGCGCTCGCTTTCTCAAAAGCTGGGCTGCTCAGAGACCACGAGGGCCGATCTCAGAAATCGAAGAGGCACCTACTTTTCTAGCCTTGTCAGCACCTGTCACACGCACACTCAGCTTTGCAGAAATTATGGGCATTCTTTCGAAGACTTCTGGTGAAGTAGAAAGCACATGAATCTTACTGTTCAATCACCCACTTCCCACACGCAACAATAGCTCATGGGTACCACAGATAACTTTGCCAAAGTTCTCTGCCAAAGTTGAGCACGTGAAGCTTGCAGCTCCCACTACATCGCTCTGACCAAGAAAGGTAAAAGAATAGCAAAGAAACAGCACTAACAAAGTTTAGACACATAAATTTTGAAGGTCTAGCTACCATATTATTACCCACAAGGGTAAAGGAACAGTACCACTGCTGGATAATTGGAAAGTCCCTGTGTGTCAACCTCTATGCTTCGTGGCAAGGTAGACTAGCAAACATGCCCAACCTTTACTCACATTCGAGAAAACACTCCCAACAAGACTGCTTGCTCCAAAATCGAAGAGGCACCGTCCTTTCTTGAGAGCCAGACTCCCAACATGACTACTTTCTCACAATCGAAGAGAGGGTAAAGAAACAGTACCATTGCTGGATAATTGGAAAGTCCCTGTGTGTCAACCTTTGTGCTTCGTGGCAAGGTAGACTAGCAAACATGCCCAACCTTTACTCACATTCGAGACAACACTACCAACAAGATTGCTTGCTCCAAAATCGAAGAGGCACCGCCCTCCGAATCTCGAGAGCCAGACTCCCAACATGATTACTTCCTCAAAAATCGAAGAGACACTGCTCTCCGAATCTCGAGAGCCAGACCCCCAGCATGATTGCTTTCTCAAAAATCGAAGAGGCATCGTTCTCCGAATCTCGAGAGCCAGATACCACAGACCACTTTTTCAAAGTGCTCTGACAGAGTTAAAACATGTGAAACTGGCAGCTCCCACTACCGTGCTATGACCAAGCAGGGTAAAGGAATAGCATTACTACTTGTTGTTAGGGAGACTCCTATATATGTCGACCTCCATCCCTAACGGACAGGCAGACCTGCAAAAATGCTCAACCCTTCATCATATCTGAAAGGGCACTCACAACGAAGCCTTTCGAAATATTCAGCTTTCTTTCCCCCCGATAATACCTCTGCAAACAAGCTATACTAGAGCAAGAATATCTCATATCATCAGGGTTAAAAGCAAGAGTATCCCATATCATGCTTTTTCCCTGTCTTTTCCTTTGGCCTGGTTTTTACCTGCAAGACAAGGAGAAAGAGAGCAATCAGTCAGCACTTGGAATCAAGCTTCCAGCCAGGAACTGACTGTCTGGAACCCCTTACCTGATTACTTACCTGGCATTGCTCTCGAGTACTCATCTTCAACATCTTATGTTTCCAGGGAAGATTCCGTATCTGCTTGAGGAACAGATATGGCAAGTGCGAAGGATACAAGGAAGCATGTGGAGACAAGCGTAACAGCACACGTGCCGATACATCCATTACTCTGTCAAAAGCAAAAGTATCCCATATCAGCAGGGTGGAACGTACTCTAGATTTGATGGACTTGTTTTGACCCTCAAATTCTTCAGTCGGCCTTATACTCTGGAGGAAACCAGAAAACCCTTCAGCTCAGTTCAAGAATAAGCCTGTGGAAAGTTACTTCTTCAAAAGCAAAAGTATCTCATATCATCTCTTCTCATTTTTCTTCTCTTTATCCTTCATGCTGCTGCAAGATGGGGAGAAGGTGAACAATCAGTCGGAGCTCTGATTGCTTACCTTGTCTGTCACCACTTTCAGCAGACCCCCTAGCTCGGCGACTTGGGGGACTCCTACTACATGGTTTGTATCGCGCTTGACCAAGCCTGAAACTACAAGTAAGCTTCAAGTGAAATTGATACATTACCTTGTGCATCTCCACCAATTAAAGATACCACCCCTGGATGGAGGAAGAGTATTTCCAGAGAAGATGCCACATCTACCTATGAGACAGATAAGGCAAGTCAAGACGACACCACACTCCGATACTTAGAAGTTTCGTGATTACGAGATCATTCTCCCATAATATTTCCTAATGTCATTTGTACTAAATCATTCACTTGTACTCACTAAAGGAGAGCTTGAACCTATGTACTTGTGTAAACCCTTCACAATTAATGAGAACTCTTCTATTCCGTGGACGTAGCCAATCTGGGTGAACCACGTACATCTTGTGTTTGTTTTCCTATCTCTATCCATTTATATACTTATCCACACTAATGACCGGAGCAATCTAGCGAAGATCACAAAAAGCGACCGTTTTCGCTACCTAGGATCTATCTTGCAAGAGAACGGAGAATTAGATGAAGATCTCAACCATAGAATACGAGCTGGATGGATGAAGTGTAAGAGTGCATCCGGCGTGTTGTGTGACCGTCGTAGGCCACTGAAGCTCAAGGGGAAATTTTATAGGACGGCAATAAGGCCAGCGATGTTGTATGGCACAGAATGTTGGGTGGTGAAGCATCAACACGTACACAAAATGGGTGTAGCGGAGATGAGGATGCTTCGTGGGATGTGTGGGCACACGAGAAAGGATAAGATTGGAAATGAGGATATCCGAGGTAAATTAAGAGTAGCCGAAATTGTAGGAAAGATGAGAGAAAATCGGCTCCGGTGATTTGGACATGTGCAAAGAAGGCCGACTGACGCTCCGGTTCGAAGATGTGACTACGGGACAGAGGTTCAGGGCCGAAGGGGTAGAGGAAGACCTAGGAAAACTTTGGAAGAGACTCTAAGAAAAGACTTAGAGTACTTGGATCTAACGGAGGACATGACACAAAACCGAGCGCAATGGCGTTCTAGGATTCATATAGCCGACCCCACTTAGTGGGAAAAGGCTTTGTTGTTGTTGTTGTTGTTGTTGTTTTTGCACACTAATGCTGCTGCGCTGAAGAGGGATAAAACACCCCCCCTTTTCATTTGTAACAGCCCAATGCTTGAATGGCCTTCTTTTCTTCTTTCCTAATGAGCTTTGAAGTCTCATTATGTTCCCATTTATTTGTTTTCAGACCTTTTGGCTTCTTCTAGTTGGTTAAAACTCCTAATAAATAGGAATTTTAACCTTCCTTTAATCTGCCACATTGAAATTTAATTGTGGAGAGCATTAGATTCGTGTGCTGCTTGACCTTCATGTACTAAAACTGCCATAACTCCCTCTAGAAAAATGATATTCACAAACCGTAAAATTCTACGGAAAATAGATGTTCGTAGCTTTCCAAGCATTTATGGAAAATCTTCTGGTGCTTCCCGAGTCAGTAAATTTTAATCCAATAACTCGACTGATCTGCAGAGGCTGTGCTGACGACATGGAATTGCAAACACCTTTTTAGCTCATTTTCCATTCTTTGTTTGTTACAACCTACAAAACATAAAAAGAATTTAAAACCTATATAAAAGAGTAAAACAAAGGTGTAAACAAGGAGAATTGTGATAAATATAATAGCGAATTTACAAGCATAACAAATTCCCCCAAACTTAACCTTTTCTTGTTCTCAAGCAAAACAATGACGAATGCTAACACTAATCTTGCCGAACAATACTCTGAGGAAGTCAACTGTTGGACATGATGTAGGCCAAATTTTATTAAACTTCCTTCATAAGATAGCAACACTCTAGACATAGCATGCTTTAAGTGTAGTGTGTGATAGCCAAATGTCAATACAATGCACTATAATCTAAATAAGATATATGCAAAATTCGTGTCAACTTCTCACAAGGTATGCACTCATGTGTCTCACTCAATAGTTTTTGGTGTAAAGTGTTCCGCTCAAGTGACCTCCTAAAAACATGCCGCTATATATATGATTGCTTGTCCACCTAGACTCCACGATCAATATCACATAACTTTTTGAATCAAAGGTTCATTCAGGTTGCGAAAGGGCTAAGGGTCAAGGTTGAAGAAAGAAAGGATATTGATAAGACAACGATATTGTGGAATAGTAGAGCATAAAATGAATTAACAGATGTTTTGCAATAAAATTTATATAAGAACATAAACTTAAACACTCTCATCAAATCCTTCTCTACACCACCTTCTACACCACCAATTTGAACTCACTAAACACATATTTCTTTCCCTTTTTTTTTCTAATTTATTTTTCCACCTCCATTCCACCTAGAACAACCCCAAACATGAACCTTTTCAAAACTCTCTTTAAAACATGCCATGCATATATAGTTTCAAGTAGGGGTGGGCACGGGCCGGGCCGGGCCCAAATTTGAAGGGACCGGACCGGACCCGTTTTAAATGGAACAGGCCGGGACAGGCCGGGTATTGAAATTTCTGAAATTGGAACCGGCCATAACCCGGCTTGTTTGAAACAGACAGTTCAGGCCGGGCCCACGGGTCCAACTGATGGGAACAACATCATTCAAGTCTGTCTTCCTCTGATGCGAAACCCAGATTCCTAGCAACATCAAGAAGTCGAATCATAAAACCACCATGACTGAAAGACATTGCAAACTTAATGCTCTCAAGCTTTGATGATCTTCACCACTTTGACATGCAAGCTTACATACTTTGTGAACCATAGTCTCAGTCAATTTAGTGATTGCATCAATAAATAAAACAAGAGGTTAATCAAATGTATTAGTTTTGTGCCGAAAACTGAATAATTTCCAATCATTTGTTAACAGAATAAGAAATCCCACAGAAACAAAAACCCTAGTCAAACTGAAAACTCTCAACTCTGAAGAAACAAAAACAAACCGCCACTAAACATGGGTTAGACCTTGGAAGGTACTAGGTAATTTGAGCTTGGCCTAGACGATCATTTCGCTGATGAAATGGGAGGCCTCGCTTCTGAAACTCCGCGTCTAACGTCACATGCCTGCTCTCTTCGAACTTCTTGTGGACCTCCGCCGCCGCGTCGTTCAGCATCGTCATGTCTCTCAGCTCCGCCCCTCTCAGTCCCCTCTCTCTCTGCAGAGTAACCCTCTCAGTCCCTTATCCCTCTTTGATTTGGACCCATGCGCCATCTTCGTCCATCTGAGTGAGATTTCGATAAAATCGAGGGAGAGACTAAGCATCTTACGGTCAGAAATGGAGGGATCTGAAGAAGTTTGGTGATGTTTGAATTAGAGGTGAGAGAGAAATGAGAAACATGAAAAAGTTTGCTGGACTTGCAGAGAGTGAGAGAGAAATGAGAGACGCATGAACTTGAAAAAGGGGTGGGTTTCAGTTTGAAATCGAAGAAGGGAGAAGACTCTAGAAGCCTGGGAAGGTTTCATTTTGTATAATTATTGTAGAAACAGGCCCAATTCATTGTATTATCATTATAGGAATGGGATAGGCATTCATTCAAATAGGTGGGTTTCTATTCCCTCAGCAGGGCAATCCATTGCATCATAGAAACGGGCTGGTCCGAGGCCCCGTGGGTCTGAAGATTTGGACCCGCCCCGCCCCGCCCTGCCCCGCTCTGTTTATTCTAACAAAAAATTGGACCCGCCCCGTACCCGCCCCGAACCGTGATTACCCGCCCCGACCCGCGGGTCCTCTACCCGTTTGCCCACCCCTAGTTTCAAGAACAAAAAGGCTTATTTAAGCTCAAAGGGGTTAATTGGGGATAATATATTAGGACACAAGTTAATTTGGCAATGGTGGTATATCCTACATGCCTCTATCATTTTCAAGTTGTCACGTGAATTGATGTGCATTCTGAATGGTATAAGGCAAGTTCTAGAAATTCACGTAAAAAAAAAGATCATATACACACATGAACAAATGTGATTGAGCATAATGGTTTAATCATATAATAGGCTCAAAAGCTCACAAGGATTATGCAAGTCTACACAAGTTTTTACTTATGCTTCTCTCAATCACAATACATCATACAAACATGGCTATGTGTATTCAGAGTTCCAAAAAAAAATCATGTTTCGATCATGCTATCAAGTGAAGGATGCAAAGAACTATGCAGTTATGGTAAATATGTAGTAAAGAAAGAACAATTTAACAACCTAAAAAACAAATTAAATGAAAACAAAAGTAAGTAAAAAAGAAAGTAGAGAGACTTAGCTGGATAGATGCAATCATTGATCTCCATAAGAATTAAACCAGTCAGCTCTCCATCTTCAAATTACGCTGAAGACGGCAGATCATTAAAATGGGGGAACACATCAAATTTATTATTGCTCATGAATCTCTTGTTCCACCACCCTTCATCTTTGAAGATTGAACTCGATTTTCCTTCATTAGTCAACTAGTGGCTGTTAGAAGGCCTTTCATAGACAGAGTCAATCATGTAACATGTACTAGTCTCTTGCAGATCTTGACTTGCTCGAAAAAACTTTAAATTCGGTTGCCTCGTCGCAACGCGCATAGTAAGAGTGCATTTCTCAACATCAATTAATGTACATGCAAGAATGGACAACCTAGTATGATTGGAACTTCCCTCCATATCTAAAATCAAGAAATCAGCAAGGAGGATTAATTTGTCAACCCGAATTAAAACATCTTCAATAATTCCTCTCGGGTATTTGATTGATATCGATCTGCAAGTTGCAAAGAAATCAACGTTAGTTTCAAATCCCCCAAACCTAAATTTTTAAAAATGGAGAAAGGCATTAGATTAACACTTACACCCAAATCACACAAAGATTTATCAAAATGATAATTTCCAATAATGCAAGGTATAGTAAAACTCCCGAGATCTTTTAGTTTATGAGGTAACTTTCTCAACAAAACCGTACTTACTTCTTCAGTTAATGCAACTTTCTCACATTCCTGAAATTTTCTTTTGTGAGTACAACAATCCTTAAAATTAGCATAAGATGGAATATGTCTAAGTGCATCAAGTAAAGGAATATTAATTTCTACTTTCCGAAGAGTTTCAAAAATATCAAGTAAGTGTTGTTCTTTCTTTTGCATGACCAACCTTTGAGGGAAGGGTGGCAATATCACATTCTCCTTCTCATTTACTTTCTTGTAAGCCATTGCTTTTGTTGGTGATGCACCCACAATTTTAGACTCTGTTGATACTTTATCTACTTCCATTTTGTTGTCAACAACTTTATCACTCCTTAGGACTTTAATGGCTTTAAGCTCCTCTTAACCACTAGGGTTAGGTATAGTTTATGATGGGAACTCTCATTTCTTTCGTTCACTCAATTCTTTGGCCATTTGCCCCAACTGCGTTTCTGACTTTTGAATAGCTTGACCTTGTTGGTTGCTTGTCTGTTGTTGTTGTTGTAAAAGTTGAAGTATAATGCTCTCAAAGTCTAGGTTCTTTGGTTCTTAAGTCTATTGTTGAGCTTGTGGTTGAGCTTAAAAGTTGCTCCTTTGTTGATAATTCATTTGTTGCTCTTGTGTGTTTTGAACATTTTGTCCATTCCTCCATGAAAGATTGGGGTGACTCCTTCACCCTGGGTTGTATGTATTGGAGAATGGATTGTTCTTGGGATGGTAATTGTCTTCTCCCACATAATTTACAGGTTCCTGATCTGTAAAAGAAGACAAAGGACATGTTTTAGTTGTATGATCAGAATGAGAACAAATAACACATACCTCGGCATTTGGAGGTTGATTGTCACTTAGGGAAGACATGTCTTTAACAAACATATCAATCTTTGTGTTCATGGTTGCCATCTCCGCTTGCACACCATCATTGGTATTAATTTCATGAATTCCTAATCTCCTCATAGTGCTTCTTCCGCTCGTTAAGTATTGTTGTGCATTCTCACTCAACTCTTTAAACAATGGCTTATTCACCACTTTTTTTTCATCAGGATCCCATTGCAAGTTGAATCAACAATAGCTTTATTAGTCTCATTTAAACCCTAGTAAAAAGCTTGTACCTGATCATCTTTGGGCATGTTATGAGTTGGACACTTAAGAAGCTTGTTCTTAAAGTCTTTCCAAGCTTCAAAGAATAAATCTCCATCCTTTTGTTAGAAAAGTTCAATCTCTCTTTTCAATTGCTTGGTCATTCGAGCTGGAAAGAATCCTTTCAACAAATTTATTGCCAACTGCTCCTATGATTAAACTGATCCTAGTTCTAAACTATTCCTAAGAATTATACCACAATTTATCATTAAATTTCAATGAAAACAAAAGCAAAATTAACCTGATTTGTTCCGGAGTAAGGGCTTGAATGCCCTGGGTTTTGCAAAGATCGAAGAAATCTGCCAGGTACAGATGAGGATCATCATCTGCTTTACCACTAAATCATCTAATAGGTCATGCGACAATGATCTTCAGAGGGCTGGGCCTGCAGAGCATGGAGCCCAACATCCAACAAAGCAGTGATCTAATATGGATAAGAATAACAAGGTGGGTGCAGGCCCAATTAGGCCATCCACAGACAGCAGCCATGTACAGAATTTGGACCCTGACGGTCCAGGACAGGAGCTATCCTTTTTAAATTTAATTAATTCTCAAGAACAATCCGATGATCCAAGTAAAATTTGCACTGCATTCACAGCATCCACTAACTGAGATTCTGGCTGGATAATTGACTATGGGGCTACAGACCATATAACATATGATGAATCCTTGTTTCACTCCTTAACTGTGCCACCAAAGGAGAATGTTATCACATCAAATGGTGAAATTGTTCCAATTACAGGCGCGGGTTCCATCGCCCTTACTCCCTCTCTATCTCTGCATAACACTCTTCTTGTTCATTCACTATCAAATAATTTACTTTCTGTTGGTCAAGTTATGGAATAATTAGATTGTGTTGTATTCATGTTTCCCACTTTTTTCCTACTACTGGATATCCAAACACGGGTGATCATTGGGCATGGTACTAAGAGGAGATGGTTATATTATGTGGATGATGTGGTACCGGGCCAAGTCAACCAAGTGAGCAGTGGTCACAACAACAAGGTTAAGAGAATCTGGTTATGGCATCGTCGACTAGGACATGCAACTTTTGGTTATTTAAGAAAATTACTTCCGTCTCTATTTAATGGCGTTTCAGACTCTGATTTTCAGTGTCATGATTGCATTCTTGCAAAAATTCATCGTACTTCTTACCACTTAAGTCTCAATAAAAGATCAGTGCCATTTGAGTTAATTCACTTTGATGTATGGGGTCCCTCACCAATTGTGACGCACAATGGTATTCGGTGGTTTGTTACCTTTGTAGATGATTGCTCCATAATGACTTGGATCTATACCATGAAACAAAAAAGTGACGTTGGGCAAATTTTCCAACAGTTTTATCGGATGATTGGAAATCAATTTTCTCTTCCTATCAAAGTTCTGAGATCCGATAATGGTGGAGAATATCTTAATTCTGAACTATCACAATTTTTCGCAAAGCACAGCGTACTTCACGAGACTACAACTCATCAATAAAATGGTGTGACAAAACGTAAGAACATACATATCTTGGAAACTACACGGGCACTTCTAATTGCTCATGCACCTCATGCCTTTTGGGCGGATGCAATTATGTATTCCATTTATCTTCTTAATCGAATACCCTCTCGAGTTCACAACTTTCGAACTCCCATGGAAGTCTTGATGGATTATGTCACTATACCATTTTCTCTTCAATTATCTCCTCGCATATTTGGATGTGTGGCTTATGTGCATCTTCATAAGAATCAACGGAGTAAATTGGATCTGTATGTTGTTCGTTATGTATTTCTGGGATTTAATAGCCAATAAAAAGGGTATCGATGTTACGTCACGTTTTCCGAAACTGAGATGTTTTTCATCTCTGATCAAATCCACTATACTCTTCAGAGGGAGTTGAATAATAAATATGAATACTATAGTTGGTTTGATGTTCCACATGAACGAGACAGTTGGCATGGTCCCAGTAGTATAGGTGAGATCGAGACTGAAGGTGTTATGAGCAACCTACCTGATCGCGCTTTTCACATCAATTTAAAGCCCAATAGTAGGCCACGACATAGCAGTTCAGAGCTCGATAGTGGCCAGTGACACAACAAGCCAAAGCCCAGTGGATCTTGACCGTGAAACCCTAGACCGAGAGATAGCTCATGCAGCGTCGAACAGTAAGCCTACACCATTTAGTGATTCAGTATAAGGTAATGGGTCTGCGAGTGATACTGAGACTGTGTAAACAGAAAATAACCCTTATTCTCCTCCACTGGTACACGCTCATGTCATCGCGGATATCTAAGAGGTACGTTCTCATACTCCAGATATTGTTGAAAATTCCTATATTTTACCTCCTAGGCAAAATCGTGGGAAACCACCTGACAGGTTTTCTCCAGAAGGAAAAGTGAGATATGCAATTGCACAATATGTGTCCACTCATTGACTATCACCCAAGTACCAAGCCATGGTGAATCAAATGGTTGGGATTAAAATTGCAACAAAAGTGGAAGAGGCTTTACGAGACCCTTATTGGGTAGAAGCCATGGGAGTAAAAATGGAAGCCTTACAAAAAAACGGAACGTGGAATGTAGTGTCACTACCACAAGGGAAGAGACCAGTGGGATGTCAATGGGTGTTCACCATAAAGCACAAGGCGGATGGGTCCATTAACAGATACAAGGCAAGATTGGTAGCTAAAGGGTACACACAAACATTTGGAGTTGACTATCAAGAAACGTTTACTCCGGTCACAAAAATGAATATTATTCGAGTCCTTTTATCTTTAGCAGGTAACCTGGACTGGGCTTTGAAATAGTTCGATGTGAAGAATGCTTTCTTACATGGAAATCTGGAAGAAGAAGTATACATGGATCTTCCACCAGGATATGAAACACAGATTGAAGTAGGGAAAGTATGTAGACTTCGAAAGGCTCTCTACGGACTCAAACAATCACCCAGAGCATGGTTTGGAAGGTTCACTGAAGCAATGAAAAGGTACGGCTATAGATAGGGAAATGCGGACTACACCATGTTCATCAAACGCATGAGAGGTAAAGTTACTTTGTTAATTATCTATGTGGATGATATGGTAGTTAGTGGTGATGACATAAAAGAGATAAAAAGGCTGCAGGGGTATCTTTCATCAGAATTTAAGATGAAGGATCTAAGAGGCTTGAAATACTTCTTGGGCATTGAAGTTGCTCGTTCTTATGATGGTATTTACTTATCTCAGCGGAAGTATGTTCTTGATCTTCTTTTTTAAATTGGAATGTTGGCTTGTAAACTAGTTGAAACTCCCATTGTGCAAAATTATCACCTGGCGATATACCAGGATCAAGTTCCTACCAATAAAGAAAGATATCAGAGATTGGTAGGACGGTTGATTTACCTATCACTTACACATCCGTATATTGTGTATGCAGTTAGTGTTATAAGTCAGTTCATGCATGCTCCTAGTGAGGATCACATGGCAGCAATGATGTGTATACTGAGTTATCTGAAAGGTGCACCGAGTATAGGATTGATCTTTAGGAAACATGGACATATAGAGGTAAAAGGGTATACTGATGCTGATTGGGATGGAAACATTACCGATCGTCGCTCCACATCAGGCTACTTCATATTCATAGCAGGAAATCTGGTAACTTAGAGAAGTAAGAAGCAAAATGTAATGACTAGATCCACAGGCGAGGCAGAGTACAGAGGGATGGCACATGAAATTTGTGAATTGCTATGACTCAAGATTCTTCTTACTGAGATTGGGTTCAAGCTTCAGGGAGCTATGTTATTATACCGCGACAATTAAGTTGCGAAAGAAATAGCCAATAATCTCGTTCAGCATGATCGTACAAAGCATGTGGAGGTAGATAGACACTTCATCGAAGAGAAGTTAGATGTCAAATTGATTGATATTCCATACGTGAGGTCTAATGAACAATTAGCAGATGTGTTAACTCATGCGGTTTCAGCAAGGGTGTTTCAAGACTCACTTGACAAGTTAGGCTTAGGAGATATCTATGCACCAACTTGAGGGGGAGTGTTGGCATGAGTCAACCATTTAGTTTAGGAATGTAATTCTATAATTTATTCCTTGTATAATTGGGATTCTTATTTCCTGTTATGTGGGATATTGTACAACTATATATTTACCTCCTAGAGAGAAGAATAAACATAGAATTCAAACCCTAAACACTTTTATCTGATCAAACACATAGTATAGAAAACAAATACAAGATCATTCCCATGAGGACTGTCTAGATTATGATTTCCAACAATTTAAATTAATTCTTTCACAAAAGCTATCAAATATGCACATAAAGGATTTAACAAAATAGTTTGAGATGTCTTAAATTTAAAAATATAAAAAACACAATATAAAGAAAGTAGGCAAAGTAAAGTCATTGACAATAAGGGTTTTGAAAACTATATTTTAACGGTTAGGACTTTGGTTTCCATCTCTAATCTTTTTCGCCTAAGCAATCGATACACAAAATGACAAAAAACAGATTTTTGATGCTTAACGTTTGTCAACCTAAAGGCATGATTTCTACTCTTTAAGTTATTGATTTCCCTAAACAACGAATTAGGCATGGGTGTCTACTCTAACTCTACTCATTCTTGAAGTATTTAGCATGGTATCTACTAAGTTGCACTTCAAGAAAGAATAACACAATGGAAATCTATTCCAGTTATTTGTGATAATTAATTCCAAGAACCGTAACTAGTTCTCTTAATACTCGGCATAGGTACAAGACTCGGTCATCCAAATTTACCCATGTAACGAACTCAATTACAAAGCTATTCTATGGTGATCAAGCATAAAATGACTCAATAAGATTAGAATTAAAACTGGAATTAATCACTAAATCATCAACAAATTGTCTTGTAACAAAAGTGTATTGAAAATACTCAGGAAAACATGATTAGGACTTCTGACACACCCCGACCCCGATACCTCCAAACACCAGGATGGCCATGTGCTGGGCGACACCTGAGGGTGACAAGTCACTTTAACATGGATGCAAGTTATGAAAAGGAATGAATTTAAATAAAATATGTAAATATAGAGAAATATGCAAATGCAGAAACGTGTTCAGGGCATACAAAGTGTGAGTGGACCAATTTAATATAAATAATAATAATAAGAAAATCAATTTTCTTTCAAACATACTAACCCCCTGTTTTGAAAATACAATATAATACTGCATAGTAGATTTTCTAAAAAAAAACCCTAGCATGCCATGAAAACGTTCGTAAATCAAATCATCATCTACTTAAATAATTGTATGGTAGTCGCCCACAGGCAAAATCTGTAAAAGCTCGAAATCATAAAATAATGTACTTAACTAGGGGTATCATAGTCACCCAAAGACATAACCATCATTCGAGGATGAAGCTATACGACACTGGGTTACACCGGTGAAAAAACATGATAGGCCCATCACCCGAAGGTGAAGCTGTACGACTCTGAGTTACGTCAAGAAATACAACATAAAACACCAACACTAGCCATGGCTAGTGAAGCTGTCTGACATTGGTTTCGCCAGTGAAGCTGTGATGCATGTCATAATATCTCACTACTCATCAACTGTGTCCTATGGCGATAGACAGATACATACTTGTGTTGTGTGTATGTGTTGTAAGATTACCCACTAAGTAAGCACGAAAAACATAAATCACATTTCTTGTATCAAATCACCGAAGCTCAAAGCATAATCTCATAAACCATAATAAATCAATCATGTGACATCATAAATTCATATCCGTGATTCCATCATACATCTTAAAACGTAAAAAGCCATGGTTCATAAATCTTTCGTAAACGTAAACTTAATAAATCATAAATAATGCGTAAAACAGAAAATCATGAAACTTGAATGCAATCCTAGCATGTAAAATTGTGCAATTTAAGAAGGGGTCCACTCATAGATACTTACAAGGTTGCAACCATTCTAACTAGGAAAGACGGAGTCTCCGATAGTAATAACACCTAAGCATAATATTGTGACCCATTAGTAAAACTCAACTAAAATGATTAAATTTGTGAAAATGGAGTGCGGCTTTGGAATTAGGGCATCCAATTACCCTAAGAGGGATCCCAAGAAAATTTCGTAAAAAGTCAACTAAAAAGTCAACCAAGACCCCGAGCCAGTCAACTACGTTAAAACTTCCAAATTTCACTAACAAATGCTAAAAAATGGATTTAGGGCGTTAAAATTTATCTAGGAGGGTTCCTGAAAAAAATTCGTAAAAGTCGACGCAAGGAATATTTCGGTCACTAGATCTTTAGAAAATTGCCGGATATCTGGGCAATCTTCAAATGGCTATATCTCTCTCATTTCTCAACCAAATTTGACCCATAATATATCAAAATGAAGCTAGAGAAGAGTAGAACAAGATCATACATGTTAAGAAACCAAATAGTAGCCAAAGATGACCGGAAAGCGCCTGCAAAGTCGCGGAGGTTGCCGAAACTGGGTAAGATTCAAATAGATATAACTTCTTCAATACTCAACGAAATCGAGTGATTCAAAAATGAAAATCATACCTCTCAACGAGACAAAGAGAGTGCTACTTTATAAATGTCTAACTCATCATGTTTTGGTCAAAAAATGTCTTGAAAGCCGTCGAAATCCCTCGCTGGAAAAACTGGGGAAAAGTCCCCTCGTTGTTTATGGGTTTGTGGGTTTCGCTGAAATGCGAGGGAGGTGATGGTGGTTGTCGTTGTTGTTTTTGTGGTTGTATGAGTGAGTGAGTGAGTGAGTGAGTGTGTGTGTGTGTGTGTGTGTGTGTGTGTGCACTCGGAGGGAGGAGAGAAAGACACATAGATGAGGGAGAGTCACCGAAAGTACTGGGAGGAGGAAGACGGGGAGGTGGGGTGTGGGGAAGAAGGGGAGGTGGGGTGTGGGCCCCACAGGCCACAAAATCCACCAGAAAAATATTAAAATGATAAAAATATCCAAAAATTTCAAATTTACTAAAACACCCTCAAGTTTCATAATTCCGTGAAACCTTCTTCGTAGCTCCGAATTTGATTCCGCTTGCACCCACACATTCGTAACATCAAGTATTACACGAATACGCTAATATAGTAGACCAAACGTTACACAACACAAAAGTCAACGAAAGTAAAAAATCTCTGCTCTAGGGGCATTTTCATAAAATCACACATTTAAAATTATAAAAACCATAAAATTAGGGATGGGTTATTACAATTAATCAAGTCCCAACTAAGGAATTTAGTTACTCATAATGTAAATAGGCATCGAAGACAAACAAAACAGAAAGTAAAAGGAGAAGAAGAAATTCTTCAGTGATGAATTGCGGAATGGTGCCCTGGTTATTCCTCTTTTTCTCTTCTATTGTGGCTGCCTCCTCCGCTTTGGTGGTTGTTCTTTTTTTATTTTTTTTCTAATTTTTTTAGCACACTAACCTACTGTTGCGCTAAAGAGGGATAAAACACCCCCTTTCATTTGTAACAGCCCAATGCTTGAATAACCTTATTTTCTTATTTCCTAAGGTCATCTCCAACCAAAGAAGGGCCAGATGGCTCATTTTAGCCATCTGGCCCTCCAAGAAATTAATATTTTAATGAACAGTGCAGACCCATATTTATTATCATCTTCAACCGAGGGGCCAGAGGGCCATAGGCCAAACATAGCCCTATTAAAAAAAAACCATCTTCAACCGAAGGCCAAAGGGTCATAGGGCCAAACATAATTTATTATTTAAATTTAAAAAATACAACAACTTCAATTTAAAAACAAAAACTACAACAAATTAAATGTAATATGTTGATGCACAAAACCGGAGGGGTCTTGGAACAACGTAAATCCGACCTTGAATCTGGAAGAAAGTAAAGAACACAAGATGTATCGTGGTTCACCCAATGTTTGGGCTACATCCACACTGATATTGTATTTCTCTATTTGTGAGAGGATTGTGAAGGTCAAAGCCCTCCTTATTGTGAGGGTGAGGAGGCCATTTTATAGACTAAGGGCTCCTCCTCTTTTTACATATTTGCCCCTTTATTTATGATATAATTACAATTGAGTCCCCCGAGTATTTATACGAGGTCTAAATACGAAGGCCCTAAGTATGGTACAAACAGTAGTCCCCCAAGTCTTCAGTCAAATGAGTATTTTGGCTACAGACTTGAAATTCAGTCCATGTGTGGGCCGAAGTAACTATATGTCATCTAAAACTGAATACTCAATATGAGGCAGTGCTCAATGTGAAATGATGCTCAACTAGAAGTAGCACATGTTGCGAGACTGCTCGGCTTGTGGCTTATGTTGCCTTGGTTGGCTCGGCTTGTGGCGTTGAAGGTGAGGAAGGCCCTTTTTATAGAATAAAGGCTCGCTCCTCAATACATAAATAATGGGCTAGAGTTGATGCTCGCGGCGAGGCGGTTGCTCAGCAAGCGGCGATGCTCTCTAATGATGGTGAGGGAGTCCCTTTTATAGAATAAGGGCTCGCTCCTCAATACATAAGTGATGGGTTATGAGTTATGCTCACGACGAGGCGGTTGCTCAGCTGGCAGCAATGCTCTCTAATGAAGGTGAGGGAGTCCCTTTTATAAAATAAAGGCTCACTCCTCCGTACATGAATAATGGGTTATGAGTGATGGGCGGTAAGGCGGTTGCTCAGCAGGCGGCGATGCTCTCTAATGATGGTGAGGGAGTCCCTTTTATAGAATAAGGGATTGCTCCTCAATACATAAGTGATGGGTTCTCTCTAATGAAAGTGAGAGAGTCCCTTTTATAGAATAAGGGCTCGCTCCTCAGTACATGAATAATGGGCTAGAGTCCCCCAAGCATTTTTCATGAGGCCCAGTTGTGGAAGCCTAATATATGGTACATAGTGTAGTCTCCCAAGTCTTCAGTTAATAAAGTCTGTTGGCTGGAAACTTCAAATTGAATCCATGTATGGGCCGAAGTGGCGGTTGTTCGAAGGCGGTATTTGTATACCCTGTACTGAAGCTTTGTAGGTGCAACTTTGCAAGTGAAGCTTTAAAGCTGGAGCTTTTGTAAATGAAGTTTTTGAAGCTGAGGCTCTCGGAGCTGGAGCTCTGTAAATGAAGCTTTCAAAGCTAATTGACATGAGTGATGCTCATGAATGTTTATGTTGATTGACATGAGTGATGGTCATGGATGTTGACATGAGTGATGCTCATGAATGTTGACATGAGTGATGCTTATGAAGGTTTATGTATGATTGACATGTGTGATGCTTATGTATAATTTTGGAGTACTGGACATACTTTTGATCACCTAGTGGGTGATAATAGCGGCAGGTTGCCGAATAATTTTGGAGTACTAAACGTACTTTTGATCACCTGGTTGGTGACAATAGCGACAGGCTGCCGAATAATTTTGGAGTACTGGACGTACTTTTGATCACCTGGTTTGTGATAATAGCAGCAGGGTGCCGAATAATTTTGGAGTACTGGGCATACTTTTAATCACCTAGTTGGTGATAATAGAGGGTCTGGCTCTTTTGGGCATATGGGCATTGGCCCTCTACATAACATTCCAGCTTATTATTTTGGGCTTGCCGTATTTTTTTTATTACCCTCTGATGGGGTTTATACAGATGTCTCCAAAAGATAAGAAAAATAAATCACATCATTCAAAAATAAATCCGACCCTCAGTTCAATGGGTCACGCCCATAATTCTTTTTTCTGCATGCTATCACCACCGCAATTATGTCTGCTTCTATTTATCTTCTTTTGCTTTCTGCTTTTACTTTCTGCTTTTCTTTCTGCTTTTGCTTTTGTTTCCCACTCCATTTCCAGGCATAATGGGTCCATTTTTCAAAGCATGCTCCTTTGCAGATTTGCATGCTTGCTTTACAGCAAACACACCCATAGCTAGCCTTTCCATGTGGGTGGTTGATTAAACCCTTCAGACTCACCAGATTAAAATAATGACAGCTGACAACATTACAACAAACACCGCGTCCTCTCTGTCTTTGTGTCTCCCCCTTCTTTTTCTTCAGCTGCTTACCACATCTACCATGGATACGATCACAAGCAAATAGTTGGCTCATTCAATTGGAGGGATGAGGATGGTGTGATACAATCAGAAACTATGTCTATCGTAAGAAAACTCATCGTGGTTCATCAGCATATATGAAGAAGCATATACCATTTGTAGGGATACTAAGCAACAAAGCAGGAGAAAACCCTGGTTATCTATCTGTCTGCATCCTTATTTCTCTACACATGCATCACTACATGTCCTACCTAATTTGTTTGTAAGGGCTGCTGCCGGAGGAGATTTAGTCGATGGAGAGCTGACCGGAGCTTTAGCCGGTGAGGAGTTCTCAGAAGTCTGCAGTGAGGGTGAGTCGGCAGTGGGGGTGAGACGATAGCGGTAAGTGAAGTAGATGTTGCTGTCATAAGTGACGCAGAGGGTGGCGTCGTCGGCCTTACAGGTGACGTGAGCTGGAGCTTGTTCGCAAACCTCGCAGAGCCAGACGCGAGGGTGGCGGAAGGCAAACTTGTTGGCCACGTGGATCTTGGAGTAGACCTGATTTACACGCAACCGAGGAGGCGACGCCATGGCTGAAAGCGGAGAGTTCCATTACAATCAAAGAAAACCTAGAAACCTGTGGCTTTGGACTCTAATCGAAATTTTAATTCCAACGTCGGAAAATGGCCGTTTAGCTCTCAGGTGGGTGTGTTTTCGTGGAAAATCGCGAAGTCGGTGGAGGCGATGTTCTCGCGGTGGGCCGTGAAGAGAGTATGTAAGTTCCTGTTGAATAAGAAGTTGGGGCAGTTTGATGTCCAGCTCTCCGAGGGCACCATTCAGCTTGGAAAGGATCAGAGTCTCAGATCTGATGGATGGCTGAGATCAGTTGGAGGTCAATGCCTAATTGGTTGTGTTGTCTGTCTCTGTGATTTGCTTGTGGGATTTGAGACTATTGGTCAGCTGATTCAAGAGAGATGCACTTGAGTTTCTCTTTCTTTCTGTAGATTGAATGTGTGTGTCTCTGAGTATGGGTGTTGGGTTTCTGCAGATTCACGGTGGTGAGATGAAAAATTGAGAGAGAACCGACATAGCTTTTCGTGTCATTTCCCACAGACGGCACCAAATGTTGATGCACAAAACCGGAGGTCTTGGAACAACGTAAATCTGACCGTGAATCTGCAAGAAAGTAAAGAACACAAGATGTATCGTGGTTCACTCCAATGTTTGGGCTACGTCCACATTGATATTGTATTTCTCTGTTTGTGAGAAGAGGCCCTGAGGGTCAGAGCCTTCCTTATTGTGAGGGTGAGGAGGCCCTTTTATAGACTAAGGGCTCCTCCCTTTTTACATATTTTCCCCTTCATTTATTACATAATTACATTTGAGTCCCCTGAGTATTTATATGAGGTCTAAATACGGAGGCCCTAAGTATGGTACAAACATAATATAATTAAATATTTAATAAATTGTGAAAACACTTACTTCCTCGTAGTAATTGGCGCTACTTTCATGTCTACTTGCGGCGGTTAACAGTTATATGTTAAATTAATTTTTTAATTTAAGTGTCCAATTACTAGTACAACTTAGTTTGAGATAGTTACATGTATAAATGCACATTTACCATCTCTAATAGGAAGGCTACATTTGGGGTACCCATTATATTTGTCCCACATTGGTCGGGGGAGAGAATTGAGCAAGCAAAAGCTTATATTTGGGGCACCCATTATATTTGTCCCACATCGGCCGTCGAAGATTAATGAGCAAGCAAGGAACAGCCCAACATTGAACAAATCACCTTTCTCGGCCTATAATTAAATATTTTTTAAAAAAAATTGGCCCAAAAAAAAAATAATTCAAATATAACGGCTAGTTGATGTCAACATGTTATCGTTGCATTCAAAATCTAGCCCGCCCCAGGGCTGGCTGGGTTGGGCCAGCCGGTTAACCCTTTGGCCTAGCCCTTGGTTGGATACGGTTATCGGGCTATTTTCGGCCCTCTGGCCCTCTGGACCCTTCGGTTGGAGAGGGCCTAATGAGCTTTGAAGTCTCATTATGTTCCCATTATATCAAAAATACTTATTTATTTGTTTTCAGACCTTTTGGCTTCTAACTGGTTAAAATTATAATCTGCCACATTGAAACTTAATTGTAGATAGCTTTAGATTCGTGCGTTGTTTGACCTTCATGTACTAAAATTGCCATAACTCCCTCTAGAAAATGATATTCATGAACCATAAAATTCTATGGAAAATGGACATCCGTAACTTTCCAAGCATATATGTCACATCTTCTGTTTCTTCCCGAGTCAATACAGTAATCCAATAATTCGACTAATCTGCAAAGGCTATGCTGACGACATGGAATTACAAACCCGTTTTTAGCTTCTTTTCCAGTCTTTGCTTGTTACAACCTACACAACATAAATATAATGTAAAACCTATATAAAAGAGTAAAACAAAGGTGTAAACAAAGACAATTATTATGTATATAATAGCGAATTTATGAGCATAACAATGTTGCTTTACTTGAACTTCTTCTGTGAAAGCCACATTTGCTGAGATGGGAATCGATTTCCTCATACCAAGTTTTAGCTACTTGTTTCAAGCCATATAGAGCCTTTCTTAATTTGTACACCTTGCTTTCTGTATTTGGAATCACAAATCTCTCAGGTTGATCAACATAAACCTCTTCCTAGGTACCCCATTCAAGAAAATGGATTTCACATCGAATTTGAAACAATTTTCACCTCTTTTGCTCTGCTAAAGTAAATGTGGTTCTTACTCTATCCAATCTTGCAACAGGAGTAAATGTGTCATTGAAGTCCAATTAATCCAAGCTTCTATGAATAGCATTTTGTCATAAGTCTTGCCTTGTGCTTTTGTACAGATCCTTCCAATTTCAACTTGGTCTTGTAGGCCCATTTAACACCAACAACTGGTTTCTCAGTTGGTCTATCAACTAATTCCCATGTTTCATTCTTCTCAATCATGTAAATTTCATTTTCCATTGCTTTCCGCTAAGCTTCATTGCAGCCTCTGTGTAGTTTTCTAGTTCTACAATACACATGTAACATCTAGCATATATATCGTCCAAATTTCTCAATTTCACTGGTGTAGAACTAGGAGTACTAGTTTGAGACCCTCCATTAGATGAGTTTGAACCTCCATTGTGAGAACCAGATGCATTTCCTGTTTGTACTAACTGTGGATACGATGCAGTTTGTTTAACTTCTTCCGCAGAAGTAGACACGTGCATTATGTATGTCTTGGTGCGCAAGAAAGAGATACGGCATAAATTCCAGATAAGCGATTCACTGACAGTGAGTTGCAGAAAAAGGTACCTCAGAAACCCTGGCTGCACTCAAGAAAAATCGTCTTTATTGATTGCTCTTCACTCTTGTTTTCTGTATTGAAACGTCACCACCAGAAAGGCACTCAAGTCCTTGTCGTTGTTCCAACTACTGATATATCATATGATCGGCACTCTTAATTTGATGGTGTTTTGTTTGTCCCCACATTTGTTCTGGACCAATCTCAACATCAAGTCTTAAAGACAAAACAATTGGAGGAAAAAAATTATTTGAATCAATTAACTAGGGAATTATATCTTCCTTTATACGTGTAGTATTATAGTTTAATCTAATTCAAATCTGAGAAGGAAAATTCAAACTCAGGGGCACAAGCAAACCACATCTCTCAATCTTTATTGTTGTTTTAGTATTTAACTGATAAGTCATTAATATTCTCAATGTGGATTGTACGTGAAGCAAAGGTTCCTTTGAGTAACACCATTTTTTTAACAAATTATTATTATTAAGGAGAAAGGGAAGGTTCCAAACTATTATAATAATTTAGAGGAAGAGAAGTTTGAACCCGGGATGCATATGTAGAAACCTAACATCTTATCCACTAGGATATCCAAAATAAAGAGACAAAAATGGGACGTCCAAAATGATTGTTACTACAAATGGCCATAAAATGATTGTTTTAATTTTAGATAATGTTTCAAATAAAAATGAGGAATCGGCTAAAATGATGAAAAAAAACCCACATATTGTTGAATAAACCTACATAATTAATACACCTCACTTTTTTTTCAATTAAAAATTATCTTAATACACCCCACATACTTTCTCATAATACCTTCACACCTCACGGTCTCAACATAGATCTTACATTTTCTACACACACTTCACATTTTCTACATACACCTCACATTTTCTATACATCTCACATTTTCTATACATCCCACATTCTTCACATCTTATAATACTCAATCACAATCAAGATCGAAGGATGATGAGGCTGCTGAGACTATGTTGAAGGTGGTAGAGGAGGTAAATGAGTTGAGGTTTAAGGACAAGAATTCATAGGGTAAAAGCAGCAATGGAAGGGAGAACAATCAGAAGGTCTGTGGTAATGTAAATGGCACTAGGACTTCATCGAGATTAGCAAAATGTAGCGAATGTTGATGCATTTTCAAACGTTTGAAAAATAAACACGTTTATTTATTCGTGTTGAATTGCAGAACAGAAATTACGTTTAGCCATTTTATTACTATTCTCATGTCATAAATTGGGGTTAATGTCGTCTGACGACATACACAAAGAAGTATCGTTAATTTCTTCGCACTCTGTTCAAGTTCTAAGTTGGCAATTTTCCAAACATCATTTCGTGTTCCATTCATCAAAAATAATTTTATTAACCAACATTTTTGGTTGGGGTTTTGTTCTATGATGGAGGGTGGGAGGGATTTTGAGAGTTGAGAAGATAAATTATACATTAAAAGTGATTTGGGGTATATTTAAAAATTTCTTATTTTTTTAAAAACCTAATTAGGTCGAAATTGTTATTAAATAGTAGGGCACATAACTAATTTAATATTAAATTTTGATGGGGTGTATTCAACATTATGTAGGTGCTAATAAAGAAAAGTCTTACTAAAATCACTTTTTCGGAATTTTATCGATCTAACATCAATATCTCATCAATATGTCATGTGATTTTGATTAGTTGTAAGATCCTTGTTTAAAAAATTATACAATGTCAATCTCATTCTCAACCATAACTTCACCAAGCATAATAATGGGAAGAATACATTCAGATCGCTCAGGAAAAATAGGATTTGATCCCTTTTCCCTTCTATTGCGTGAACCAACAGAACCTAAGTTATAGTCTTTAAACAATCCCCAATGCCACAACAGATCTACCCTATTGCAAATCCCTTCATTAGGAATATAACCCCTAACCCAACTACAGACCATCACAATCTCCGATCAATCTTCCAGCTCCGACGGAACCATTCTGACCCTTGTATGGCACCATCAACACAGAGTACTCCGAGGGGGCGGATCCCGAGCAAGAGAAGGGGATCAATATTTTTTTAGGAAAACTAATGATAAGAGCTCAAAAACTTTATATTTTAATCAAAAACCAGGTAGTAAGTTTATTTAATGATTAGGACAAAGTCCAACATTTAATCAGGCCAATCAACTTGGCCCACATAATGAATTTTCGATTTTGCCCCTGACAGTAAGGCTATGTCCGTTTAACCTCTTTTTCCCTTCTTTCTGAGTCTTCGTGCTATTCTCTGCCTACATAACCTCAAATCCTCTCTTCTGACCAAAAAAAAAAAAAAAAAACCCCTCAAATCCTTCGACTCCTCCCATATTGTTAATTCCAACTCTTTTTCCCTGGCCTCTCCCAAATCGCACTCACTCACCAACCGGAGCCACATAGCGAGAGAGAGAAACAACCAGAGCAGCGGAGATGAAGACCATCCTCTCCTCTGAGACGACGGACATCCCCGACGGTGTCAAGATCAAAGTCCACACCAAGATCATCGAGATCGAAGGTTCTTGCGGGAATCTCATCTGCAACTTCAAGCTTTTACTCCAAATTATGGAGTTATCGAACAGTAAGCTGCATCTAGTTTTTATGCACTGCCTTCTCTCGTATATATATTAAATTCAATACCAGGATTTGTTGTCCTTCCTTACAGTTTTTGGGAATTTTGGAGGAATTATACGTTGATGAAATCTGGTATAATAGGGATGAATAATTGATCCCCGTGTGTAAATTTATGTTTTCAGTTTACGGGATAGAGCCTAGGTGGAGCAATTATTGGGTTATATTGTTGGAGAACCTCCTGAGGATGCTAAAAGCAAACAACCCTTCAAGTATTATTTCATCTCGACAAAGCATTACTTTTGACAATTTTTATTACTCATGTTTGTCTCCAAAATGTTCGAGATTTTTATATTTTGAGTTTTGCTTTTGATTATTTGAGTAAATGTTTTTTTCCTCATGATCTTTAGGTTCCCCTTCATTGCTTATGAGGCTTTCACTTGTGAAATTGATGTTATATTAAAGACTGGTGAATGAAGAGGAGGTATTCCTGATCAAATTTTAATATTGAATAAGGAATTTGATGTATAAAATCTTGTCTAGTTTTGACATATGCTTATTTTGTGATTGCAGCTAATGAAGTTACTGTTCTCTTTCTTAGAACCAAATCGTCCTCATAGTGCCCCGTTGGCTGGGTACTTTACAAGACAATGTTTATGGCCAACAGATTGCAGCAAATCATGATAGTTGCTTTCATTTGCATAACCTTTTTTTTTCCTTCAAATTGCTTCTATTTTTTATTTTTTTTTATTTTTTGACTGATTGCAATTCAATGAAGGCATCAGAGAATTGTTGTGTGAAGGTGGCTCTCTGCACACTAGACCGGTTATCGATGATGAACGCCTTCAGGGTTGCAAGGAGTGTGTTGATGTTGAACTCAGAAAGCCTCATGTACTTTAAGTTTTGTTTCCACTGATGAACATGAACTGGGTTTTCTGAGATTAGAATTTGTGGTGTTACTAAATTTGGATATCTGACTTTTGTTTCCTAAGTTAAAAATTAATGTGTGGTTTAGTGTTATTTGGCTTTTTGAGCATTATCAAATGAAGTTTGGTTTTCTGAAACTTCATCAAATTACCACACTATTTATGAAACTGCAACAAAAAATTTCACATTATTTATGAAACTATAGCAAATTACTTAAACTAAACACTTCGTAAACTAAACACTGACTATTTCTTAAACGGAACACTAGTACTATCACTGTTGAACACTAGTACTATTATTGTTTTGTAAACTAAACATTGACTATTGATCAAACAAACACTAGTACTATCACTGTTTCGTAAACTAAATACTGACTATTTCTCAAACGGAACACTAGTACTATCACTAGTTCGTTAACTAAACACTAACTTAACACTAGTACTATCACTGTTTCATAAGCTAAACACTGCATATTTCTTAAACGGAACACTAGTACTATCACTGTTTAGACTAGTACTATCACTGTTTCGTAAACTAAACACTGACTATTTCTTAAAAGGAACACTAGTACTATCACTGTTTTGTAAACTAAATATTGACTATTTATCAAACGAACACTAGTACTATCACTGTTTCGTAAATAGTGCCTAGTTCTTGATCTACTTTCATAAATAGTGGCCTTGTTCTTGGTCCAGTGTCATAAACAATGTCTAATTCTTGGTCCAGTGTCATAAACAATGTCTAATTCTTGGTCCAGTTTCATAAATAGTGTATAGCAAGTGGTACAATTTTATAAATAGTGTCTCTTTTTTGTCTAGTTTCATAAATAGTGTTTCTTTCTTGGTCTAGTTTCATAAATAGTTTCCACCTATTGGTTGAGTTTTAGAAATAGTATTTCATTCTTGATTTGGTTTCATAAATAATGTCTACTTATTGGTCTAGTTTCATAAATAGTGTCTCCTTATTTTAAGGAGGATTAGAATGACATACTCTGATAAAAATTTATACGATCAATAATGGTACCATTTGACAATTTGACAACATAAGCATCTAGACCTCCTACTAGTAACAATTTGACATCATATTTAAAACATTGCAATGTCGTGCACAAAGTTGTGAATTTAATTGCACTGTCATACATCCGTTAGATATTCTGTTACATAAATCGTTAAGTGACAACGCGATATATATATATATATCAACGTACAAAAATTATCAAGGGGTGTTCAGTTTAAGAAATAGTCAGCATTCAGTTTAAGAAATAGTTAATGTTCAGTTTAAGAAATAGTGATAACATCGGTGTTCAGTTTAAGAAATAGTGATAGTATTCGTGTTCAGTTTAATAAATAGTCAGTGTTCAATTTAAGAAATAGTGATAGTATCAGTGTTCAGTTTAAGAAATAATCATCATTTAGTTTAAGAAATAGTCAATATTCAATTTAAGAAATAGTGATAGCATCGGTGTTCAGTTTAAGAAATAGTGATAGTATTCGTGTTCAGTTTAATAAATAGTCAGTGTCCAATTTAAGAAATAGTGATAGTATCAATGTTCAGTTTAAGAAATAGTGATAGTATCAGTGTTCGGTTTAAGAAATAGTCAGTGTTCAGTTTAATAAATAATAATAGTATCAGTGTTCAGTTTAAGAAATAATTAGTGTTTAATTTAAGAAATAGTGATAGTACTAGTGTTCAATTTAAGAAATAATTATAGTACCCGTGTTCAATTTAAGAAATAATGATAATACACGTATTCAATTTAAAAAATAATGATAAAATGAGATGAAAGATTAAATAATTAGAACTCTGTAGTACTTTAAGAAATATCTTTAAAAAATCATATGAATTTGTTGTTCATCCCTTTCCTGCTTTCACCCCGTCCCCACATTCTTCCTTTCCCCCCGCACACCATCGCCACCTTCCCCTTCCTCAGCCACTGGAATGAGGCCAATCCAGGCTCACTCACCCTCAAACTCGCACACCTCCTCCAGTTCTTCCCCACCGTCGGTGCCCAAAGATTACCTGCGATTCCCAACAGTATCAAATTGCTAAAAAACCACTCAAACCAATAAATAATCAAAACTAATAAATCATGGGGATCATTTGATTCCTATTAAATGAACATAATTTATCTATTTGGCTGCCCAGAAAATGCCGGGACAACAATTCAACATTTCACTAACTAATCCCAGAAACCAAGCACTAACCAACCCAACAAAAATTACATGCATTTTGCTCAAAAATTTTGAAACTTTTGCAGCCTTGACAAACAAAACATAAAACAAAAGACCATTTAAAATTCACATATTTTCCTTCATTTTCTCAGCAACCAAACACATGCCAAATTTTGGAGAGCAAACCAGATACTTACAAAGAAGGAACTTTGCCAATTGCCCACGTTGAGGTTAACCAAGCAGCGAGTATCTTCGATGCTCATGGTTCCTCGCTGGGCTTTCGAGCTTCGTCTTGAACTGGGTGGAGGACGACGAGTTGGAAGCTCGGATTCCCGGGCTCCAAATTGTAGAAATGTAGCAAGAAAACAGGTTTGGGGCGTGAAGATTTGTGGGTAGGAGTTGGATTTTGTTGAGGTTTGGTGGCTTGGGAATGGAATGGAGTGAAAGTGAGTAGCAGTAATGGGAATCGAATCTCAGCCATCGATGAAAACTCGTGGTTCTTCACCATGTCGGTCTGATGTTCAAATGGCGTTGGGAGGGATGATGAATTTTAGTAACTGCAACTTTGGCTAACGGGCCTGGGTTAGGCTCCGTTAGGGGCAATTTTGAAATATTAATTGTTATGCGGTTTGGGCTTCTTGGTGAGCCCGTGTGTTTTAGTTTTTGTAGGGCCCGACATAAAAGTTTTGTGTCCTTATGATTAAAATTCAAGCTCTTTTTATTAAATAATAGTTTAGGGTGGTTTTTCATTAAATAAAAGTTAGTCCAAGCTCTTTTCATTAAAGCTCCCTATTTTTTTTCCATTCAAATGCCCCTAAGTTATCAACATCGTATGTTGCCGAGACAAGCACTTCGGGTGGTCCTTTGCCTAGCACATTTGAAATAATATCCAGAAGAGACTGACAGGCATGGAGTGTTGGAATTTTAATTGGGTATTTCAAAATACAACTCTTCATTAGTAACTTTAATATTATTCAATTTGTTTTAATGCCCTAATTTCAGTTTTATTTGTAAAACCAAAACTGATGCATTAATGCGGGTGTATAATGGAATTATTTGACTATGGAATAATGCTACTTGAATTCCCATTATTTGGCAAAACGTTTTTCTATATGACTAGCCTTATAAATTACCATGCATAAATCAAAAGGTGAATTGTAGTTCCAGTGAAGTCTTTTTCACTTCTCCAACGTCCTTTTGTATTTTGCCTGTATATTAGATTCTATTTTTTTCGCTTGAATAGATTTTGGCTAACCTCAAATTCTTTCTTTCCTACAAATCCCACTAGTTGAAAAGAATCCCATTATCCTATCTTCTCTTAATCTCATGTATTCTCTCAAATGCTATTATAATTTCCACCCCTTATATGCCAAAGGAAAGAATCGAGTTGTTCACTCGATCCGAGTATTGCAAGTGTAAACTTACAAGGATCATAGGTTATTGTATTCTGAAGAGTAGGACGTCATAACCTGCTACACCGAGACATTGTCTTAGAGGGGTGAAATTTACTCTTAAGGACAGTGATTACACCCCTCAACCAAAAATCTTGTTCTAATCAAGGATCGACGAAAAACGTTCTCTACCTACAAAAGATAAGTATTTTATCTTATTTAGTTTATTTTATTTAATAAATTGTGGTGATAAAATTGTGATATACTAGTATTAATTTTATGGGGTTTGTTGTAGAAGAAATAGCATCCGAATTGCCGTATATTTCCAACATGGAGTTCTTCCATCTTTTGTGAACCAATAAGTTCCAGCGTAAGATCCTTAAAAGGTTGGTAAATTGTCCTGCACAAATTGTATAGCCAGAATAAGTTACATGTTGATCAGGGTACCACTATACAAATAATGCACATAACATTCCAGTAGGCTAACAACGTTAAATATCAGCAGGGCAACCTATCTTCGACCACAGTGCTTTCACAACACTCCTATTATTACACAAGAACCCTGAGGTATCTATGGACGTTCATTGAAGTTCAGGAGGTCAGCTGACCCCCCTTGCCCCCTTAATGGATCCGCCAGTGCTCAGATGAGGTTTATCATGAGAAAATACAACATAACGAGAAGTCCATCTATATATGTGCTTTCAATTGTTCTTACTGAACACCGAAATACAGGTAGTCGACCAGTTTTTGATCCAACAATGTATGTTGCCACTCAAACATGATATACATGTGAAAACAGAGCCATCGGAAAGCAGAAGACTAAGGGCAGCTGCTACTAATGGTAGTATTTGGTAATTGGTGCCTGCAAGCTGTTGGAGGTAAAGAATTGCGGAAGCTAAAATCTCCTCACAACCATATCTGCTTTTGCTCTTTCCTCTGCATGCGCTTTCAATAAGCTCCATTAAAGTCTGAAGACTTTTTAAATTTACCTCTTTGAAACCTCAGGGTCCAGATCATTGGATTTCCAATCAAGCTTCCCAAGAATTACAGAAGCAGTAAGCCAACGTAGAAGATTAGATATCTAAGAATTCTCGTGCAGCTCTTCCTCTGGAATACTAGTTAAACATAGGTGAGATTATTTAGGCTGAAGCATCTTCGCAGAGTCTGCTTCCAAGGCAGCAGAAATTGCCCATATAATAAAACTTGAAATCTTTTTTAGGCTCTGAAAAACATCATAGCATGTTTTCATGAGTTTTTGGTATAGACAAACAGTGAAGTGTATGAATAAATTTGAATAGAGAGAGATTATACCAAGCAAAAGATGGCCGCTGGAGGTGCATTCATAAGATGTAGCTTTGAGAGCAAGCTCTGCATCATTGACAACCTCGGAACCAAGAACACCGGAAGCTAGCAGGGAGTAAACAATACAATACTACTTACATTTATCCTTTGGAATAACTGCTGTGAGGTTAATAATTAACAAATATTATGCAATGACATGAACAGGAGATTTTAGGTGGAGTATAGAATGTTAAACAAAGAAGCAACAATTTCGGTAATAACCTGTCATACCCATGGAAGAAAATATCTCCGATATATCGGCGATATTTTCGTTTTTTTGAGTTATCGATATTTTAATGAGTATCCAATGAGTTTTCGTTAAAATATCGCGATATTAGTCCAAAAATTCCTGAAATTTTTGAAAAGTCTCAATTTTGAGCATAGAGGGGTTCGAACCCCTCCCACGTAACTCTTTAACGCCTTAACCACTATACCACTTATGTTGTTGTGATAATATGCTACAATATTTATATATATTCTTTTGTTTTGAATTCTTTTTACAAGAAACAAATTTGCACATTTTCCAAATTTTTTGTGGTATTATATTTTAAATTGTGTCAATTAATTACTTAGTCAATGGCATGTGGTTTTTAATTTTTCTATTTTTTATTTGGTCACTTACATGATAGGGCTGGAAAAAATTCCGGAAAATCCCAAACCAAACCGAAAAAGTCTCAAACCCAAACCAAAACCATCCTGAAGTTCGGGAATCCCATCTCGAAAAATACCGAAATTTTCGATATGGGATTGGTTTCCAAATCCCATTTGTTTGGTAATCCCGAAAAATACCGAAGTATTCGGTTTCCTATTGACTTTTGAGTTTTGGTTCTTGAAAACCATTGTCATGGTTGCTAACTACTCTTCAAAATACACTCCCTCTACACATAGAGATGATGAAGATAGTGAAAATTTTGAACCTCATAGGAACTCTATGTGGTACTAAGTCACTCATGTATCTTACCATACAATGTATAAAGTGTAAAATATTGTACTAATTCATTATATATAAATGATTATGGTGTGTTTAGACTTCTTTAATTAATTTCTACATATTTTCTACACTCACAATGTTTGTCAGCTCGCTATATAATCAACTTGATAATGTTAAATCCATCATGCAATGCATTTCCTTCCAATTTTTTGTGATAAACTAATAGATAATTGACTAAATAAACATCCTGCAAAGTTTCAATAAAAATTTCCAAGTTTTTCTTACAATTTTCGTGGTTTCCATGTAATTTTTATCGATATCTATATTATCCCGATATTTCCATCGATATTTCCGTGTTTTCGGACTACCGATATTTCCGATATTACCGATATTTTCTTCCTTGTCATACCACACCCAACTGCAACAAGAACAAACTTTTTTCATCTCTGGAATGTCTTTCGCCCAATACTGAGAGAACAGATGATAACCACGAAAAAAAGCCACAATTGTCATCCAGATAACGAGCCATCTGGTGGAATTTAACTACCTTCTTCACTACCTGCGTCAAAATAGTCAAAACCAACTGTATCACACTAATTAAGAAGACTCAAGTTTTCAAAATTAGAGCAAAAGATATAGATGCATCACCAAAAAAGAAAGCGCAATACTTAAATCAAACTCATTTCTAGATTGGGGTTTTTATTACAAATGATCTCTAAGATTGATCGAACTCATCATTTTGATCTCTCACTTTCAAAATCAATCAATGTCGCCCTTAACATACACTAACGCATATCAATTTGGTCATTCTGTGAATATTCCGTCAATTATTCTATTAGTTTGTGTGTGGGACCCAAATCCAATGAAATGGTGAAACGTGAATTACATAAAATAAGGGTTTTTATCGCAAATAGTCTTTGACATTGATTCAACTCCTCATTTTGATCCCTGAGTTTCAAAATTTGATAAATTTGGTCCCTGACTTTCATTACCGCACGTCAATTAGCTTTTTAGCCAAAATAGTCCCTGAGATTTGCATAACTCCTCACTTTGGTTCTTGAGATTTGAAATCGATAGAATTGATCCTTGAGTTTATCCACAATCAATCATTTTGATTATTTCTTGAAAAATCTCAATAAAATAAAAGATAAAATGACCTCAATTTTTGTCAAATCATTTTGACCTATTGTTTATTATATTGAAGGTAATTTTGTCATTTGGATCCTTATTTAACATAATTTTTCACCAAATTACCAAAATGATTGATAGTGGACAATCTCAAAGACCACTTCTATTGATTTCAAATCTCAATGACCAAAGTGAGAGTTATGCAAATCTTAGAGACTATTTTGGCTAAAAAGCCCACGTCAATTTAATCCTTCCGTTAACGTTTCGTCAATATTTTTTGTCCCACTAATCAAATCATATGGCACCGTGTGGATTAACTTTAAGAAACTGTTTTTTTTTTTTTAAGATTTAAGACTAATAGTAAAATAAGAAACTAAAAACCAAAACTAAAAGAAAGAAAAAAAGTCATCGTCGTCTTCATCAGGGTTGAGCCACGTGATTGGATTAGTGGGACCACACCAGCACGGAATACTCGTCCGTTAGTGCACTCTTAAAAAAATAATTTCTTATAGATCATCAACGTTGAGCCACATGATTGGATTAGTGGGACCACACCAGCACACAAAGGAAAATATTGACGAAATCTTAACGAAAGAACTAAATTGATGTGGGGTAGTGAATGTCAAGGACGACATTAATTGATTTTGAAAGTAAAGAACCAAAATGATGAGTTTGATCAGTCTCAAGGACTATTTGTGATAAAAACCCTTTAGATTCTCTTATTTTCGTTTATAGACACCTCAATCTAGCAGAGCTCGTGTCCTACAGCTACACGATTCATTCAAAACACTGTTCTAAAAATCCCCGCCTAGGAGCTAGGTCGTTGGTCACCGTCCCGATTAATACCTAAACATTTGAAAATTAAGAAATGGTGCATAAACCTGCTAAGGTGCCCGCCTAGACCACCTAGGCACCCGCCTAACTCGCCTAGACCCGTCTAAGTTGCAACTCACTTAGTCATAAAATAGATAACTTTCATTTTGAATTTTATTTTTTTTCAATAAATTGTAAGAGACTTGTTGAATACTTAAATAAACACACAATATTATAGGCTTATTCCCCATGTTTTCATTATGTTATAATACTTCATAATATATATATCATTCTATTTTGTAGTTTATGATGAAATTATATATATTAGTATAAACAGACACTTATTTACATAAAATATAATAGATATACTTAAATCCGCCTAGTCTACCTAGATGCTCGCCTAGGCCCTAGCCTGCCGTTAGAATAGTGTCTAACGTCTTTTAAAACCTTAAGTCAAAGACAAATAGTTTTTAACATAAATAGAGCATGTAGTTCCGATCAACCATGCCTTTGTCCATGTACTTGATTAGCTGATTGAACCCATTATTTGATTCTATTCAGACATTATTTGTGTTTGCCTACACGTCAAACCTAATTAATTATATTACCTCTCTATACTATGGGGTTTGTTTCACTTTGGTACCCAAGTATCACAACGTTAGAACACCCTACTGTTTGCACAGCGTGGCAATTTTAGCCTTCAAGTTGGCCTCCAATGAAGTTTTCCATCACTTGCCTGAGTGGCACACGTGAGCCCAATTCTGTGCTGATGCGTTTATGCCATGTGAAAACAACTTAAAAAGCCAGCTGACAAGTTACAACTTAGAAATCGATGTGAAAACTGTTAGACTACAGACTGTTATCTAGTATGTAATTCTTTCAATATCAACAAACAATGAAGCTTGAACAAGAGAGATAAAGGATATCTGAAGAGAGAATACAAGAGCTCGAAGAAGGAGCAAATGAGCAGATTTCTGATGTAATTCACACGCACACATTGTGCACTTACTAAACTGTTAGGAAAAAATATTCCTTTCATTACATCATTTAAAATCTGACCTTTCATTCATTTACCCTATGAGGTGATGACACATGTCTTAATCTCTTGCTTGCTCTAAGATTACATCTTAGCTACACACTTGGACTGTGATCCAAGGGCTAACATTTAAGCTTAACTCTTATTACATTTCAGCATATACACTTATACACTAACACTCCCTTCTAAGTGATTTGCTGAAATTACTCCCAAAGCTGTCCTCAGAAATTCAAACCAATCCCTTGCCAAAGCTTTAGTGAATATATCTGCAACCTGTTCTTCAGTCTTGCAGTATATCAGATCAATCTCACCATCTTGAAGTGCATCTCGGATGAAATGGAACTTTCGATTAATGTGTCTGGTTTTGTGATGATGAACCGGATTCTTTGATATGGCTATTGCTGAAGTATTATCATACAATAACTGAGTTGGTTCTGCTTGTTCTTCCCCAAAATCAGAGAGTACAAATCTTAGCCAGATGGTTTGTGCAGTGGCTTCTGCTGCACTAATGTATTCTGCCTCAGCAGTTGAAAGAGCAACACTGCTTTGTTTGATTGAAGCCCAAGAAAACACACCTGAACCAAGATTAAATGCATAACCAGATGTACTCCGCATATCATCTTCACTTCCACTCCAATCACTATCACAGTAACCAACCAACACTGCTCATTTTCCTTTCTTATAAACAATGCCATAGTCCACAGTACCTTGTATGTATCGCAAGACTCTCTTGGCTGTCCCCATATGCTTCTTGGTAGGATTGTGCATGAACCTAGCTAATAAGCTTGCTGCAAACATGATATCCGGCCTTGTTGTTGTCAAGTATAGCAAACTTCCCACCATTTGCCTGTACAGAGTTTCATCTGCCAGATCACTTTCATCCTCTTTTGAAAGCTTTTCATTCACAGCTAATGGTGTTGCAACAGGCTTGCAGTCCCGAAGTCCGAACTTCTCAAGTAAAGTCTTTGCATACTTCTTTTGATGTAAAAAAATGTAATTGTCTGTCTGCAATACTCCAAGACCAAGAAAATGATGAAGTATTCCTAGATCAGTCATCTCATATGGTTTCATCATCTCACATTTGAACTCTGTCATCATCTCCTTTGAACTTCCTGTGTAGATAATATCATCTACGTAAAGTGACACAATGATAATACCACTGTGAGATGTCTTGATGTATAGTGTAGCTTCACTCGGGCTTCTGTGAAATCCAGCCTTTGTAAAATAAGAGTTTATTTCTTCATACCAAGCTCTTGGAGCTTGCTTCAAACCATATAAAGCTTTCCTAAGTCTGTACACTTTGTCTTCCTTGCCTTGTATGACATATCCAGATGGTTGATCTACATATACCTCTTCATTCAACACTCCATTTAGAAATGCGGACTTTACATCTAACTGAAATAGTATCCAACCTTTCTGTGCAGCAAGGGCCACCAAAGTTCTCACAGTGTCAAGCCTTGCCACTGGTGCAAAAGTCTCATTAAAATCGACTCCAGGCTTCTGGGAATAACCCTTTGCAACCAACCTTGCTTTGTTTTTCTGCACAGAACCATCCAGATTTAATTTTGTTTTATAAACCCATTTGACTCCAATGATTGGTTTATCAAAAGGTCTATCAACAAGATCCCATGTATTGTTCTTCTCAATCATAGAGATTTCATCTTCCATAGCTTTCTGCCAGGATTCATCCTTGACAGCTTCTTCAAAGCACTCTGGTTCTATAATACACAGATTACACTTCTCATATATTTCTGCAACACTTCTGTACTTGAGAGGTGTGTGATCAACATCCTGTGAGTCAGTCACTCCTCTTTGATCACAAATTTCAGGACCTGAGCTTGACACAACATGCTCTTCACTAATTTCACAGTGTGTGTCATCATCACAAACATTCTCTTCATGCCTTTGTTCTTCTTCCGACAGTTCAGTAAATTGAATACTCACACTGCTTTCCTTCTGTGCATTCCAATCCCAACATGCCTCTTCATCAAATACAACATCTCTGGAAACAATTACCTTCCCAGATTCAATATTATAAAGCCTATAACCTTTTTCACAACTCCCATACCCCAAGAAGATACATCTCTTGCTTGCCAAATCTAACTTTTGTCTCTGTTGACTTGGTACATGAGCATAACACAGTGAACCAAACACCTTTAGATGCTTAATTCCTGGTTTTCTCCCACTGTAAGCTTCAAAAGGTGTTGTCTTATTTAAAACTTTGGTTGGGCATCGATTCAGAATGTACACAGAGGTATTGACTACCTCAGCCCATAATTCAAGTGGAACCTTCTTCTCCAACATAAGACACTTAGCCATTTCCACGATGGTTCTGTTCTTTCTCTCTGCCACACCATTTTGCTGTGGTGTGTATGGAGTGGTAAGTTGTCTTTCCAGGCCTACATCTTCAACAAATCTGTTAAATTCCATTGAGGTGTATTCACCTCCTCGATCACTCCTAAGCTTCTTCAGTTTATATCCACTCTGCAACTCTACAGTAGCTTTGAACCTTTTAAACACATTGAGAACTTCAGATTTATGCCTTAGAAAATAAATCCAACACATCCTGGTGCAGTCATCTATAAAAGTGAGAAAGTATCGATTTCCAGCTGTTGTAGTTGTCTGCATTGGTCCGCAAATGTCACTGTGTATAAGCTCAAGAGGAAGTGATGCTCTAGTAGTGGCTTCTCTTGGAAATGCTTCTCTGCATTGTTTGCCAAGAACACAGCCTTCACACACTCCTTTAATTACTTTGATCTTCGGTAACCCGACCACCAATTCTTGTTCCTGCATCAATTTCAAACTGCTCATGTTCAGATGACCCAATCTTCTGTGCCACATAGCAGTAGAAGGACATACACTTGCCCTGTAGGCAATATGTATTCCAGACTGTAACTTCATTGGAAAACTTCGATTTCCCTTCATTGGTACTCTGGCAATCAAGTTGGAATATGAGCTATCATCATAGATCTCTACTTTATGACCTCCAAACACCAAGTAATAACCGTGCTCCATCATTTGACCTACACTGAGCAAATTTTCTTTCAATCCAGGCACAAGCATAACCTCCTTGATATATCTCTTGCCTATTTTAGTTTCAACCATAAGACTTCCTTTACCAGTTACATCAACAAGCTGTCCAGTACCCATTTCAACCTTTGCAGTCACATACTTGTCAATATCAACCAGTAGATCCTCCCTTCCAGTCATATGATTACTACACCCACTATCTACATACCATACATCTTCACATCCTTTCACACTAGTATTAGTTTGATTACTAGCATAAAACATGATTGGTGTAGAGTCTGCCTGAGTGGCATAATTAAGCTGTTGCACTGCCTTCTTGCAATTACAGTCCCTTGCTAGATGACCAAACTTATCACAGTTGTAACATTTTGGTTTGCCTTTGAATCGACACTCACCAAAATGTAGCTTGCCACAATGCTTACAAGAATTTCTAGCCCCATCTGTGGGTTTGTTATCCCACTTCTTGCCTTTGTCCTTCCAATTCTTATGGTACTTGGCATTTTGATTTCCAGTAAACTTAACTGGTTTGGGATTCACACTAAGGCTAGCAAATGCTCTCTCAGTTTTATTTTCAGAATGCCTATCAATCCTTAACTCAAAACTCTTCAAAGAAGCCACCACTTCTTGTACCTCAATCACATCCAAATCTTTCGAATGCTCAATAACAGAACAGATAGAGTCATAAGCTGATGGCAAACTGATTAATAATTTCTGAACAACTCTCTCTCGAGATAATTCCTCTCCATAGCTCCGCATTTGATTTATCAGATCAAATAGTTTTGTAAGATAAACAGAAAGTGATTCATCATCTCGCATTCGGGTATATTCAAATTCCCTACGAAGACCTTGCAATTTAACACTTCTAGCCTGTTTATCACCATGGTATTCTTGCTGCAGAATGTCCCATGCGCCTTTTGAAGTTTCTTCATGAGAGATTCTGGGAAATATCTCATCTGAAACAGCGCCCTGAATCAGACCCAGAGCTTTAGCATCCTTCATGAACACCTCAACAAGCGTCATCCTCCCATCACCACTAGAATCTTCTTTGTCTTTCTTCTTCGCCTCAGATTCATCAACCTTCTTCAGATCTGATTCATCGAAACCCTTTTCAACCAGATTCCACAATCCGTAGGACTTGAAAATGGTCTTCATCTTATTACTCCAGAACTCATAATTTTCACCATTGAAAATTGGTGCTCTCACCTCACCACTACCCGATCCTGCCATGTTAGACTCAGATCGCAATCAACTCGATCGCAGCTTTGAGTTGCTGGGTAGCTCTCTTCACAGATCCAAACGCCCAGTATCAATTGATCGAACACAGCTCTGATACCATGTTAGACTACAGACTGTTATCTAGTATGTAATTCTTTCAATATCAACAAACAATGAAGCTTGAACAAGAGAGATAAAGGATATCTGAAGAGAGAATACAAGAGCTCGAAGAAGGAGCAAATGAGCAGATTTCTGATGTAATTCACACGCACACATTGTGCACTTACTAAACTGTTAGGAAAAAATATTCCTTTCATTACATCATTTAAAATCTGACCTTTCATTCATCTACCCTATGAGGTGATGACACATGTCTTAATCTCTTGCTTGCTCTAAGATTACATCTTAGCTACACACTTGGACTGTGATCCAAAGGCTAACATTTAAGCTTAACTCTTATTACATTTCAGCATATACACTTATACACTAACAAAAACATCTTGGCTTGACAGAAGAACCGAGTGGTTTTCAAAGGAATCAGAATCAGTCTTCAAATAAATAGTTGAGGTAACAAATTCTCCACAAGAACTAAACAAATCTCCGACAGTTGTTGGAAGTTGACTAATTGTCCAACTCTATGAGATGACCGTGTCTGATAAAGCCAAAATAGCACAAGGCGCAAAGGGGAAATAAGGTGGCAATCAGTTGAGCACTCTGATAGCTCAGCTACAAGCAAGTCTTGTATCTTCCAGGAATAAAAGTATCAGGCCACAACTTAGAAACATTGGTTAAAAGGGTTTGTTCCAGAAAAAAATATTGATGATAAGAGAGAGGCAGGAACACCAAGAAGATATTTCCAAACGGGCGTAACCGATGGAAACTTTTACAGTATTCCCACGGGACTCGTAGAGATAATTGAGAAAGAAATGGCTTTGGTTATTCCAGCTATCTCACCAGCATCCCTACTGTTTTCAAATCTTTTAACTTCCACAAGTGTAATTGCTAAGGAACTGTCAGCAGGCATAGCCTTAATGGGAATAGAAAGAATTCCACAAGTTTCCTGGTCAGATATATGATGAGTGAATATTATACTTTATATTTTACCCTAATCTTAGTTATAATTTGGGTAAATAACATTTTATTCCCTCATGTTTCGATGCAATTACAACCTCATACAACATTTTTAAAACATTTCAATCTCATACATTTAGTATTATTTTTTTTCAATTTCATACAACCTTTAAAAACTATGTTAAGTGATGATGTGGCAAATATGGGGTCCCCATTTATGCTGACGTAGCTGTCATATTTATGCCACGTGGCTAAACACTTAATAAAAAATTTAAGTAATTTTAAAAAAATTAATTAAAAAAAAAAACCCAAAATCCCCTTTGTCTTCCCCACCCAAGCCTATCCCTTTCTCCCATTCCCATCTCCCATCCCCCATCACCACCCCTTCTCCCATTCTCATCTCCCATCCCCCATCACCACCCCTTCCCCCATTAATTCTACGCTCCATCTAACCCAAAATTCCAAATTTCCCTACCCGAGCCACCCCTCTGTCAACCCACCGTTTTGTTTCCTGCATGTGGCCCCCTCTCTCACTTTCGTCCCATCTATTTCCCCTTCCCCCTTTTCTCTCCCTCGGAAAATTTGAACCCAAAAAAACCCTAGAGATTTTCAGAGCAAACAACAAAAAAAGAACTTGAAGCTTGAATTGGCATCGAAAGAGGAGGAGGTTGAGCTGGATTTGGGGCTGTCGATCGGCGGCAGCTTCCGAAAACCGGAGAACTCGAAGCTAGCCAAAGGGTTCAACATAGATCCGAGAAAGGATGAGCACCAAATACCGCCATCCCAACCAAACGCGCCATCTTCGTCACCATTCGAGTCATCTGAGCCGGATAGTGCGCTTCTAGATCCGCATACGAAACGGGAGATGTAGACGTTGAGAAAGAATGAAGCAAAGAGGAAGCAGGAGCAAAAGAAAGGCCAGCGACAGAACGATCCTCAAGCAGAGGAGCAACCGGACAAGAGGGTTAATCTAGTTGGCAAGGAGAAAGGGGTGGGCTCGGGTTAAAGTTTCTGGATTGATGGGGAAGATGAAGGGGATTTTGGGGTTTTTGTCTTTTTACCTTTCTTTAATTAATTATTTTAATTTTTTAAATTTTTTATTAAGTGTTTAGTCACGTGGCATAAATGTGGTAGCCACGTCAGCACAAATAGGAACCCCATATTTGCCACGTCATCACTTAACGGTAACTTAACAGATTTTTTAATGATTGTATGAAATTGAAAAAAAATAATACTAAATATATGAGATTGAAATGTTTTAAAGATATTGTATGATGTTGTACTTGTCTCGAAATCTGAGGGGGTAAAATGTAATTTACCCTTATAATTTATTGGTTATTTTGGTAGAACTTTGATACTTTGTTAAGTATTTTCAATTTTTCAATGTAGGACATTCGAATTCCTCTTAAGCAAAAAGTGATCAAACGGATGAATTTTGGAGTGATTTCAATTGGAAGATGTTCGTGAGTGTTTCAAGATGATTGTATTAAAATTTCAGATTTTTCTACCATGTAGTTTGACCGTGGCAATGAAATAAAGACCCGGCCCGCAGCTTTTCCATATTGACGTTTCTGAACGTTTTGGGTATTTTGAAGGTCAAGATAGCATATTTTAAGGAAGATTCATTTTGACGATTTGTTAGGGACGTCTCAATCTTTAAAAATAGACATTTTGGGACTAAATCGAAGTTGATTTTGGTTGGTCAAATGATGAATTTTCTCTGTAGTCCCAATTCCTATTTAAATAGGAAACCTTTTATTTCCTAATTATCTTATTTTATTATGTTTCCTAGTTTTTAGAAGACATTTTCTATGTAAGATTTTTCTTTTTTTTTTTGGAAGAAGTAAAATTTTATTTTGTAGTAGTATAAATAAGGCTATTTAGCCATTAGAGATTATGGAGAGAGAATGACTTTAGAGAGCACACTACTTTGGAGCTTTTAACGATTCAAGTTGATTTTCAAGGTGTTTTTTTATCCATGTTCTTAATAATATTTTGTTTTATAATTGTTCGTAACTAATTTCATTTGTTAGGGTGAGGCCAGGAGCCTTAGCAAGAATATGTAGCTTTTTTTTAATTTTCTTATGATATTATGCATGCAGGTTTTGAATTATTAATCACCATGTTTGAAACTATTTAATTGTCTTGACGATTGGCCACCATTAGAATATTTAGAAAGGTCATTTGATGCAATTTTAGCTAATGGCTGTCCCTGAAATTGACCAAGGTTTTTTGCGGTTAATATGTGTAACTTTTTAGAATGGACGACATGTTCAAGGGTTGTATGGTTTTTCAAAAAGTTTTCACAAAACTTAATGAGTCTTGCATGTTCATGTTCGATCTGGACGCTACAGACGGGTTGCATGTTAGATATACGTTCTATGTTGGAGGTTCTAAGCAGGATATATATTAGGAAAACCTAACCTTCAAAATATGCATGGGTAATTCTTAAGTAATTGGAAGAATTACATATAATTGTTAAGGTGACGGCGGAACTCTAATGCTTAAATAGATATTCAAACTATTTTATTTTGTTATTTACTTTGCCAATTTATTTAATTGTTTTTAATTAAATTCGTTTTTAATATTTTAGACCATAAAATCACCATTGTCCAAACTTTGTTTTCAAATAATTAATTAAGATTTGGTTTTTACATAAATTATTCATTCAATTCCTGTGGAGAACGACCTTGCTAGAACTGCTATTACCTTGTACTCTTGCAAGTATTTTAACACTATGTTTGGATGAGAGAAATAAACTTAGAATTTGGATCAAAGTTAGAAATTATAAATTGACATACACCAATTCTCTTGTTTGGATTTAAAACCCACTAAAAACAAGAACCATTATAACTTCATGCTAGTTTCTGTCAAAAGCACCGGTACTTAACGTAGTTGCTTGTGCAAGATGATGTGCTTGATCCCTTATGTCACTGATTTGTGGAAAAACTGGCAAGTTCATGAATGTCAAAAGATGTTTATACATCAGGGAGGAAGTCTTTTTTCAGTCGAAAGTGAGTCCATTTGGTATAAAGTGATTAGAAGCAAGTATGGTATCAGTGACAATGGTTGGGATACCAAGATGGTTCGGTTTGGAAAAAGTAGAAGTCCTTGGAAGGATATTTCCCAAGGGTATAGTTCTTTTCTGGAGTGCTGCCATTTTGTTCCTGGCAAAGGAGATCAAATTAGATTTTGGGAAGACATTTGGCTGGGCGAAAGATCTTTACAAGTCTCATTTCCTAGGTTGTTTAACTTATCAGATTTCATAACAAGAGTATTTCTACTATGCCTAGTCTTGTTGAACATTATGTGAATTGGGAATTTGAGTTTCGAAGGAATTTGCGTGATGTGGAATTAGACAAGCGCCGAGCACTTACCCGAATTCTTCACATAATAACAGAGCAAATCGCCACCGGAATCACCTTTCAACAACTTGATAAACTCTTATGTAGCATGAGAACATAATTACTTTTTTTTTTAGTACATCGATGTATTTTTACATTAAGGGGAGATAGGGTTTGGGAAAGCTACACAATGAATAATCTGATTTGGTATCGAATTCGTCATCCACCACCACAGCTGCAGTTCAAATTAAACACAGCAAAGAAAATTACTTTACAAACTTTCTTGGCAACCAAACAGAAAATTAACCAATAGTTACTTTACAAATCAACCAACCAAACAGAAAATCACTTTGAATGCGTACATTGATTTTGGGGAATTCAAGGTTTAAGAAAAATTAGGGTTTGGGTCAGGGTCAGGGTCAGGCCCAGGACCGGCCCATCGGCCGAATAGTCAACAATCTCTCACAGTTCAACCAATACTAGGTCGCCACGTGTCACTCCGTAACCTTCCGTCTATATAAACCATCCCTACCACGAAAATATCTCCCTCTCTCAAAACCCAATCCGGGATTGAAGTTATCGGTGTTCCCAAACCGCGCCGCAGTCCTCCTTCTTCCTCCACGAGGACACCCTCATCCCCGTACCCAAACACCCGCCTTTATCTTCACCATGATGCAACAACCATCAGGAGGAGTGCACCCACAACAGGTTCCGTCGGATCCGCAGCAGCAGTACCAGCAGCAGCCGCCGCAGCAGTGGATGATGATGCCGCCACAGCAACAGGGCCAAGCCCCTCCGGCTCAGGCTGGGTGGGGCCAGCAGGCGCCTCAGCAGTACGCGACCACACAGAATCCTGGCTCCGATGAGATCCGCTCCCTCTGGATCGGTGACTTGCTGCAGTGGATGGACGAGGCTTATATCCTCAGCTGCTTTGGTCCCACCGGAGAGGTATATACTCGCGCACGCATATGATTATTTGTATTGCTTTGTGTAGGTACATCTAGGGTTTCAATTTATGGGGTTTTTTTTTTTTTTTTTTTTAAGATTACTGTCCGCTGATTGGTTTTTTTTATTGAAGTTCTACTTCAAATTTGGAATTTAGGGTTTGTTTCTAGATGTGATTCAAAATAAAAAACCAAACTTTCGATGATTGTTCAGCCGAAAATTCTGTTTGAGAAAACTACTACAATATAAACATCAAAACTATAGTTGGTTTAGAGTTTTCGACCAAAAATTACGTCTAGGGTTTGAAATCCCAATTGATATTTGCTATTTTTTTTTGGTACTTGTACCTTGTTGATCCCATTACGTCTAGGGTTTGTGGATCCCAGTATGTTGTATTAATTTTTGTTTCTTGAGTTGTTTGTAGGCTGTGAACGCAAAGGTTATCCGCAACAAGCTTACGGGTCTGCCAGAAGGTTATGGTTTTATCGAGTTTAGGTCTCGTGCTGCGGCTGAGCAGATCTTGCAGACATACAATGGCACTCTTATGCCTAACACGGAGCAGAATTTCAGACTGAATTGGGCAACCCTAGGTGCTGGCGAGAGACGACAGGATGATGGTCCAGATTTTACTGTCTTTGTTGGGGATTTGGCTGCTGATGTGACTGATTATATGCTTCAAGAAACATTTAGACAAAATTACCATTCTGTCAAGGGTGCAAAGGTTGTAACTGATAGGACCACAGCGCGATCCAAAGGATATGGTTTTGTTAGGTTCGCTGATGAAGGTGAGCAATTGCGAGCCATGACTGAGATGAATGGCCAGTTTTGCTCTACCAGACCGATGAGGATTGGGCCTGCGGCTACTAAGAAACCAGCCAGTGGTGGACAGCAATATCAGAAAGGTATGTATTCTAGTTAGTGTTGCATTATGGTTTGTGGTAATACCCACATTAATACTTCTGCAGCTGTATGAAAGGCTTCAATGTAGTTAATTATTTTCTTAGATGTTTGTTCTACTCTTGTACTTTATGAATATCTTGCACCTTATGTTAACTATGGTTTGGTGAGTAGTACTAGGGCTTTTAATTTCCATTTTCGAGGTGACGTTCTCACAAGTGTTCTAAATTTGCCGTATTATTCAGTTGAAGATTGGCGGGACTTAGTCATTTCCTTCGAGTACTTTCCTTTGTAAACTTGGGCGCATTTAATTATGTTAAAACATGCAAAAACTTATGTGAAACTCATGTTGTCTTAAAGCAGGACACCGAGAGGCTCTCATTTTCGGGGGCCTGGAACTGATTTCAGATGAAATGATTCCACATTAGTGCGTGGCCTCATTTTAGGTCAGTTATTTTGTTTATGTCAGAAGCTTTTTACTTCTTTTCTCGTGGCATTTTATGCTACTCAAGAATTACCTTTCCAGTCAACTTTACATTTATTCCATTACCAGTCAGCTTTACATTTAATCCATTTACCAGTCAGCTTTACATTTAATCCATTTACCAGTCAGCTTACTTTTATTCCATTTACCAGTCTGGTTTACTTTGTTCCTATTTCCAGTCGGGTTTGCATTTATTCCATTTGCCAGTCAGGTTTACGTTTACTCCGTTTCTGAAGTTTATATATCCTTCTTTTAATACTTCGCTTGTGTTGAAGAACCAGTGTGTTTTTTCTTTGTGGATCGGTTCCACAATGTTCTCTATATTTGATAGGGTAGAATGTGCTCCCAAATTTCAGCCCTCATCTTAAGTCAGATTATATATCTGCATGAAATGCTTAAACTTGTAGTTTAGGCCAATGGACTAGTACACATGTTTAATGAAATCACCATTAAATTTGGGAATTGTTATTAGCACTCCAGAAAAGACACTGCACTTCCCCCAACCTTACATTTTTTCACTAGGGAGGAGTCCATAATGGCCTACTTTTGGAGCGTCAGTAGCAGGTCTTTTTAAATTTTTGTAAGCTTGCATCTTATCATCTTCCTTTCTTCGCTGTAATTTAGGTAGTAGTGCCACTTTGTAATTTGTGGTAAAGTGGGCATCCCAATATTGTATCAGGAATAGGTTTATGAAGTACTTTTTCATTTAGACTTTTCTGGGGTGGAGTCTATGTGATCTGTCTAACTCATTGTATGGATTTTGAGAAATCTGTTTAATTGCGTGTTTAGATTTGTTGTTTTCTTCAGTTTTTAAATGTCTGCTTATGTAATTTATTATGTTTGATTATGGTCGAATTGCCTTTCCTTGACCTCTTGATAATTATGATGTCCATGGTTTCTTGTTAAAAGACAAATCCTTTGTTTAAAAATGAAATTGGTAGTGTTGGGAGGTGTTTGTTAAGTAATGGAGACAATGTTGGTTATTGTCAGTTGGTCAGTGCATCGTGTAATATGCTAACCATAACAGTTATATGGAATGCTTCATTCAGCACTGCCAGTTTGAAGTTGGAGGAGATAGACCTTTAGACAAATGAGTGTATTAATGTATATATAATTTGCATGGAAGTCGTTTTGCACACAAAGTTCTATTTGACATGTTAATTTGACAAATTGATTCATTTTGAGATTGTGAGTTGTGGAACCATAATAGCATGGTGTAAACTGTACTATCAGTTTTTCAATGCGTACCAGGCTGATAAGGATTTCTTCTGCAAAAAACTTTATCTGTGCTTCCAATTTTATCAGATAAATTAGTGCTTGTGTGTTTATATTTGCAGCTTCCTACCCAAGTACTCAAGGAAATCCAGGCGAAGCTGATCCAAATAATACAACAGTGCGTAGTTTTTTCTAATGTTGGCATTGTACATTTCTTGTGGCATGATAGTAACTCCTGAAACTTTTGAGTGCAGATATTTGTTGGGGGTCTGGATCCCAGTGTGAATGATGACATGTTGAGGCAAGTTTTTAGTCAGTTTGGTGAGCTTGTTCATGTGAAGATACCAGTAGGCAAGCGTTGTGGTTTCGTTCAATTTGCGAACAGGTAACAGCTCATCGTTCCTGGTATTCTTGATATAAGTTTCCTTGGTGCTCTTGCTCTTCCTTTCCTTCTTATAAAGTACTTATCAGATGAGTGTTTGTCCTCTGCATGTACTCTAATTCAGATCTTGTGCGGAGCAAGCATTGGGATCGTTGAATGGAACACAATTGGGAGGACAAAGTATTCGGCTTTCATGGGGCCGCAGTCCTACAAGCAAACAGGTTTTTATTTGGCGACCATATTGCTTTTATTTTTTTACTTTATTGTTCTATGTGCTTCATTTTAACCATGTCTGTTGGTTGATTGAATTGATTCAGAACCAGCCAGATCAGGCACAGTGGAACGGCGCTGGTGGTGCTGGATTTTATGGATATCCACAAGGATATGATGCATATTCGTACGCACCTCCTCCAGCCCAAGATCCTGCCATGTATTATGGAGGCTACGCTGCTGGATACGGAAACTACCAGCAGCCTGGTGCATACCAACAGCAACAGCAGGTAGTTATCGCTCATTTTAAATGCATCTTTGTTGTTTGATGTTGGATTAGGCTTGTTCATGATGTGAGTTTTGTTTCCGCTGTTGCAGTGATTCGTAACTCCCTGCCTCACATGCTGAAAGCTGGGGGTATCATCGACTTCCGGTGCATCTCAGGTTGTGGATTTAGTATTGGCTGTTGTATGATGTTGTGGAGTGCAGTATCAACTTTTAATCTGTAATTTTTTTTTTTCTTTTCCTGTTCCTCCTCCGCACCCTTGATTGCCTCGAGTGAGATTCGGGAGACGATGCACTTTTATGTTTGTTATTTGGAGTTTTATATATGCAGCAGCGGATATTCGTGATGTATGCACATAAATTTGTTTATGGTCAGCCTTATTTTGCTAGGTTATATTCATCCTTCCACACCCGTTGATTTTTTTCGGCTCTCCAACCTCCTACTTGATAGAAAATAATGTTGAGAGATGTGTTTTAAAATCACCCTCACCACCGTCTCTGCCCCCTCAACACCTCACCAACATCGCCATTACCACCGCGGCCCCTACCAACTGCCGCCACTACCATCGCCCGGCATCCTTACCACCGTCTCTGTGATAATCCCTCACAACATCTTTTCCACCACCGACTATTTTAATTGCTTGTGCCCATCACTTACTAAGCATCCTTACCCTCATTGTTTCTACCACCCTCAACCGTTCCTACCATCAGAATCACCCTTGCCACAACCTCCATCACTACCACCATTGCCACAATATTAAAATGGAATACGATAACCTCACTCACCTCTGTTTAATTATATCCATTGTTTTTATTTCTTTGGTGTATTTAACACAATACGTTGAAATGAAGGAAAGCTTATTTATTGATATCCCCGATAAGCTACAAATATGTACATATACATGAGTCAAAATAAACACACAAGAGGGAGCCTTCACAAAGGTTGCTTAGGAGAAGTCTCAGCAGTCGGTAGAGCCCCAGAAAGAGAAGGCACCGGAGGGGGATCATTTGGAGCCTCAGTACTGGACAGAACCCTAGAAGGAGGAGGCATCAGAGGTTGATCATTTGGAGCTTCATTACGCGGTACAGCCCCAGAAGACGAAGGCAATAAATGCCTTTGGAACAAACCCACAAATCTCTGATGATCAAGTAAAACCTGACCATCAGTTTCCTTCATCTGGTCAAGCTTCCTCTTCATGTTTGTAGCATAGTCATGTGCGAGCCGGTGCAACTGTTTATTCTCATGCTTGAGCCCTCTAATCTCCTGTTTGAGACTCATCACTTCAGCCGCCAATGATTCAACTTGGCGAGTTCGAGCAAATAGGCGTTGGGCCATATTAGACACAGAACCTGCACACTGAACACTGAGAGCCAGCGAATCCTTAACAGCTAACTCATCAGACCGTTTGGAAAGTAGTCTGTTATCTTTGGGAGTGAGAAGGTTCCTGGCCACCACCGCAGCAGTCATATCATTCTTCATCACGGAATCCCCAACGGTAAGAGGACCAGTTGGGGAGACGAAGGATGGGCGCCATATGTTGTCTGGAGAAGGCGGGGCTGCCTCTTCAACAAGGTTCAAGTCAAAACGACGGTCGGAGGGGCCAGACATTTTCAAAGGTGTTGAAGAGAGAAGAGGTCGGACAAATCAAGATCTTAGAAGTGCAAGAATGAAGCTTCTACTGGTGGAGATTCAAGTGTGCTTTGGAACTTAATGCCAGCCCCTATAAAAAGCTGCACTCGACGGAGCTTTAGAAATTAAAGAGGCGCCTGCTCAGAAATCGAAGAGGCGTTTGCTTTCTCAAAAGTTGGGCTGCTTAGAGATCACGAGGGTTGATCTCAGAAATCGAAGAGCCGTTTGCTTTCTCAAAAGTTGGGCTGCTCAAAGACCACGAAGGCCGATCTCAGAAATCGAAGAGGCGCTCGCTTTCTCAAAAGCTGGGCTCCCTAGAGACCACGAGGGCCGATCTCAGAAATCGAAGAGGCACCTACTTTCCCAGCCTTGTCAGCACCTGTCACACGCACACTCAGCTTTGCGGAAATTATGGGCATTCTCTTACTGTTCAATCACCCACTTCCCACACGCAACAATAGCTCATGGGTACCACAGATAACTTTGCCAAAGTTCTCTGCCAAAGTTGAGCATGTGAAGCTTGCAGCTCCCACTACATCGCTTTGACCAAGAAGGGTAAAAGAATAGCAAAGAAACAGCACTAACAAAGTTTAGACCCATAAATTTTGAAGGTCTAGCTACCATATTATTACCCACAAGGGTAAAGGAACAGTACCACTGCTGGATAATTGGAAAGTCCATGTATGTCAACCTCTGTGCTTCGTGGCAAGGTAGACTAGCAAACATGCCCAACCTTTACTCACATTCGAGAAAACACTCCCAATAAGATTGCTTGCTCCAAAATCGAAGAGGCACCGTCCTCCGAATCTAAAGAGCCAGACTCCCAACATGATTACTTTCTTAAAAATCGAAGAGAGGGTAAAGGAACAGTACCATTGCTGGATAATTGGAAAGTCCCTGTGTGTCAACCTCTGTGCTTCGTGGCAAGGTAGACTAGCAAACATGCCCAACCTTTACTCACATTCGAGAAAACAGTCCCAACAAGATTGCTTGCTCCAAAATCGAAGAGGCACCGCCCTCCGAATCTCGAGAGCCACTCTCCCAACATGATTACTTTCTCAAAAATCGAAGAGACACTGCTCCCCGAATCTCGAGAGCCAGACCCCCAGCATGATTGCTTTCTCAAAAATCGGTGAGGCACCGTTCTCCGAATCAATCGAAGAGGCGCTCGCTTTCTCAAAAGTTGGGCTGCTCAGAGACCACGAGGGCCGATCTCAGAAATCGAAGAGGCACCTACTTTTCTAGCCTTGTCAGCACCTGTCACACGCACACTCAGCTTTGCAGAAATTATGGGCATTCTGTCGAAAATTTCTGGTGAAGTAGAAAGCACATGAATCTGCCAAAGTTGAGCACGTGAAGCTTGCAGCTCCCACTACATCGCTCTGACCAAGAAAGGTAAAAGAATAGCAAAGAAACAGCACTAACAAAGTTTAGACACATAAATTTTGAAGGTCTAGCTACCATATTATTACCCACAAGGGTAAAGGAACAGTACCACTGCTGGATAATTGGAAAGTCCCTGTGTGTCAACCTCTGTGCTTCGTGGCAAGGTAGACTAGCAAACATGCCCAACCTTTACTCACATTCGAGAAAACAGTCCCAACAAGATTGCTTGCTCCAAAATCGAAGAGGCACCGTCCTTCGAATCTCGAGAGCCAGACTCCCAACATGACTATTTTCTCAAAATCGAATAGAGGGTAAAGGAACAGTACCATTGCTGGATAATTGGAAAGTCCCTGTGTGTCAACCTTTGTGCTTCGTGGCAAGGTAGACTAGCAAACATGTCCAACCTTTACTCACATTCGAGACAACACTCCCAACAAGATTGCTTGCTCCAAAATCGAAGAGGCACCGCCCTCCGAATCTCGAGAGCCAGACTCCCAACATGATTACTTCCTCAAAAATCAAAGAGACACTGCTCTCCGAATCTCGAGAGTTAGACCCCCAGCATGATTGCTTTCTCAAAAATCGAAGAGGCATCGTTCTCCGAATCTCGAGAGCCAGATACCACAGACCACTTTTTCAAAATGCTCTGACAGAGTTAAAACATGTGAAACTGTCAGCTCCCACTACCGTGCTATGACCAAGCAGGGTAAAGGAATAGCATTACTACTTGTTGTTAGGGAGACTCCTATATATGTCGACCTTCATCCCCAACGGACAGGCAGACCTGCAAAAATGCTCAACCCTTCATCATATCTGAGAGGGCACTCCCAACAAAGCCTTTCGAAATATTCAGCTTTCTTTCCCCCCGATAATACCTCTGCAAACAAGCTATACTAGAGCAAGAATATCTCATATCATCAGGGTTAAAAGCAAGAGTATCCCATATCATGCTTTTTCCCTGTTTTTTCTTTTGGCCTTGTTTTTACCTGCAAGACAAGGAGAAAGAGAGCAATCAGTCAGCACTTGGAATCAAGCTTCCAGCCAGGAACTGACTGCCTGGAACCCCTTACCTGATTACTTACCTGGCATTGCTCTCGAGTACTCATCTTCAACATCTTATGTTTCCAGGGAAGATTCCGCATCTGCTTGAGGAACAGATAGGGCAAGTGCGAAGGATACAAGGAAGCATGTGGAGACAAGCGTAACAGCACACGTGCCGATACATCCATTACTCTGTCAAAAGCAAAAGTATCCCATATCAGCAGGGTGGAACGTACTCTAGATTTGATGGACTTGTTTTGACCCTCAAATTCTTCAGTCGGCCTTATACTCTGGAGGAAACCAGAAAACCCTCCAGCTCAGTTCAAGAATAAGCCTGTGGAAAGTTACTTCTTCAAAAGCAAAAGTATCTCATATCATCTCTTCTCATTTTTCTTCTCTTTATCCTTCATGCTGCTGCAAGATGGGGAGAAGGTGAACAATCAGTCGGAGCTCTGATTGCTTACCTTGTCTGTCACCTCTTTCAGCAGACCCCCTAGCTCGGCGACTTGGGGGACTCCTACTACATGGTTTGTATCGCGCTTGACCAAGCCTGAAACTACAAGTAAGCTTCAAGTGAAATTGATACATTACCTTGTGCATCTCCACCAGTTAAAGATACCACCCCTGGATGGAGGAAGAGTACTTCCAGAGAAGATGCCACATCTACCTATGAGACAGATAAGGCAAGTCAAGACGACACCACACTCCGATACTTAGAAGTTTCGTGATTACGAGATCATTCTCCCACAATATTTCCTAATGTCATTTGTACTAAATCATTCACTCGTACTCACTGAAGGAGAGCTTGAACCTATGTACTTGTGTAAACCCTTCACAATTAATGAGAACTCTTCTATTCCGTGGACGTAGCCAATCTGGGTGAACCACGTACATCTTGTGTTTGCTTTCCTATCTCTATCCATTTATATACTTATCCACACTAATGACCGGAGCAATCTAGCGAAGATCACAAAAAGCGACCGTTTTCGTTACCTAGGATCTATCTTGCAAGAGAACGGAGAATTAGATGGAGATCTCAACCATAGAATACGAGCTGGATGGAAAGAGTGCATCCGGCGTGTTGTGTGACCGTCGTAGGCCACTGAAGCTCAATGGAAAATTTTATAGGACGGCAATAAGGCCAGCGATGTTGTATGGCAGAGAATGTTGGGTGGTGAAGCATCAACACGTACACAAAATGGGTGTAGCGGAGATGAGGATGCTTCGTGGGATGTGTGGGCACACGAGAAAGGATAAGATTGGGAATGAGGATATCCGAGGTAAAGTAGGAGTAGCCGAAATTGTAGGAAAGATGAGAGAAAATCGGCTCTGGTGATTTGGACATGTGCAAAGAAGGCCGACTGACGCTCCGGTTCGAAGATGTGACTACGGGACAGAGGTTCAGGGCCGAAGGGGTAGAGGAAGACCTAGGAAAACTTTGGAAGAGACTCTAAGAAAAGACTTAGAGTACTTGGATCTAACGGAGGACATGACACAAAACCGAGCGCAATGGCGTTCTAGGATTCATATAGCCGACCCCACTTAGTGGGAAAAGTCGTTGTTGTTGTTGTTGTTGTTGTTGTTTTTATTTCTTTTATTCAATTCAATGACCAAGAATAAAGAGGTGTGTGGGAGGTTAAAAACCGACTCCAATTAAAATCCACAGTGCAAATCAACTTCGACTATTGAAGAATATAAGAATTGTACATCAAACAATTGATAAAATCAAATATTAAGTGGTTCTATATCTATTATTTTGAGGCATCTCGTGACAAAATTCTTCACACTTGTCATGTTGTGCATGTGGTAAGATGCAAGTCAAGGCATAATACTAGCTAGTGTTACTACTTAAGGTTTACTCATATTAGGCGACAATTTTACTCTAGTTTTCGTATCACTGGCAATTGAGTTGAAGAAACTTCTAATTTTTTTCCGAGTTGTATTGCTCAAGCATTATTGTTTTCCAAATAAAATTAAAGATTAAGAAAGAGAATTATTTGCACTCTAAAAAGTCTCATTTTGCATTTAACTTTTTATATTTAGAAAGAAAAATACATTTGTAAGCAATGGAAAATGAAAATTTTAAACTATTATTAATAATTCTCTTGAGAATAAAAAAACATCAAAGAGAATAAAAAAAAATAATACATGAAAGAAATAAAAATAAGAGAGGAGCTTCCTCCTCGATTTACTTCATGTTCGATTCACAGACTTTCATGTTTTTGATCAAAATTGTTTATGTTTCATCAATCTGCTTCTTGTTTCATTCATTGAATTTGTTTAATACTTGATCACAATTAGGATTGCCTACATATTATTTGCTCAAGGTTATATTACACATCATGCTTAATCTTAGTAGACATGTGAATGAATGAAGAGTGTTATGCAAACATCCTGCCGTATATTTTCTATGATCCTTTAACGTTTTATTACATGTTATTGACTCTTAATTTGGAACCGAAGTTGCACATCCCAATTAGGTAGCAGATTAGGAAAATTTGATCAAAATCACTCTTCATATGGTTGATCATATATATGTAAACAAACTCTAGAAACAAGTTGGTAGTTGAATACAGCTTAACTAGAAATTGGGCGTGGCCAAGTGGTAAGACAACAGGTTTTGGTCTCGCTATTCGAAGGTTCAAATCCTTCTGTCCCAGAACATACCTGACCCATGATTGTTTTATTAATCTATAATAAAAATGAATATATATATATATCATAATAAAATATATCAAAATAAGGATTGTCTTTTTGGCCAGTCTTCCGTTTAAGAGTATAATATTGTTATAGAATCTAATTCATATTTCTTTTTCTTTTTAATTATTATTAATCATATTTTTTCACAAATTTAATCGAGTTCAAATAACACTCATATGAAACGAAATTTTGATTTGTTAAATATTATTGATTTTATAAAATGAAATATGAAAAAATAACAACCTAAATCTTCAATCTTTTCTTACATCAATCATTTTTTTAATTATTAATCATTGATAGTTTAATCCAATATGGATTTATCTTTCTCTTAATGATGATAAAAAGCAAATGGTACTTACTGTAAAACCGTATGCAAATAATGATAGGGTAGGAAACTATTCAATCAATTAAGAGCTCGTTTGGATGTGTTTTTAAAATAACTGAAAGCGTTTTTGGTTAAAATGTTTTTTGAACCAATCTTTAGTTAAAATGCAAGTAAATTCTGGAAAAGCACTTAAAGTGCTTCCTAGAAGAAGCACATAACTGGTGCTTCTTACATAAAACACTTCAAGTGCTTTTGAAATCGAAAAACATTTTCTCTAAAAGCATTTTCAATCATTCTAAAAGCACATCCAAACGAGCCCTAATTTTTTTTAATGATTTCTAATGAGTTCTTGGTACTCTAAGAAGTGTGAAATTGTTGAATTTATCCTATCACGTTACTTGAAGATAGAGATTCAAAATAACTTGTTTATTTATTTATTCATGTTATGTTAGTTATAAATAAATTTTTTTTATAAACAATGGGGTTAAATTGATTGAATTCTTGTTGAGACTTCGTCATACATTATCCATTCTTCATATTGAAGAAAAAAAGTATAGATTATTATGTACTGACCGATTATTCACGATTCTATAATTGAATCAATTACATGCTGGTTCCAAATTGAAGGAATGTTATGGTAAAACTTCATTTAAAACGATGTGGCAAAAAGCAACATGCGACTTGAAGGACATGATCAGCTGTGGATTCTTACATCCACCACTTTTTTATATTATATAGGAACAAAAGTGCTCTTGGCTCGGCATCATTTGTTTTGTTCCACTGGAACCCTCATTTTTGAGAGTGTTGTCATGTAAACAATATACGATGGAGCTCGAGTAGAACGTATTGATTAATTTCTCAAGGACAAGAATCTAGGTTAGTATCGATCAATACATTGGAACAACTTCGTGAGTATATTTTAGATATATATATATAAATCTAAAGGATCCAATTTGACAAAATTTAAAAGTTAATTTTGTTGGAATTGGTAAAACTCTTTTGATCAAATCAAAAGTAAGGTGTATTACGTAGGAATCAACCCTTCGAATTGTATCTGATTAAATCCAAGTATCGTAGATGCTACCTCATTTCCACCCCCAAGTATTTATTTATTTTTTATTTCACGTTTAAAGACAAAAACCCCATTATTTGCTCATTCTTCATCGAATCATATGGATCGATCTAGCAATGATGGAATTTATATTCTGTTTACTGAATCACATGAAATTTTACCCAACTCAATATAATATATGGAATGTATGAACAGAGAGTTGAATATCAGAGTGCACAACAAATAAGATTACAAAATAATAAGAATATTATTAAACAAACGAGAATGCCGGAACGGCTACAAAACCCTAAGAGGCTACATTGTGACTAGCTTATTATTCGTGCTAAACTACAAGCTATATTTATAGAGAGCAAAACCTAAGAAACCCTAACTCGGATGGGGTAGGCCTAATTCCTAAACTAACAAGCAAAACCCAAATACTAAAATAAACCTAAATACTAATATTTTCCAACACCCCCTGTTAAACTCATGGAGGTATAAGACATGGGTTTGCAAACAAGCAGATGTGGACTGGCTCCGTTAGGCGGACTGGCAGTCATGCAAACTTGACTTGACTTGATTCTTGATTCTTGATTCTTGATTGCAAACTGGCAAACTGATTCTGGTTCCAACTAGCTAGAGTTGAGAGTATGGAAAGAACCTGTCGCTAAACGAACGAGATTTCCATATCTTAATTGTATCAACAAATGAACAACACCAACAACTTGTGTGGGCCTTCAAACAAAAAGCCAACGTTTTTTCTTTTCTAATTTTTTTTTTCTCTTTTTTTTTTCTCCCCTGGGACTTTTTCGAATGCTTTCCTTCAACAAACATAATTTTTTTTTTCTTGCATTGAACCAATCTTCCCCTAGAACAATAGCAACAATACATGGGCCCCAAAACCTCAAAACAACCATTTTTTTTTCTTTGCCCGTGTGGGCCTTAAACAAACAGCCAAATTTTTTGCAAGGGATTCAGATGGTGGTTGTGCAAGGCAAAGACGAAGTTGATCCAAGCGATTCTCAGGTCTAGGCTTCGTAAAAAATCGTAAGGGTGGTTGATCTGGTGCAGAACGGTGCGGGATGCGAATTAGATGTAGAAGTATGGGACAAGAACAAACGACGAATAATATGAGCAACGAATCTAAACTGGAAAAAAACATAGCAGAAGACGACAATCTACGAACAAATTGACATCAAACTGATAACCAGCAAATAGACAAACAAAACTAATTCAAACAAATTGACATCCATCATGAGCAGATTAAATCCCAAAGGATCAAGCCTGCTCTGATACCAAGTTGAATATTAGAGTGCGCAACGAACAAGATTACAAAATAATAAGAATATTATTAAATAAACGAGAATGCCAGAACGGCTACAAAATCCTAAGAGGCTACATTGTTATTCATGCTAAACTACAAACTATATTTATAGATAGCAAAACCTAAGAAACCCTAACTTGGATGGGCTAGGCCCAATTCCTAAACTAACAAGCAAAACCTAAATACTAAAATAAACCTAAATACTAATATTTTCCAACACGGAGGAATAAGGATAATGTTTTTACTGAAATTGAAATTTGCAACAAATAGAAAGAAATTGATAAATTCTACTTAGACTTAAGAAATTTTGTATAGAATATCAAAATGAAAAACCATTATCATATTATGATATTCCATACTCCAATCCAATCCAATTGGATACCATAAATGGATTCCGGATTTGATCTGTTCAATGAGATAGTGGACAAAGACACAATAATCAAATTGTACTAAACTTTTTTGTGGATTCATTGGTTCATTGTTAAAAAAAAACGCAGAGAAGAGATATTTTTACCTATTTTTTTAGTAGAATTTGTAGAAGTAGAATATGATTGAAGTGTACAAGTAAAAAGGTCAATTTTGATTAATAAACATGTGCAGATCTAAATATAACTATAGCTATCTATATATACATATGCTACTTCCCTTACATTGCAGCTCTATTCAGGATAGAACATGTCATGCTCTATCATAATTTATATTTTCTATTCAAAGAAAAAATTTGAAAATTTAAGCATGAGAATTTCCTAAAAATTACTTAATGGGCATCATATACAGATAAGATCCCTAATTAGGTAATATTGTGTAACAATCTAGGAGTTCTAATCGTAAAAGTCACTTTCAATTATTTCAAATTAATTTAATTGAAATCAACACAAGATAAAGCAAATAAATAGAATTTGGAGACTAAAATAGAATTGGGATACTATATAATATACATTATCACTATATCTATATATAAATTATATACGTAATTAAATCGATTTCTATATATATAGAAAGGAATTTGATGGTACTATTGTAGATTGATCTATATTAATCTTATATTAAATTAACCCGCATTACAATACAACTTTATACACTACAATAACAATACTAGATAGTTCTACCATACTATCGTATTTCATAGAATACGATTGTTTCTAGTCTGCCTATTTCATTTAAGACGCAAAATTTTTATCCTTTTCTTCTCTGCAATTATTGATAAGAAATAAAAAAATCAAGTTTAATTCAAATTAATCACTTTGGCTGACTGTTTTTACGTATATTATAATTAAAAAACCAGTAGGAGGTAGAATAAACAGTGCAGTAGCAATAAATGTGAGAATATTTACTTCCATAATCTCATTGTTTAATTTCTCTTTAATTCGAAATAACTCGGAAGTTAATCTCATAGAGATAATAAATCTTTCGCTTGTAAATTCAATGGGATGCATTACATCTCGATGATATTGAGTTCGATCAATATCATGAATAATAATATCAAAGCTATCAAATCGATTCATCATCAAGAGTTGAACAATATAACATAGGACGATCTTTTATCCATAGTGAAGTCAAAATTTGATTTCTGATACAATCAATAATTCCTTTATTTATTTATTTATCATTCCACTACTACAAAATTATCTATAACTGGCGGTCCAAAAACCGACAAAAAATGTATATTACTATCGGATTTTAAGCAAAATCCGACAGAAAATGGATGCAGTGGCGGATATAATAAGCGACAAATTTGCCAGCGTCAGGAAATGAATTTTTTGACAGAAAATACTCTAAAACCAACAGAAATTGTGTCAGATATAACCGACAGAGAATATATTAATAATGAATAAATAAGAGCATTTATGTCGGCTAAAACCGACAGAAAATATTAAAACCACTAGAACTGCTGTCGGATATAATCGACAGAGAATTTATTAATAAAAATAAATAAAAGAATTCTTGTTAGATAAAACCGACAAAAAATATATTAATAATTAAAAAATATATATAAACAATCACTTTCTGCATTTTCCATATCCCCTGCATTCACTGCATTTTCCATATTCACAGCAAGATCAGACATTCACATTCCATTAGAATCACTCAATCACAGCAAACATTTCTCATTCAATTAAATTTGTCCCTGAAATCGAATGAAAATCGAAATACTTACAGTGTTGATGAGATCTATGATAATGGAGAGCTCCTGGTGCGCCAGCTGCAAATCCTCCACCATGCTATGCCATTGTTGTGAAACCAAATAGTTAAACCCTAAAAAGCAACACTGCAAATAACATAAGAAAATCGAAATTAACCCTAAAGAAATTGGGAGAGAAGATAGGAAAAGGGAATACCTTTCGGCCCTTTGAGTTATTGGTAAAAAAAACCCAACAGAGCAAAAGCCTCAAACTCCAAAGACTGTTGTGAGATTTTGAAGCAAGCGAGAGAGAGAGAGAGAATATCAGAAGAAATGAAGCAAGATGGGGGAACCAAAAGGGGGAAGAAGAAGAAGAAGCAGCAGCAAAAACGAAGTAGAGGAAGAAGAAATAAGGGAAAAAATGATGATTGAAATTAATGCATTAAACGACGATTGAATCGAGAGTTATGCAAGAAATTTGTACTTCACTGACATGTAGAAAAGCTCGGATCTTTGAAGCGAAATGAAGACGATGAGTGGGGTCCCAAGAAGATAGTCACCACCTAGCTTCGAACTTAACGACATTCGTCGGAATTCATTGATGTGATGACATGCATGCACAGATTCAAAAAAGAGATTAAACCCCAGAGATTTTCGACATAATACTCATCACAGATGGATTAGAACCCACACAACCAAAAGGGGAAAATAATTCATACCTGAGATGGAGTTCGAGAGAGCTGAAGCTCTCAACGTTAATGGTAGATCACACAGTGATGCATCGATGATACATGCAACACTGCAGGTTGATTCCCCATGTCCCAAGGATTCGAGGTTCAAATTTTTTAGGGTTGTTTGGTCAGAATTGAGAGGAATGGTGGGGGTTCATTCTCGGAGCTTAGAGAGAAGGAGAGTGTTAAGAGTTAGAGTTAGGTTTCTAAAAAATGAAGGAGATGAGTTGGGGCCGGATGTGGGTATAAGAAAATTTTCATTACTGTAGGTTAAAACCGACAGAAACATTTTTTTTAAAATATAAACCGACAGAAAATTTTCATTCCTATCGGTTATAACCGATAAAACAAACATGGCGGAAAAATTCCCCCCAAAATTTTAAATTCCACCCAAAAATTTTGTTACGATTTAAAAAAATAAAATAATAATTGTTGGTTTAATAAATAAATAAATAATATGTATTTAAGTAGAATACGTTTTTAAAAATTAAATAAATAATTGTTTTTTTTTTTGTTGAAAATAAATAATTGTTTGGTTTAATAGATAATAACCCATATAAAATATGCAATAAAGAAAAAAAAAGATAATTGTACAATGAAAATGTCATCACACAAACTAAATATTGTCTAAACAATACTTGAAAAACATAAATAAAAATTTAGCACAAATTACTTGACACACCCTGACCCGGAATGTCCACTAAGACTCCGAATCGAGCTGTGCTGGCCGACACCTGGAAGGTGACGAAGCCATAAAGTGTGATGATGTGGAAAAATGTGAATAAATTTAAACCTAAGAGTGCCTAAATACCAGAATGCACCAGTGAGCGGGAATGAACCCACTTCATACGTGACGTTAGAGCATAAGCAAGTACAGAAGAGTAAATTAAGAATCGTACCCTCGAAATAATCTCCAATACTAAGAATCGCCACGAATATTCGACAATAAGAAAGCTCAGTTAATAAGACCTGGAGGGTGAAGACAAGACAAAGGTGAGTGACCCTGTAAATAAAATTTTTAATAGAACCCATATAAAACATTATAACCCCTCACTACAACACCTGTATAATTTCCAGAAAATATTATAAATATACCACAATACAACATCTCGTCAGCAATATCAAATAATCATGTAATTAATAACTCATACTAGTACGCAAGTCGGAGTCACCTATGGTGACCTGTACAACTTACCCATATCTCATCACATATACTAATTTATCACATATTTCATCACATATGCTAGCTTATCGCATATTAATCACATATGCTAGCTTATCACATATTCATCACATATGCTAGCTCATCACACATTCATCACATATGCTAGCTCATCACATATTCATCACAAATCACATATGCTAGCTCATCACTTATTCATCACATAATATGCAAGCTCATCACATATTCATCACATATGCTAGCTTATCACATATTCATCACATATGCTAGCTTATCACATATTCATCACATATGCTAATGATATGTCAGCCAGATCCACCTCTTGTGGCCTGTACGGCTAAGTCTATAGCTCATATCTCAATCTAGCCGGAGTCACCTTTAGTGACTTATACGGCACTACGCCTGCACACGAGTCGGAACCATTGTAGTGGTCTGTACGACATGATTGGGTGTAAATGAATACGCTCAAGTGCTACGATCACGTGAAGAGTCATCTACAAGTCGGAACCACCTATAGTGGTCTGTACGACGGGCCTGCGCACCTACCTTGAATTCAAGGTGAGCGTATGGTGCGGGAAGTGAACATTACGTGAAGGACTGTGCCCTGGCCACGGGCGGGAGCACAAACACCGGGGTGCAGGTTTATGAGCTTTAAATGCATCTAATACCACATGTATGACTCATAAGCAACTTGTACGACAATGCCGGAGTTGCCTACTATTGCAACCTATACAACCGTGTCGGAGTTACTTAAAACATAAATGTAGTCATACCATAACCCCATCAGTTCAACTAATACCGTATACTTACTTGAACTTACCTAAACTTACATGTGTGTTATGCGTTCATTCTTGCACTCCAGAGCGTTCACAATAATTATGTGCAAGGAATATACATATGGATATATCAGGATGTAAATCTAAATTTTAACCATATCATAATATTTCCAGATATATAAACATATAAACAAATGGCTGAAAATGCAATAACTGTAACGCCCCACTCTCGAACCATTTACTTTTGGGAATAATTATTGGTGATAAGCCCAATTAGACACTAGTTTAATTAACTAACATTACTTACGTTTCCTTACTTCAATTCCTTGATTCTTCACACATTGATTTATGAACAACAATTAACTACCAAATCATAAGGTTAATTCTCACATTTTCCACCAATGTCCCTCACATTGTTCAATTCCCCAAACAAGGCTATTGTCCCAATTATTTAGTCTCATTTATTATATGGCTACATCTAACGTCTTGTTAGACTGCCTACGTATCCTAAACAGGGATCAAGCCATTCGTAGTTCGCATTAGTACTTCCAAGCATTGACAATAATTATATGAAATATTCAATTTATAAACGTTTGAGGAGATGTCAATCTTATATATATATATATATATATACACACACACACACACACGATAGAAGAGAAATGACCTACTCACCTTAAGTCCGCGCTACGACTCCCTCACACGAATGTCAAGACATCACGAACTATCATCGCCTGTGGCCAAGTATCAAATCATGTCTCAAAGTTCTTACTGATAGAATACCTAATTTACATAAAACATATCCTCAAGGACCTTCAAGAATAATTTGAGACCCATTGACCAAGAGTCAACTGTCGATCAAAGATCGACGGTTGGGTCTACAACCTTGTAAACTCGCTTTGGAAGATCCGCGTATCAGATTTCCAATCCAAAATTCCAAAGATCCACATTATGCTTCTAGAATAACATACTAAAATTTCATTACGATCCAACGGTCGGATTTCCGTCAATTGCCCAAAACTAAGTGACGGTTAATATTTATTTTATAAAGTTACAAATCCAATCCGGTAAGATCCGTACATTGGATTCCCGATCCGTAAGTTCTTATGATCATAAAATATTATGAACTATAACGTATTAAAGTTTGGTGACGATCCAACGGTCGGATCGTCGATTAATATTTTGACCTATTCACGTGTCGAAATGAAACTAAGCCCAAATAATGAAATTACGTCATACGGATATCAATTATGAACCCAGGGCATCTAATAGTACTTACATAAAAACATCATTGGCCTACAGGCCATGTGTTGCTGCACACGCCACCGTAGGTGGCGGTCGGCTGCCCCGACTCGCCGGAAAATTCAATTATTTTTTAAAATTCTCAAAAATTACAAAATTGAAGATTCAAAGAGTAGAGTAAACTTTATACCTGTGGCCAAGTCCCATTTGGCCTAGAAAGGCTCCAATTTTTCTAAAATCGTACGAAACCCTAGAATTGGGTGTGATTCGATTTGATCTCCAAACTTGCTTTGACGCCTCCACCATTGCTTGGGCTTTGTTCCTGGGTTCTAGAGGAGTGTTTTGGTAGTGGTAATTGAAGGAAAACATTTCACAAATGGGTGGATTTCGAGTAACATTTCCCGCTGCACCCATGGTGGTTTTTCCACCAAACTTCAACCAAATTCCTTCTAATTTTGGGTGGAAATGGAAGAGGGGAGGTCAAGGGATAATTTCCAGGTGAAGAATGGGTGACTTTCGTCGGAGAAGTGGTAGGATTTTGCCGGAATTGGAACCGGGTCGAAACCGGTTTTGTTTGGGTGCACGGGTCGGCTGGGTTGGGTGCTCCACACCTCCCTCCTTGCCCTCTTGGTTCTTCTCTTCCATTTGTCACACTCACTCTCCTCCTTTCCTGATTGGGCAGTGCCCATCTCTTTCTCTCATTCTCCACTTCGCTGCCATTAGGCAGCCTTCCTCTTTTTTTTTTTTTCTTTTTTTTTTCCCCTCATTTTTTCGAACTCCTCAATTAGTAAAAATAACAATAACCATAATAAGTGAATAGAATAATGAATAAGGACCCTTAAAAATTTATAAAATTGTAAAATTTGGGGCGGGTTGTCACATTACTTTTCACACTTCAAAATTTAGGCAAATTTAACGGAGATATACATTCTATGAAACTAGTTTCAATGATCTAACCGTCAAACTTATTTGTAGATACTACAAGATCCAGTGTTCTAAAAATCGGCCTAGGCGGCACTTAGGCGCTCGGCGGTGGAGTCCTGATTCGATTTGGGCTAAATCGTTCAGGTAAGGCGGGAAGGATTTAGGCGGCCGCCTAGGCGTCTCTAGGCGCTCAAGGAGGCCTAGGCGGTGCTAGGCGGCGGTCTAGGCGGCGGTCGACGCTATGCAAATCTTCCCTCGCATCTGCATGGTCCACCACCCACAACCCAAATCTGTTGAAGAGATCCGTCCGTTGGGTTTTACTACAGAGAGAGAAGGGGATCTATTGAAGAGATCCGTCCGTTCTGTTGAAGAGAAGAAAGAGAGAGAGAGAGAGAGAGAGAGAGAGAGAGAGAGAGAGAGAGAAAGAAGAGAGAGAGAGTCGAAGAGATCCGTCCGTTCTGACAGCTTCTGCTTCTTGTGGGCGCTAAGCTGGAACACATATGGATTTCATTTGTTTGCAGACCACGTATGGATTTCATTCATGCATCATGGAAAAGTTGGGGTACAGAGGGAGAGAGAAAGAGAGAGAAGAGAAGAGAAAGAGAGTTGAAAGATAAACTGAAAATGGGAGGAAAAGAAAGGCATACCTAAAGAGAGAGAAGAGATCTCTCTGCAGAGAGAGAAAGAAGAGCAGATCTATTGATAATAATAAATGCAAGCCTAGAGCCACTAAACAATAAACAAGTGATGGTTGATTGGGACTACCATTGGAGAAACTGATAAAGGGTGTAGATGTAGAAAGCTGTCGGTTTAATTGAAAAAAAGGGATTTTCTTTCAAGTTGGGTCCATTTTGTGATCCACTATTTTGTTCAAAGAAAAAACAAACTAGGCCCAATATTCTTTGTATAAAATTAGAAAAAAAAAGTCCTAAAATTATACACATATACTCATATTTTATAATATATAGTGTAAATTTATGTAAATCCGCCTAGGCCGCCTAGGCGCTAGTCCACCGCCCGACTAGCGCCTAGCGTTTTTTAGAACCTTGACAAGATCCCATACGTAAAAAATCACAAAAAGAAAAACATTCAGAGATTAGGTAACGGAACAAAAGTTTTCGTCGGTTATAAACGAAAAACCACAATTTAACGGTTATTTTAGCTCCGGTTTTGATGATTTTTTTACAGCTACACTCCTCGACCCTATAAGAATGCAATGAACGAATTCGATCTTCAATTTAAAATATTTACACTAGTGGATGCCACGAAATCTTATTTTATACTTAATGAACATATAATATTAACTCTTAAGTGTTTGTTTAATCTACCATTTTGACGTGATATGCCTTCTACAAAACTTTTTTCAACGATCCAACCGTCAAACTTATTTGTACACACTCTGAGATTGTATACATAAAAATTCGTAAAAAACAAACATTCAGAGATTACGTAATGGAACAAAAGTTTTCGACGGTTATAAACAAAAAATCACAATTTAGCGATTATTTTAGCTCGGGTTTTGATGATTTTTTTACAGCTACACTCCTCGACCCTATAAGAATGCAATGAATGAATATGATCTTCAATTTAAAATATTTACACTAGTGGATACCACAAAATCTTATTTTATACTTAATGAAAGTATAATATTAACTCTTAAGTGCTTGTTTAATCTACCGTTTTGACACGATATGCATTCTACGAAACATTTTTCAACGGTCCAACTGTCAAACTTATTTGTACACACTCCAAAATTGCATACGTAAAAAATAGTAAAAAAACATTCAGAGATTACGAAACGAAACAAAAGTTTTCGACGGTTATAAACGAAAAATCACAATTTAATGGTTATTTTAGCTCCGATTTTAATGATTTTTTACAGCTATACTCCTCGACCTTATAAGAATGCAATGAATAAATTTGATTTTCAATTTAAAATATTTACACTAGTGGATACCACAAAATCTTATTTTATATTTAATGGAAGTATAATATTAACTCTAATTGTTTGTTTAATCTACCGTTTTGACGCGATATGCATTCTATGAAACTTTTTTCAACGACCCAACCGTCAAACTTATTCGTACATACTCCGAGATTGCATACATAAAAAATCATAAAAAAACAAACATTCAGAGATTACATAACGGAACAAAAGTTTTCGACGGTTATAAACAAAAAATCACAATTTAACGGTTATTTTAGCTCCGGTTTTGATGATTTTTTTTACAGCTACACTCCTCGACCCTATAGGAATGCAATGAACGGATTTGATCTTCAATTTAAAATATTTACACTAATGGATACCACAAAATCTTATTTTATACTTAATGGAAGTATAACATTAACTCTTAAGTGTTTATTTAATCTACCGTTTTGATGCGATACACATTCTACGAAATTTTTTTCAACGATCCAACCATCAAACTTATTTGTACACACTCCGAGATTGCATACGTAAAAAATCGTAAAAAACAAACATTCAGAGATTACGAAACGGAACAAAAGTTTTTTATAGTTATAAACGAAAAATCACAATTTAACGGTTATTTTAGCTCCAATTTTAATGTTTTTTTGACAACTACACTCCTCGACCCTATAAGAATGCAATGAATAAATTTGATCTTCAATTTAAAATATTTACACTAGTGGATACCACAAAATCTTATTTTATACTTAATGGAAGTATAACATTAACTCTTAAGTGTTTATTTAATCTACCGTTTTGATGCGATACACATTCTACGAAATTTTTTTCAATAATCTAACTATCAAACTTGTTTGTACACACTCCGAGATCACATACGTAAAGAATCACAAAAAACAAACGTTTAGAGAATAGGTAACAAAACAAAAGTTTTTGACAGTTATAAACGAAAAATGCAATGAACGAATTCGATCTTTAATTTAAAATATTTACACTAGTGGATACCACAAAATCCTATTTTATACTTAATGGAAGTATAATATTAACTCTAAGTGTTGGTTTAATCTGCCGTTTTGATGTGATACACATTCTACGAAACGTTTTTCAACGATCCAACCTTCAAACTTGTTTGTACACACTCCAAGATTGCATACCTAAAAAATGGTAAAAAACAAACATTCAGAGTGTAGGTAATGGAACAAAAGTTTTCGATGGTTATAAACGAAAAATCACAATTTAACGGTTATTTTAGCTCCGATTTTGATGATTTTTTGCAGATACACTCCTCGATCCTATAAGAATGCAATGAATGAATTCGATCTTCAATTTAAAATATTTACACTAGTGGATAAATCTTATTTAATACTTAATGGAAGTATAACATTAACTCTTAAATGTTTGTTAAATCTATCAATTTGATAAGATATGCATTCTACGAAGCTAGTTTCAACGATGCAACCGTCAAATATGTTTGTATATACTCCGAGATAGCATGTGTAAAAAATCAAAAAAAAAACATGAAGAGATTATTCTAGTGGCCATCCAAAATTTTGCTTTGTTCGTGTCAGTTATATCCGACAGGGCCATGAGTGAAAAAAAAAATATTAAAAACATGTGTTTATTTATTTATTTTTAATCATTACAACATTTTAAAATAATAAAATCAGGCATGATAAAGTACACCAGATGTTCATGTGTGTTTATGTGCCAGACAATGAGCTTTGTGACGCATTGAAAAAAATTGTTTGAATTTCTTTGTATTATGTTGCTTGCCTGTGAGGGAGCATAATATTTATTACAAAAATGATAGAGCTTCAGATTATAGTTTGTTTTTATTATTCTCTCATAAAATTTATGGCTCGTGGGAATTGGGTTCATTAGACTTTAGGGTCATGAGTGAAATTTTTTTTTTTAAATATGTGTTTATTTATTTATTTTTAATCAATATAATATTTTTAAATAATAAAATTTTCATTTTTGTCGGTTATAACCGCCAGAATGCTAAAATAATAACTGTCAGAAAGTAAAATAATAAAATAGTCAATTTCTGTCGGTTATAACTGCCACCATTAACTTAAAAACCGCCAGAATCGGTCAAAAATATTATAAAAAAAAGATTCAAAAATACTGTCGGTTATAACTGATAGGATTTTTTTTTATATCCGCCACTAAATATCCGCCAGGAATTTATGTTGGATATAACCGACATGATTTTTGACGCACCCCGACCTAAAATCAAGGCGGGCTGGCAGTCACGTGAGGGTGATGTAGCCATGTGCGCAGTGCGGAAGCGATAAGGATAAGAGATATACGAATAAGTAAAAACCGTAAGCTACTAATGTGCACTAATAAGCAGAAAGTGCTCTGAATGAGATACAAATGTAAATACTCCTAATCAGAGTATAAAAAGTCTAGATGCAGTCCAGTAGGACAAGTACTAGTTATACAGTACCAGAAGATGTCCTCCTAATAATATATTTTGTCAGAACCACCGAGATCCTCAAATGCCACCAACAACAAGTCTACCTAAAACCTGGAGGGGCACAAAATAGAAAGTGTGAGTGGGCAAAAACAAAACTTTTCAAAACCATTTCATCATCAAAATGTTATAACCCCTCGGCGTAAAACATATATAATTTTCCCAAAAATAGAATATACATATATACATATATACATATACATATATATACATATATATATATATACATATATATATTCAAATCATGCTTCACATATCCATATTCATAAGTATGCCATGCCAAAATATAAAACAGAATAGTAACTCAGGTGAAAATAAATTCATGGAAAATAACATATTGGCCGGAACCCCTGCAGAAGTCTGTACGGCTGAATTCATAGCTCATTAATCAATCTAGCTAGGGTCATTACAAGTGACTTATACGGCACTATATTGCACACAAGTCGAAACCACTGAAAAGGTCTGTACGATAAGACTGGATGTAATATAATTATGCTCAATACTACGCTCTCATGATAGCTGTGTGATAGATCGCTATTCACTTACGAGTCGGAATCACTTATGATGGTCTATATGACAAGACTGTGTACCTAAATTGGATCCAACGTGAGCATATGGTGCGTGAGGTGACATCATAAACAGGCATGTGCCCTATCTCTGGCTAAATCACTAACACTGGGGTGCAAGTTTATGAGCTCAAAGTTTCTCAATTGATCATAACCGTTATTCATATTCACAATTCATAAACTCACATGGGACTTACCTGAGCATCCTCAGCACCACAAATATATATATATATATATATATATATATATATATATATATATATATATATATATATATGCAAACATCATATACATATTCTAAATATAAAACGGTTGGCATGGCAATTCAAATCATAACTCATTTAAATGGATTTTCTAGGAAAATATCAAGTATATAAGTATATACTGACAACCAAAAGCCCACTCACTGGTATGTCGAAGGGTCGTAACCCCCGAGTTGCCCTTGATTGTGCTCGTCCGTGGGATAAGTCTCCCCTATATGCGAAACAACTATAAAAACGTTAATTTAAAGCACATAACCAATACTAGCTAATAATTTCTCATACATTGATCAACTAAGGTATATAAATATACCATCGTGACCTACACAACTCCACTAACATCCCCATATTTTTAAAATAACACCACGCCTCACCCCGCTAGGCTCTCCTACAAATGTAACTTCAGGTAATCCAGGACGATGAAAAGTAACTGTCTTTCCATAGTAGTCTATCTTGGCACGATTGTAGTGTAACCAATCAGTGCCCAAAATCACATCAAAATCAACAATGTCCAATGGCATAAGGTTAGCTAGCATAACAACATCCTCAATCATCACTGGACATTCTCGAGGCGTAGAAAACTCTAAATCATATCCAAGAGGTTTAGGATGAGGTTACGTCACTTAAGCAAATGTATGAGAAACAACAGAATGCGTAGCACTACAATCAATCAATACTCTAGCAAAATGACCAAGAATTTTTAATGTACCCATGATTAAATCAGGATTGTTCTGAGCATCTTGCAGTGTCATGTTATGGATATGGCACTGATTCTGTTGTTGTCCACCACGACCTCTGTTAGCATGAACACCACGTCCTTGTCTTAATTGACCAGACTGCCTCAAAGATCTTGCACTACTATCAGCAATCTCTACATGTTGGGACTATCCCCTTTGGTACGACTGGGATCCACCTGCTGAATGTGGCTGATATGGCATGGAATCTCCTTGATACTGAGGGTAACCACCCTGATAATGAGGGTCCTGCGAGTACTGATACTGCCCTGAAACATAAGGAGTGGCGTCGCCCTGGTAATGATAAGCACCACCACGACCAATCTGGCCATAACTACTAGGTCTTGAAGCTTGTTGGATCGGCGTATGTGGTGGTAAGGAAGGCTGTTGGGGCCTCTGCTGATTCTGAGGGCAATGTACAACCTTATGCCCCGTCTGTCCACAAGTATAACATGCATTGCTGCCTCTCCTACACTCCCCAAAATGCCTATTATTACACCTGTGGTATAAAGGAGCACTTGAACCACCAAAGTCCCTCTGCCTCTGAAATCTCAAGCCTCCAGAAAATCTACCACCTATCATCTGTACATTAGAGCTCAAACCTTCACTAAAAGAGCTGGAACTGACACCATTTCTCTTAAAACTCTGAGTCTTACGAGGTCCCTGAGATGATTGACCTGTACCTTTATCATCTCGCCCATGGTTCTCGTTCTTTTCTTCTTCATCTTCACTTTCACTGGGCATGTTCTCTGAGTCTTCAATCTGCAGTAAAACCTCATAAAACTCCTGGTAAGTGGCACAGGGAGTTGATGTTGCTATAGAACGCCATTTCTTCTTAGTACCCAACCTGAAGCAAAGGAGCATCTCGATCGGATTAGCAGCAACCTCCAGATCATATCGAGACAAATCAGTGAACCTCCTGTAATACTCATTCACTGACATCTTTCCTTGTTTTAGATGCATAAACTCTTAGGACGGGCTAAGTACACAATACCCATAACACAATACACTCAACACACTATAACGTCCAAGGCTAAATAAGTAATTTCACACCGTCGAAAATAAATAATTCAAGACGGGCTGTGACAATCTACCCACCTTATAAAATTTTGTCCTTGAAATTATACACTACAAATACATCCACTAATAGTCATAAAATAAGCGTGGATACATCTCTCTCATCCGATCATCTGTCTCCCAAGTAACCTCTTCCACCGAGTGATTTTTCCACAAAACTTTCACCAATGTACTGTCTTATTCCTCAACTCCTTATCTTTCCAATCTAAAATAGTCATTGGCTCATCGTCGTAAGTCAAATCCGAATTAATTTTCAAAGGTTGAGTTGGAATCATATGTGTAGGATCTGCAACATAATGACGAAGCATAGATACATGAAAAAATCGTGCACTTTAGACAACTCTGGAGGCAACTTAAGTCTATAAGCAACCTCACCGACTTGCTCGATGATCATATATGGTCTAATGTACCTAGGACTCAGTTTGCCTTTCTTTCCAAACCGCACAACACCTTTCCATGATGATAGTTTCATAAATCCCCAATCACCTACATTATACATCTGGTCAGTGGCATGCTTGTCTACTAAGCTTTTCTGTCGATCCTGGGCCACTTTCAGGTTAGACTTAATCACCTGAATATTCTGAGTAGTCTCCTCCACTATCTCAGAACCCATTAAAACTTTTTCACCAACCTCTGACCAGCATAATGGCGTTCGACAAGACTTGCCATAGAGTGCCTCAAAAGGTGCCATACCAATAATCGAATGCTAACTGTTGTTGTAAGCAAACTCCATCAAATCCAAACAATCATGCCAACCATCGCCGAACTGCAACACTGAAGATCTCAGCATATCCTCTAATGTCTAAATGGTTCTCTCAGATTGCCCATCTGTCTGAGGGTGATATGCCGTACTATAAAGTAATCTCGTACCAAGAACCTCCTGGAACACTATCCAGAACTTAGAAGTGAATCTCGAGTCTTGATCCAAGATAATATTAACGGGAGCACCATGGTACTTCATAATTTTCGATATGAACAACTTAGCTAATCGGCTTAATGAATATTTTTCCCTTACTGGAATAAAGTGTGTTGACTTAGTGAGCCGATCAACTATCACCCAAGTGTCATCATAACCATTCTGTGTTTAAGGAAGCTTGTACATAAAATCCATAATAATATTTTCCCATTTCCACTGTGGAACGGGAAGTGGCTGCATCAATCCAAAAGGTTTCTTTCTTTCCGCTTTAACTTGTTGACAAATGGTACACCTACTCACATACTCGGCAATTTCTCTTTTCATACCCAGCCAATAATAAAATGGTCGAATGGTATGATACATCTTGGTACCTCCTGGATGCATTGCATATGCCAAAATATGCACTTCATCAAGGATTTCTTTCTTTAACTCTGCATTATTCGGCACATACATTCTGCTCTCCTGCATAAGCATGCCATCAGTTTCTCGAATTTTGAAATCTTTCTTCTTGCCTCGATTTCTTGCTTGAATTATTTCCTGGGTCTCTTCATCATTCGTCTGAGCTTCAAGAACTCGATCAATTAAAATTGGCCTAACTTGAAAATTAGCAAGTAAGGCTTCCTCTTGATCTTCCACTCCTAACTCCACCCCAGTGGACCTTAAATCTGCAAGAAAAGGAACATGACAATCATAAATGGCATTAAGTCTAGTTGGAGTCTTTCTACTAAGTGCATCCGCCACTGCATTCACACAATCAGGGTGATATTCAATCGTGCAATCATAATCGCTAAGTAACTCAATCCACATTCGCTGCCGAAGATTTAGATCCATCTGAGTAAAAAGATACCGAAGACTCTTATGATCTGTGAAGATCTTACATTTCTCACCATAAAGATAATGTCTCCAAATCTTCAGAGCAAAGATGATAGCCTCTAACTCCAGATCATGAGTAGGGTAATTCTTCTCATGAGGTTTCAATTGTCTCGAAGCATAAGCAATCACCCTACCATGTTGCATCAATACACAACCCAGACCATTCAAAGAAGCATCACTGTAGACCTCAAAATTACCATTATCATCTGGGAGTGCTAAAACAGGTGCATGAGTGAGATAATACTTCAATTGCTGAAAACTTTGATCACAATTATCATCCCACTCAAACTTAACATCTTTCCTGGTCAATCTCATCAATGGTAAAGTAATAACCGAAAAATCCTTAACAAACGTCTATAATAGCCTACTAGGCCAAGAAAACTCCGTACCTCAGTGACGGTTTGAGGTTGTTCCTAATTCTCCACAGTTGCCATTTTTTGAGAATCCACTCGAATGCCTTGAGCTAATATAACATGTCCCAAAAATGCCACTTGATCTAACCAGAATTGGCATTTGCTAAACTTAACATATAGCTGGTGTTCCCTCAAACTTTTCAACACCAATTTAAGATGTCTAACATTCTCTGCTCCAGACTTAGAGTATACCAGAATATCATCAATGAAGACAATAACAAACCTGTCCAAATATGGCTGGAATACTCGATTCATTAAATCCATGAAAGCTGCTAGTGCATTAGTTAACCCGAATGGCATCACAAGAAACTCATAATGGCCATATCGAGTCCTGAATGCTGTCTTAGGGACATCTTCACTTCTAATCTTCAATTGGTAATAACCAGACCTCAAGTCAATTTTAGAAAACACACAGGCATCTAGGAGTTGATAAAACAAATCATCTATATGAGGTAACGAATAACGGTTCTTAATTGTTACCCGATTCAATTGCCTGTAATCAATGTACAGCCTCAATGTTCCGTCTTTCTTCCTCACAAATAAGACTAAAGCTCCCCAGGGTGAAGTACTAGGCTGAATAAAACCTTTATCCACTAATTCTTGCAACTGAACTTTCAATTCCCTTAATTCAGCAGGAGCCATTCTATAAAGAGTCAAAGATATATGATTCGTACCTAGAAGCAGATCAATAACGAACTCCACATCTTTGTCTGGCGACAATCCAGGTAAATCATCAGAGAACACATTCGAAAAATGCCTGACTACACACACATCCTCCACATTACTAGGAGTGTTATCATTCAACACCACATGAGCCAAATATCCCACACAACCTTTCAACAACAATCTTTTGGCTTTCATGGCAGAAATAACACCATGCCTCACCCCGGTAGGCTCTCCTACAAATGTAACTTTAGGTAATCCAGGACGATGAAAAGTAACTGTCTTTCCATAGCAGTCTATCTTGGCACGATTGTAGTGTAACCAATCAGTGCCCAAAATCACATTAAAATCAACAATGTCCAACGGCATAAGGTTAGCTGGCATAACAATATCCTCAACCATCACTGGATATTCTGTGTATACCCGATCCACATAACATCTCTCTTCTAGGCATAGAAAACTCTAAATCATATCCTACAGGTGTAGGATGAGGTTGCGTCACTTGAGCAAATGTATGAGAAGTAACATAATGCGTAGCACCAAAATAAATCAATACACTAGCAAAATGACCAAGAATATTTAATGTACCCATGATTAAATCAGGATTGTTCTGAGCATCTTGCAGTGTCATGTTATGGATATGTCCCTGATTCTGCTGTCGTCCACCATGACCTCTGTTAGCATGAACACCACATCCTTGTCTTAGCTGACCAGACTGCCTCGAAGATCCTGCACTGCTAGCAGCAATCTCTACTTGCTAGGGCTGTCCCCTTTGGTACCACTAGGATCCACCTATTGAATGTGGCTGATATGGCATGGAACCTCCCTGATACTAAGGGTAACCACCCTGATAATGAAGGTCCTATGAGTACTGATATTGCCTTGAAGCATAAGGAGCGGTGTCACCCTGGTAATGATAAGCACCACCACGACCAGTCTGGCCATAACTACTAGGTCCTGAAGCTTGCTGGATCGGCGCAGGTGGTGATAAAGAAAGCTATTGGGGCCTCTGCTGATTCTAAGGGCAATGTGCACCCCTATGCCCCATCTATCCATAAGTATAAAATGCATTGATGCCTCTCATACATTCCCCAAAATGCCTATTATTACACATGTGGCATAAAGGAGCACCTGAACCACCAAAGTCCTTCTGCCTCCAAAAAATCTACCACCTCTCATCTGTACATTAGAGCTCAAACCTCCACTAGAAGAGCTGGAACTGACACCACTTCTCTTAAAACTCAGAGTTTTACGAGGTCCATGAGATGATTGACCTTTACCTTTATCATCTCACCTTTGGTTCTCGTTCTTTTCTTCTTCATCTTCACTTTCACTAGGCATGTCCTATAAGTCCTCAATCTGCAGTAAAACTCATTCTGAAGTGACAGAGTGGCACAGGGAGTCGATGTCGCTATAGAACGCCATTTCTTCTTAGTACCCAACCTGAAGCGACAGAGCATCTCGACCGGATTAGCAGCAACCTCTGGATCATATCGAGACAAATCAATGAACCTCTTGTAATACTCATTCCCTGACATCTTTCCCTGTTTTAGATGCGTAAACTCTTGTTTCTTGCGACAATATACTCAGGGGGAATAAAACATTTCTGAAACAACTATTTAAACACCTCCCAATCGGCTACTACCTCTGGTGGCATCTGATAAGACTTTTGTCTCCACTAGGATGTAAGCTTCGGACCTAGAAACCAGGTAGTCGTCTCGACCCACCTATTAATAGGAAGATTCCCCTGACTCTGCATCACAAGGAAAGTCTTCTCGACATGATTAAGCTACTTTTTCGCTCCTTCATGTCCTTCATTACCCATGAAATGATTCAGCTTCAGATTATACACAGTCTCAAGTGGTGTCTTTGGAGGAGTATGGAGCGAAGACTGAATGACATTAGCTATAGCTTCCCCTAACTAAGCAATATCAGGGAAATTAGGCTCAGCTGAGTGACGTGGTTTTCTACGAGGCGGCATAGTTCTGACAGAAGACATCACAATGATTAGATCATTCACTAGATATACATGACTACTAAACCTAGGCTCTGATACCAAATTGACACACTACGACCTAAAATCAAGGCGTGCTGGCCGTCACGTGAGGGTGACGTAGCCATGTGCGCAGTGCGGAAGCGATAAGGATAAGAGATATACGAATAAGTAAAAACTGAAAGCTACTAATGTGCACTAATAAACAGAAAGTGCTAGGGATAAGATATAAGTGTAAATACTCCTAATCAGAGCATAGAAAGTCTAGTTGCAGTCCAATATGACAAGTACTAGTTATACAGTACCAGAAGATGTCCTACTAATAATATATTTTGTTAGAACCACCGAGATCCTCAAATGCCACCAACAGCAAGTCTACCTAAAACCTGGAGGGGCGCAAAACAGAGAGTGTGAGTGGGCAAAAACAAAGCTTTTCAAAACCATTTCATTATCAAAATGTTCTAACCCCTCACCGTAAAACATATATAATTTTCTCAGAAATAGAATATAAATATATACATACATACATACATATATATATATATATATATATAATCAAATCATGCTTCACATATCCATATTCATAAGTATGCCATGCCAAAATATAAAACAGAATAGTAACTCAGGTGAAAATAAATTCATGGAAAATAACATATTGGCTGAAACCCCTGCAGAAGCTTGTATGGCTAAATTTATAGCTCATTAATCAATCTAGCCAGAGTCACAACAAGTGACCTATACGGCACTATACTGCACACAAGTTGGAATCACTGAAAAGGTCTGTACGATAAGACTGAGTGTAATATAATTATGCTTAATACTACGCTCTCATGATAGTTGTGCGATAAATCGCTACTCACCTACGAGTCGGAATCACTTATGATGGTTTGTACGACAAGACTGTGCACCTAAATTGGATCCAATGTGAGCATATGGTGTGGGAGGTGACATCATAAACAGGCATGAGCCCTGTCTCTGGCTAAATCACTAACACTGGGGTGCAGGTTTATGAGCTCAAAGTTTCTCAATTGATCACAACCGTTATTCATATTCACAACTCATAAACTCACATGGGACTTACCTGAGCATCCTCAGCACCACAAATATATATATGCAAACATCATATACATATTCTAAATATAAAACGTTTGGCATGGCAATTCAAATCATAACTCATTTAAATGCATTTTCTGGGAAAATATCAAGTATATAAGTGTATACTGAAAACCAAAAGCTCACTCACTGGTATGTCGAAGGGTCATAGCCCCCAAGTCACCCTTGACTGCGCTCGTCCTCAGGATAAGTCTCCGCTATATGCGGAACAACTATAAAAACGTTAATTTAAAGCACATAACCAATACTAGCTAATAACTTCTCATACATTGATCAACTGAGGTATATAAATATACCATCGTGACCTACACAACTCCACGAACATCCCCATATTTTTAAAATAATTTTTGGAACCCTCACGCACAGTCACGCACCGACAAGGGCACGACCCTACGTGCAGCCACGTGCAGGGAACCCTAACGGAATCCCCTAACCCCGTTAGGAATATTCCGTTAAAAAGTAACAAAAACCGTTAATTCTACCTGACGGCATCAGAATATTCCGTCAAAGTTTGACGGAATATTCTCTGTCTTCTACCTTCGAACTCCGGTGATCGTCACCATCGCCGTTGTCGGAAACTGGAAAATCTTAAAATCCTTGTATCTCAGTCATTTCTTACCCAAAACTCATGAAATTGGTCTCAATTTAGAGCTTATAACTAGAAGAACACATCTTTACCAATTTCAAGGCTTGAAATCCATTTAAAACTCGTCGAACTCGGTTTCCTGATGTCTAAATCGCTTGGTTTTTGTCCTCCGAGCTTCGTGAGAACATCCTAAAGCTTCCTATGAGCTTAAAATCCCTTGAAACATCTATAATTATGACCATGTGAACAGTACTCAAATCGGGGGTGATGGTTTCTCGGTTTTTACAAGCTTTCAAGTCCTAAAAAGGGTACGAATGAACTCAGAAGCTTGTAGGGAACAAGAACATTACCTTTTTAACGTCGATCTGTGCGTGAAAGTTTGAGTTCGAAGTTCGTCCGTATGGTTTGTATGGAAAATAGAAAGAAGTATGAGAGGGAGGAGAGAAAGAGAGAGAGCACGAGAGTGATGGAGAGTGTGTGTGTGTGTCCACGTGGGTCACCCACCAAAACCAACAAAACTATGTCCTTTTTAGTTTCCCTTAGTTCTAAACTTAGGAAAATAATGGATGGGTCCAAAACCTAAGTACACAATACACACAACACACTATAACGTCCAAGGGTAAATAAGTAATTTCACACCATCAAAAATAAATAATTCGGGACGGGCTGTGACAATTTTTCTAATATCCACCACTAATTAAATAATGTGTCATATATAATTTATCTGACAGGATTTTTCTAATATCCGCCACGATCATCTGCCACGATCATCCGCCACCTAAAGCTAATATTGTAGTAGTGTTCCTTTCCGTTCTTTCTTTTCTATAACCTACCGCCCTCTTTGTACAATCATCTGATGAAGTATCATCTAATTGCCTTTCCACTTACCATTGGTTCTAAACAAACCCCAACAAACAATAGAAGCTCACTTATAAAAAAAGGAAGGAGCTAAGTTATAAACCCCCTTTTTTAATAATCCAATCTTCTTGAAAAACAAAAGAAGTATGATAAAGACGAGTACAAATTCCGGTATAAAAAAATCGAATATTCCATCAAATTAACTATTTCTTTTATATATTTATATATAAATTTAAAAAGTTTGTTCTTTCAAGGAAAAACCCTTATAAAAAATTCATTACCTCACTAATAAAAAAAGTGATCCTTGTTTGATCTTTATCTTTTTAATATCCTCTTTCATGAAAGCATAAGAACTCAACGGGATCCCCCTTGAATCAGACAAGGAAATAGGCGGTAAGTCCCGTTGAGTTCGTAATAATCATAATTTTTTTAGAGATGTTTCAAAATCCTCCACCTTTTTTGATGATGTTTTTGGAAAATGAACTTCGTTAATTGATTCAGAACATATGTTACTCAATAGTATCTGTCAATACTTAAAACAAAGAATGAATCACTTGATTTATCCTTTTTGGACGACTAACAATTATATATAAATATAATATATTTCTATCAATCATATATAATGCAAACCCTTTCTATACTAATTGAATAGAACCTTACTCCATTTAATCTAATAAAAGTGAATTTTTTTTTATAAGTTAGTTGAAATTGAAGAAGTTCTATATTGCTCAATAAATTGACCTATATTTGTTTGTCCCCTACCACTATGTTAAGTAAGAAATCTAAAAAAGGGTTATGATAAAATAAACCTATATAAAAAAATGAAAACTACAAATATCCATTTTTTATGAACAAGATAGAGAATCTTTATTAAAATGGGTAAAATTCCGTTTCTTGTGTTCAAGGATTAGGAGACGAACAATCTCCCCTAAAATCCTTTGTTCCTCTCATTTATACTTTGGTTTCTATTCTCTGCTTATTTATCTTTTGTTTTGTTTCGATTCATTCTATATCATACCGTTCCAATTTGGATTGAAAAAAACAAATAAATAAAGAAGAGTTAAGTAAAACAGTCACCTTCACAATATACTATGATTAGGAATGTGGTATTAAGTAAATTTGGAAATCTAATAGAATAAAGAATATAAATAAGCAAAAAAAATTTGATCATACATATTTTCCAACAAAAATTTGTTTATTTTTAGAGCTTGATGTTGATAAATCCGTAGATCTAGAAATTCATTTTGGACAATTGAGCCTTCTCAAACTGTTTTTTTTTTTTAAACCAAAAAGATTTGTGCCAAAATAACAGATGCCAAGAAGAGCAAAAGACCTTGGACACGGAATGGATCTTGAACTACTATTTTTGCATCTCCCTAACTAAATCCACCCACATTAGGATTACTCGTTAATGGTTGATCAAGTTTGATGGATTCGCCCTCTGAAACAAGAAGTTCTGGTCTTGGAAGGATAATATCAACCACTTGACGTCTGTTTGATGCATCCGCTATGGCTATTTTGTACCCTTTTTTTCTTTTTGTATTAATTTGCTTACTATACCTACTACTGTAGCATTATAAACATTATTGTTACTCTTGCTCCCGTCAAGATAAATCTGACCCCTTCTCCTATTCCTGCCTACAGAAATGGGATATTTTAAGAAGTGCACATCTTTCTTAGTAGTGGGGTCCGGGAAAAGGATAGGAAAGGTGATTAAATTTGTTTTTGTAAAGGTGAACTCAAAATCCTTGGCCTCATCCTCACTGCTTCTCAATCACATATCATTCGTTGTTACATTTTTCTTGCACTTTAAGGAAAATATTAGATAAATTAAGTTCATTAACCAACATAATATATCCATTTAACAATTAAATGGTGGAATCATACTTGTATGAACTTTCAAAAAAGAAAAAAATATTTAACCATGAAATTCAAAGTCTAGTGGTGGAGGTGAATCAAGACTCAACTCAAAAAACAAAGTGAGTTGAGAAACTTTATACCTTTGAAGCACCTCTTTGCTTAGCAAAGGTTAATCACCCATGAGAGGGCCTTCTTTCTTTTGTCTCCTTGCGCCGTGGCTCCATGGATGTGGAAGATGAATTGTACTTTTGGTTCCATGACTTCTTGGATTTGGATGGATGAAAGGATTCTCCAAAACCCACCAAAGGAGGCCTCTAAGTTTCAATACCAAGGAAGGACTAAGGAAGGAGATGAGTGCTATGAAAGGAATAGATTACTAGCTATTCCCTCCCATATGGCCCGACCTCTCTAAGTAAGGAGAGAGTTTGTGTTTCTCCCTCTCTGCCTCGTAGAAAACCCTAATGAGGTTAAGGTTATAAAGTCGCATTTATACCTCATTCCAAGTGAGTGACAAACTTGTAATAAGTCCACCAACACAATCCCTCTAAACTAGGGTAGTTTTGAGGTTAATTTTGGGTCAATGCCCATTTAATGTTGGTTGTCATACAACTTAAAATTGTTGGGCCTTGTGGACCAAAACTATTTTCGGCCCCGAAACCCGAAACTAACGTAAAAACCTAATACGAACCTTTCGTGTGATTAATAAACATATTAATTAATCATTGTCATATACAATTAAACTATTTAATTGTCCTTACTCATCTTTGTTATATTTGTTAATTGTTACATTACACGATGTATGATTCATTAGGTCCTTCTAGCAAGAGTGGGCGATTAGAACTTTTACTAATTGATTGTGAATTAAAACTCATTTTCAATCCTCCCTTTAGTGATTATTCATCTTTAGGGCTTCCGCAAACCATGAGTGACACCTAGCAGTATGTCATGGCTACCCAAGCTAATCAGAATAGATTGGAGAACTTATTTAGTTTGAGATTACAATACAATACAGTCTTTCTCTAAATCAATACTTTTGATCACATTGTTTGAATGATAGTTTATTCATGTCTACTATCCAATATGATTCTTTTGTCTATATGATTACCTTGTGATTTGGAACGACTTCCTAAATCTCATTCATACTCTAGCCATAGATTCTTAATCATATCATAGAGTATTCTCCCTCAAAAGTTTGAAGGTTAGAGATCTCTTATTGCACATTCACATGGCCTTATGATTAAGTAGCTTAGCCCCAATTATGTAAACACTCTTAAAATGGAATATTTAAAATGGAACATTTAACACAGTCAAAGGCTAAGGATCTAACCACAAGATAATTATGATGTCTCATAGGGTTAGGTTCGGTTCAAAACGGTTCAGTTTTTTGCCAAAATCGAAACTGAACCGAAATTTCAGTTCGGTTTTGGTTTTTCATTGTTTTTCTTATATTTTTAATTCTGAAATTGATCTGTGGGCGATTCTTCTTACATACTCAATTTAATTCATTTGGAAGAACACCAGCAACAACCTGATTGTCCTCTTTCCCTTGTTTTTACTGCGAAAAAAATTATAGAAAAAAAATACAAAGATACAATCAATTATTTTTACCTTCACAGCCAAAGCTACAAGTTCACAACAATCCAACAATAAAATATTGAAAGCTAAGACCAAAATGAAAAAAAAATAATAATTAAAAAACTCCATACAAAGAATTCTTAACTAGTACAAAGAGTAAAAAAAGCCAGGTACAATAAATTTAATAAATAAAAACCAAATATCACTCCAATTACAGGATGGAGGTGGAGGGTTGGCAAGCTCAATTTTGCATGCAATTACCTGCAAATACAAAACTAAAGCAATAGATAATTCCTTTTTGTCCAACCCCTATCTTATTTCGACAAACCTATCACAAAATTCATTCAGAAAAAAACTCACACCAATTCACAAACCCATCGCAAAACTCATTCAGAAACTTATAAAGATACAAATCTTAGAGAAATTTACAAAATTCATTCACATCATCACACAGATCTTGGGTTCAAATTTCAAAAAAATATCTCTTACCCCTCTGAAAGTTGGACTTAGAAGAGTTGTTGTGACTGCCGGCGAGTATGGATTCTTGGCTGGCTCGGAAGAAGAGAGAGGGATCAGAAGAAGCAATAGAGGATTTAAGGGGGAGAGAGAAAGACATAATTTGTCGTGGATGAGGGAGAGAGTAAGGATCCGGCTGGAGAGAAAAAAAAAAGAGGGAAGAGGGAGTGAATGATGAAGATGGAGCACGGAGAAAGGAAAAAGAACGAAAAGGGAGAGAAGTGGTGCGACTGGGGTGAAAGAAAGAACAAAGTGAGAGAATATATGTTAGGGTTTAGTTGTTAAAAGGCTTTTTCTAATAATATATGGGCTTAAAAGTTTGAGAACATTGGGCTTAGAAATTAGGTTTTAAGATAATAACCAAAACAGATTAAATAATAAAATAAAATAAATAAATATTAATTTAATATACTTATTCAATTCGGTTTTTTTAATTCGGTTCGGTTTCTTTGTTTGATTCGGTTTTTTCGGTTTCGGTTCGGTGTTCGGTTATCTTTTTTTGAACCCACCCCTTGTCTCAGGTCAAATGACTACCTTGCATTCACCAATGACACGAGGCTATTCACTCTCTTGTGAGAGAAAACATAGCATGTACTGATCTATCCGGACCATCAATAAAATCCTATGATTATGAACCTTTAGGATATGTGTACGAAAGAGAATGGTTTCATAAATCTAACTTCTTAAGATCACATTACATATTCCTTGAACTTATCGTTTAAACATATAACATTTAATGAGACAGCTTTAAACAATAATCTTTGCTCTTAAAGTATCATCTTATGATTGGCTTTAGGACACATTTCTAGCAACACCTTAAGTTATTTTCATTTACAGTACAAAAACTACATTCAATTTGTTACTCCCATTGTTTAATTAGGGTTCTTTCAAGCTAATCATTTATAGAGGTTTAATCAATCCATATGATTCGACATCCTTGTACTAACTATACTTTTGCAGTGGAAATGAACACAACAAAATTGTAAATAAATCCTGCTCAGTACTGTAAAAAAAGAATAAGTACAGTCCTACATAATGGTCTGCGTAGGTCCCATGAATCCTTTTGACTATCTTATTAACCATTTCTTCAAAAGGCCATTCAGGTAGCCTTAGGGATACGACTTCTGCCTTACGCAGTTCCTCCATGGAGGGTTGCTTAAAACTACTAGCAAGTACATTTTCTATGCCTTCTGCAAAGGCTGCAAATGGTTCAATTTCTACCTTGATGCTACCAGGTCATTGAGAGTTGATAACCCCATTTCATGTTGGTGGAGGAGTTGATGGACCAGAAGATGATGAACCAGGAACATCTGGAACTCCGAGGGAGACCCATAGCCACGTCGTTCGGTGGCGAGAAAGGAACGTAGTTGTTGAGAGTATTAATCATGCATAAGAGAAAAAAATGGACTTTCTATGTGCTTTTAAGTAATTGGGCTAACCTCCATATTGCCAATTAGTTTTCTGGTGAAACCTCGCTTTAGTAGTGTCCGGACTTATACACGACACCTCTCAAGAATGGATGAGAGGTATCGCCCCTAGTCATCACTACATACCTAGCATCACATTCGGCATCAACGAAGCCACATATCACTGATCCCGTCCTATTTTCAGTTGTACGCAAAGATTGACGGGGCAACTGGTTTTTGCCCGTTCTTTCAAAACCAGGAGGGAATGGAGGAATTCCTGTAGCACTCTCACCTGTCTCGAGGGTTTGAATTTGTTGTCTTGATTCATCTTCAGGCTACGACAACAGAAGGGATAAAGAGCTCAAATGAAAAATTATAATAAACATAACTAAAATAAATTACATGCATGTCAAGGGAACTGCGTAAAACTAATATCAGGGCGGGATCAGTAATATGTCGCTTCATCGATGCCGAATTTGATGCTAGATATATATCTAGTGATGACTAGGGGCGATACCTCTCATCCATTCTTAAGAGGTGTCGTGTACAAGTGTGGACTTCTAGATGTTCTTGCCAGAGAACAACGTGGCTTTGGGCCGCCCTGTGGTAGGAAGAGATGGACTTCTAGATGTTCTTGGTTCATAATCTTCTGGTCCATCAACTCCTCCACCACCATCAAATGGGTTATGAACTCCCAATGACCTGGTAGCTGCGAAGGTTAAAAATGGACCATTTTGTAGCCTTTCCTTAATTGTCTTCGGAGATATGATTAATAAGATAGTCAAAAGGATTCATGGTCCTTGATGGATAACAAGAACCTATTCAAACAATTATGCAGGAGCATTGTACTTTTGTTGTTTACAGTATTGAGGAAGATTTATTTTATCCATTTATATGTAGTTTGTTTGACAATTTTAAGTTTTTGGATGTCTTTGCTTATATGTTTTAATTCTGGTGATTTAAATGTATCGTTGAAGTTCCAATATTAGTCTTTTTAATTTTTACGTATTATTGATAACGTGCATATAGCGGATGGACCATCCAAGACGCTTCCAACTTTTCTTCCCGAAGCACGGCATAATATGATTTTGTTTAGCAGGCAATCATGTAATGTCCATATGATATCAAATTCTAAGTTTCGGAATAAATTTAATAGTTTTCTCCCTACCATTTAAAAGTGTCACACACATGTCACTTAATATTACGGTTTAGTAATATTCCTTTTCATTTATAAGTGAGAAGTCTTATATTCGATTCTCGCCAAAAGCAAATTTGAACCACGTTATTGCAAGCTCATTGTGAGGCTTATCCACTCCTCCACCCCCTTAGTGTAGATAACATCGTTTGTTAAAACAAAACAAAAAGGTGAAACGTTATCATTACAATTTTTTTTTTATCAAACGATAGATTTTGTTAGAATAGATGTTAAAAATTAGTAACCGACGGGGTTCGAACTCGAATAGATGTTAAAAATTAGTAACCGACGGGGTTCGAACTCATGTCGTCATGCAAGAACTTAACATCTTTCGACCACTATAGTAAAGGACCACTTGCTTAATCATTACATTTGAATGATAAGATAATTACACCAAATTTATCTACAACTTATAAGGAGAGTGATTCAAATTTATCAAAATCTAATCATCACATCTAAATGATTAGCACACAACTCTAAGCAACTTGACTAAATCCAGGTTTGCTCTTTGATTTTCAATTTAATTTACCACTATTTTCATGTTTCAATTTTTCAGATGAATTCCTAGGAAAATTTTATATGATTGATCAAAATAATCACAACTTGCTAATTTGCATAAATCATTAGTGAAAGAACATGCTCCTCGCATACACTTGGTTCCTAGTCTTTCCACCTCCTTCCTTCTTCTCTTGAAGCACAAAACCCGAAAACAGTTGTATCAAAATTTTCAGATCACCATTAAAAAATAAAATAAAATAAAATTCTCACTCATAAAAATTTGGAAACGACAACTATTTACATAAATTTTAGACTTGAGACCACTACAAAAAATATGGGCAATGTGCATAATAAATTATTTGTGCCCTATGAGGCCAAAGAGCACCAACATATGTGCTCATAGAACAATAGCAACAATGCAACAACTAAAATGCTAAGTGTGCCCTCTATGGTCGTGCCCTTTGATCAAAGAGCACAATAAAGTGTGCGGTGCTAAGAAAGGTAAGCACAAATATACATTCTTTTGTGCCTGTGTCAGATGGCTTCTGCCACCTATGTTAGAACATTTAGTGTTATTGTGCTCAATTTGTCAACTATTTAAACTAAAATAAAAACTATAAAATAAAAAAGGGCAAATTATATAAAACTATCTCAACTATTGGGTCATTGACAATTTCATACCTCGTCTTTAAAAAGTTTCAATGTCATACCTCATCTACGAATTTGCTACAATTTCATACCTTCCATCAGTTGTCTGTGAATTCATCTGTTAAATGCTGACGTGGCTTGAGGCATGACCCATTTTCTATTAAAAAATTAATAAAAAATTATTAAAGTAATAATTTACCCTAAAAATAATTATAAAAAAATAAACCCACACCCATCTTCCCTGACCCCTTCCCCTTCCTTGCAACCCAGATCCCTTTCACTTCCTTGCAACCCCCGACCCCTTCCCCACCCACGCCAACATCTCCACCCGCCACCACCTCATTCGCCCTCGACCCCTTCCCTACCCACACCAACAGCTCCAACCTTCCCCACATCCTCTCTTCTTTCTCCCCCCATTCCCTTCGCATCTTCCCCGTCAGTCCCCCCCCCCCCCCCCAAAACCTTCCTTCGAAGCCCAGAACCCCTTCCTTGCAACCCACCCCTTTCTTCCCCCTCCTATCTTCCCCAAACCCACTGCACACCCACCCTCTTCCCTCTTCTACACACCCCACTCCTTCAATCCACACCCATTCCCCCCATTCAAAACCCCCAGTTCATCTTCCTCCCACCCCCTTCTCCCCCCACCCAAGCCCAACTTGCAACCCAGAAGGAAAAAAAAATCCAGATCCCTTATTCCCCGACCCCCTTCCTTGCACCCACCCTCTCGGGGAAGATGAAGATGGTGGTTTTTCTTTTTTTTTCTGGGTTGCAGGTTGGGCTCGGGTGGGGGGGGGGGTGAGGTTAGTGAAGCAGCAGCAGGAGGAGGAGGAGGAGGTGGAGGAAGGGGAAAGGGAAGAGCGCCATGGGAGGGAGGAGGAGATGGAGGAAGAGAGGGCCCGGGGAGTTCTGGAGTGAAGGGAGGAAGGGTGCGGGGGAGGGGAGACGAGTGGTTGGGAGGCTCAGGAGGGGAGGTGAAGAGAGGGAGGTGGTTGGGAGGCTCAGGAGGGAGAAATGGGGGGTTGCGGGGGACGTGGGGGTGAGGTTCTGGGTTTGGAAGGGGGGATAGATGAGGAAGATGGGAAGGGGGATGGGGGGATCGAATCTGGGTTTGGGGTTTTTTTTTTAATTTAATATTTTTTTAATATTTAATTAATTTTTTAATGAAAAAATGGGTCCCGTCACTTGCCACGTCAGCATTTTAACAGAGGAATTGACAGACAACTGACGGAAGGTATGAAATTGTAACAAATTCGTAGATGAGGTATGATATTGAAACTTTTTAAAGACAAAGTATGAAATTGTTAATGACCCAATAGTTGAGGTAGTTCTGTGTAATTTACCCAATAAAAATAAAAAAAAAACCGAAAGGACCTACAAATTGAGATTGTGGCTGACCAAAAACTTTAAATTTTTTTCATAAAATTAAAACAGCCCACAACAACAGACATCTATAATTTTACAATCTACAAAAAGATATTCACAACCATTATATATTAAAACAGCTAGATTTTACATACCCTTTTACATATTCTATCCCAACTAAAAAAACCTAAAATTATAGAATACAGAGTACAAAAAAATGACATTGAAAAAAGTTAAAAAAATATATTTCTTGAACTACATCTTCTCGAGGTCTTTCACCTCATAATCCTTCTGTTCACAAAACTCTCAAAGTCTTTCACCATCCTTCTGTTCAAAGAGAAATTTTTAATTATGTCAGGAACACAAGTGGTACACCACATGTTTTAATAGAAGTAGTGGGAAATTTTATTTTTTAAGTTAATAACTTTTTAGCACACATATCCCAACATTTGTATAATGACACATGGTGTACCACACCATGTATCGGTCACACTGAAAAATCTGTCATATTCAAAAAGAGAAAATTTTCTAGGTAACGGATAATATATAATGGGTGGTACTCATACAATCTCTTCTATTATATATAAGTAGGTGGTAAAATTCCTCCAAACAATTATATATGATAGGTGTCATAAGTCATCCAGAAAGATAGGTGGTACAATCTACAAAGTTATTCACAACCATTATATATTAAAAAATATATAATAGGTGTCATAAGTCATCTTAGGTGGTAAAATTCCTCCAAACAATTATATATGATAGGTGGCATAAGTCATCCAGAAAGATAGGTGGTAAAATTGTATTTGATAGGTGGTACAATCTACAAAGATTCACAACCATTATATATTAAAAAATATATAATAGGTGTCATAAGTCATCTTAGGTGTCAAATGTCAATAAGTGGTGTTCCAACTCAGCAACTGTACCCGTCACCTGAAAATATTTTTCAATAAAAAAGAAAATTATGAACACCCAGCTAAGTCAGATCTCAAGATATATTTTTTTTAACAAGAAACAGCTCAACAACTTATAATCCCTTTCGTAGAATGTATCATCTTATGAGTACTTCTCATACATAAATAAAAGACCTTAAAAATCAAAATAAAACCTACCTAATTATAGTTTGGAGATCTCCTCTTCTTGGGAGGCTAATTCGTTCTTAGTCTCGTTGAGACTTTTGGCCAAAAGGGGCGTTGAGGGAGAGCAAAACGTGCAATTGTGTAGAGTCCCAAATTTGAAGGGTTCCAAAAAAAATTTCCATCTAAAATTTATATGAAATAATGCTATATATTAAAAAAAATTGCTTTTATTAGCACTTTAAAATCTCATTGTGCATTTCCTTGTAAGTGTAAATTTGTTTTCTTTCTAAATATAAATATTTAGAGTTTACAATGAGATATTTAAAATGCTAATAACAACACCCTAAAAACAATTTTTTTTTTCAATTCTATTATATAATAATACTATATATTCAAGTCAAACTTTAAAAATAAATTTTTTGAAGGTTATGTTTGTAGCTCTTTTACTCATTATTTAATGACATTTATAAATTTACAATTAGTGAGTCTTAAGTTTATTTTAATTTAAGTTATTACTTTCTAGCATCAGTAAATTATCTTGCGTTCTTGTTAGCAAGAATTATTGCAGTAGGATAATGACTAGAAGGATTTAAAAGGCATTATGGCATTAATATTTCCAAGGTTTAGCCAAAGCTTAACTTAGGATCCCACTACTCATCGTATTCGGCTTGGTATTGCTACCGCACGACTTCGAGAATCATTATGATATTACTGAGGAGCGTTTTAATTAGAATATTTTAGCTTCTTATTTTGGGCAATTGGCAATAATTTTTCTGTGGGGATAAATATGAAGGGTGTGGTGGGTGAAGAGAGTGAGAGAGAGTTGGATGGATGTGGGTAGGGTGTCGATGGGTTAAAAACTTAAAAGAAGAGAAGGAGGGGGGGGGGGGGGAGGGGGGTGGAGATGGAAGTGGGTTGACCTTCAAAATACGAGGACAAATATATTAGAGTCCATTTTATCAAAAAAGCTGTCAGATAATGTATTTGTGCCTATTTTTTTAACAATGGGCACAATCCATGGTGGGGGGAGGGGGGGGAGGGGGGATGGAGATGGAAGTGGGTTGACCTTCAAAATACGAGGACAAATATATTAGAGTCCATTTTATCAAAAAAGCTGTCAGATAATGTATTTGTGCCTATTTTTTTAACAATGGGCACAATCCATGGTGCCCTTTATTAAATTGGTGTCTCAAGAGACACAAAATCATCATTTGTGTCCTTTTTTTGTTCCCAAAGACCAGGTTTTTGGTATTGGACGTAGAGTTCCAAATTCTAAGGATTTTTTTGTTAAATTCAAATTTATTTTTCGAACCCAAAAGGAGGGTTAAAGTACGGGTGGGGTAATGAGCTGAGCCGAGTATTAATTTCCAAAAAATAAACATGAGGTGTGTGAATATCACACCTTAAATTTTAATTTAAACGTTTATATCGTCAACTAGAATATTAAAAAAGAATAACTAAAAATATGACTTTAGCTCCTGAAATTTAATTTTTTTCACATAAAACCCAACATATTAAATGATTTTACAAAAATAAAAAAACAACAAATTCATTGCCTAATATATAATAACAATAAAATATGCCTAATATATGTAATAATACATGCTTAGTTTAGTCAATCAAATTACATTTTACATAAATAAATGATTTCACACACACACATATATAAAAAAGAAATGCCTGATATACGTAAAATATTCATGCAAAATAATTTACCTACAAAAAAAATGCTATTTGATTCAGTGCACCTACTATTCAAATTTTAAAATGTTTTTTTTTAGTCAAAAAAGATGTTAGATTTCAAATTTTAAAATGTTAGATTGCTTAAAAAAACAAAATAATTTACCCAATAAATGTAATGTACATGTAAATTAATTTGGCTTTTTATATTAGCACCCCATAAAATGTTGAATGCACTCTACATTAAAATTTAATATTAATGACTTATTTACTCTACTATGCAATGACAATTTTGACCTTATTAGGTTTAAAAAATAATAATAAAATTAACTTTTAACGTATTATTTATCTCCTTCAACTATCAAAACCCCTCACACCCTCCATTGTTGAATAAAATTCTAAGCAATGAAACTACAAACATGTTGATTAAGAAAAATTATTTTTGACGAATGGAACACGAAATTGGTGTTTCGAACGTTTTGAAATCATTATTATTGTTATTGAAAAACATTCAAGTGAACCTAAACATTTTTTCAAATCATTCAATTTGAAATCATTCGGCAAACTAAAGTTTAGATGGTTTGAAATCATTGGGGAAAATTAAAAATAACTGTTATAAGATTTGAGAAATGTGGGCTGTATAAAAAATGTGGGGTGTGTATAGAAATGGAAGGTTTATATTAAGAATGTGGGGTGTGAGGGTATTATGGGAAAGGAAGTGGGGTGTATTAAGATAATTTTTAATTGAAAAAGTAAATGTGAGGTGTATTAAGTATGTCGAGTTTATTCAACAATTTGTGGGGTGCTAATATAATAAGCCATTAATTTTCCTACATAATAAAGCAAACCCAATATATGAAAAATAATGTACCTACATAAAAAATAATATTATTTTATCCAATACTAATTTACCTATTATTTGTACATATAATAATAAAATGTGCCCAATATATATGATAATACATACAAAAATAAAATACCTACATAATGAAGAAATGTTATTTGATTTAGAATTAAGGAAAAATTAGGCTCCCATCCCTATTTCTCCTACTCCATTGATTAAAGGGAGCTTTAATGAAAATGGCTTGAGCTAAGTTTAATTTAATCAAAAACCACCCTATACTATTATTTAACCAAAAGAGCTTTATTAAGGACAAAACTAATTTATATCAGACCTACAAACATTTAACACACATGGGTTGAATTAAAAGCCCAAAACGAAATGATTTTTTTTTTCACCCCTAACAGCAATGTTATTCTGTCAATCAATTCTGTTAGAAATAAACTTCCCTTTATTTACAAATATACCATTATGCCAGCCAGTTCTTTCTCTCTTTCATTTTTCTTTTGGCCGGTTGTTCTCTCTTCAGGTTTTGCTTCTTTTTTTTTCTTGTTGTCCCCCTTCCTCTTGAAAGGGAGGTAAAACTCAACGTGGGTGAAGGAGAGTGCCCACCTCCTCAAACCATTTTGCACGTTTGAAGAAAATGGGTGCAATTGCTTCCCCAATTTCTTTTATTATATATATATATATATTATTGTTATTATTTTATTACTTTTTTGTAATTAGGTGGTTTAGATTCTTTTGTTGATCAATTTCCACCCTTAATTTTGCTGACCACTTAGAACCCATTTTCCTAGAATGCAGGAGCCACTCCATTGGAAATGATCCCAATTTCATTTTCAGTTTGTGAGTCTTAGTACATTTGCCAGTGGGGTCTCGACTCTTGACGGATAAAACAATGGTCTTGTAGATTTGCTCGTAAAACTCTGGTATTTTCACCGACTCAGGTGATTTCAACAAACCGCCTTCTTCTTATTATCTGCCTTTACCGACAGTGTTGTTTGTGGCTTTGTTCTGTCCCAGCAACAACTTGAAAACAAATCAACAAAAAACGTATTGATATCATACTAACAATTTGATACTTTGCGTCTTCAAGTAAAAAAAGGAAAATCATATAGCTTCAATATTTCCCCAAGTAAACAAAATTATCAATTATAAACATTAAAAACTAACAATTTCTCGAATTGGATAGGGGTATCGATACTATTTCTTAAATATAACACTAGTACTATTATTATTTCTTAAACTGAACATTGACACTATCATTATTTCTTAAACTGAACACTCACTATTTCTTAAACTAAGTATTGGTACTATCACTATTTCTTAAACTGAACATTCATTATTTCATAAACTGAACACAAGTATTATCACTATTTCTTAAACTGAATACTCACTATTTTGTATACTAAACATGGGTATTATCACTATTTCTTAAACTTAAGACTAATATTATCACTATTTCTTAAACTGAATACTGATTATTTCTTAAGTTGAACACTGACTATTTTTAGAATTGAACACATGTACTGTCACTATTTCTTATACTAAACACTGACTATTTCTAGAATTGGAAACTGACTATTTATTAAATTGAAAACTTGTACTATCATTATTTCTTAAACTAAATACTAACTATTTTTTCGAATTGAACAAAGATACTATCAATATTTCTTAAACTGAGTACTGATGTCATCACTAATTTTTAAACTAAACACTATTTTTAGAATTGAACATGTGTATTGTCACTATTTCTTAAACTGAACACTGATATTATCACTATTTCTTAAACTTAACGCTGACTATTTCTTAAACTGAAAATGGATATTATCACTATTTCTGAAACTGAACACAAGTACTATTTATGAAAGTAAACACGAGAACTATTTATGAAACTGAACATTAGTACTATTTATGAAACTGAATATGAGTACTCACTATTTCTAAAATTGAACATTAACATTTTATACAACTGAACACGAGTAATATCATTATTTCTTAAACTAAACAATGACTATTTTTGTTATGCATGAAACAAAAACACAATTTCAAAACACCTCCAAATACACCACATAAATTTTCATTTACAAATTTATTATTTTCATTCACAAACACACGACACAGCACCCCAAATGCACACATATAATAGCCAGCCATCATCAAAGGTTTAAAAACTACATCACAAAACAAATCCTTGAGAACATGAGATATTACAAACAAACAAAAAAATTAAATGAACCAAACTCTCATTTTTATTTTAGCATTCTAATGGCTTATTTTCCAAATCAATACAACTTTGCCTTAAATCTGCCTTCCATTCCAATCAATGCTTTCTTGTACCCAGAAGTAACAAAAGATTGCTCACCAACACTTGCACCGTAACGCAGTAGCTTAGTGATTACAAAAGGGCAGCTTTCCCTCAAGTACTTAAATCCATCAGTTTCTCCATTATTCCTCTATGAAATGTATCAAATATATCAACCATGGCAGATATTTAATATTTTCCTCTCTAATTTCTTACCAAAAACAGCAATACAATCAAACATTCAACAGAACCCGCAGCCCGCATCTGCCCGTTGATATATTTTCTTCCACAGGAACTCTCCAACAAAAGGAATAACTAGCCAATCCCATGAAGAAATTAAACTACATTCAGAAAGAACACAAAAACAAACACCCTTCATTCCTCTGCAACAATGGTTCCCCTCTTGCTCATATAGATACCATCAAGAAACTTCCTGATATACAAGATGGCATTTCTGGTTGATCAGAGCACAAGATCGAGAAAAATTCATTTCCATCCAAGATGGGGTTATCCTTGACCTTTTCACATTGGGTGATAGAAACATCATCATATCCACCTTACTCACCTTCTTTCAAAAAGTTACGTGTGTCAATCGACTTGGCCTCATTAGTGATGGAGGCATTGATGGAAAAATTAGCATACACAAACGCATCTTGTAGCAATACCCCTTGGTGATGTCGGTGATGAGATTTCCGATGTGGGAGAGAGCGGTGTGGATGGGGGGGCTGATTTTGAGGGAGCCGAACCAGGCCTTGACCTTCAGCTTCCTCTTTCTGGTCTTATTCCCGTGAGGACCTCGATGATCTTGGCATGGACCTTGATCTTGACACTGTCGGGGATGTCCATGGTCTCAGAGGAGAGGATGGTCATCATCTTTGCTACTCTGGTTGCTTCTCTCTCTCTCTCGCTTTGCAGCTCCGGTTGGTGATGGAGGCAGGGAATAACAAAGAGAAGAAAGGAAGAGATGATAAACGAACAAAGACTTGCCGTCGGGGCAAAATCGAAAATTTGTAGTTTGGACCATTTTAATTGGACTAGTTTAATATTGGGCTTTGTCCTAACCATTAAATAAAGTTAGTACATAGTTTTTTGTTAACATTTAAAGTTTTCAAGCCCTTATCATTAGTTTTCCTTTGATTGGAACCTTATTCCTTATCAATTTTTTATCAAGGTCCTTAGATTTTAATATATGTCATTAATTGTAAGATCCCACAGCGCCCAAGGGAGTGATCCTTATATCTATATTTCCATCCCTACCTAGCACGAGTCCTTAATTTTTTTTATCAATATTTTTATTTTTAGTATGTACCCATTTTTAATTTGCAACTTTTTGTTTTTCAATTTGTACCAATTTTCTTTTCAGTTTTAATTTGTACCCTTATATTAGTTCTTTTTTGTACCCATATTTTTTAAACTTTTGTTGTATATGTACCCATATTTTTTTAATTTATTTGTACCCATTTTTAATTTTGCTAAATGTACCCATGCTAATTTTATGCTTTAAAATATATCAATAGTTATTTTATAAAATATGTTAATAATTATGTGGGTACATTATTTTTTTGCTATAATACATTATTTTTTTGCTATAATTTTTGTGAAGAACAAGATTACTCCAAAACTAATTTTTAAGTATTTATTATATTTTAAAAATATTATTTCAATATGTTTAAATTCATAATTTGTGGGACATTAAATGCATGAGTTAAATCTCTTTAATAAGGCTAAGGACCTCGATCAAAATATTTAAACAAACAAGGTTTCAGTCTAACAATTAGGTTGATTAGGGACCGGAACCAAAATGACCCCAGAATTAATTTACTTACAAAATAAAGCAATTTTATTTGATTCTAAATTAATTTACCTATTATTTGAACATATATCTTAGAATAATAAAATGTGCCAAATGTATGTAATAATACATGGAAAATATATTACCTACAAAATAAAAAGAATGTTATTTAACTCAATTTTAATTTACCTACAAAATATACATTAGTTGCTCATCATAAATTTACAAATATATATATATATATATAATATGTTTGTATGTGTGTGCATATATAGAGCTTATGGTAGTACTATATACATTTGAACGTGTGTGTGTATATATATATTAGGGGTAATAATATGCGCAATAACTATTTGTTCATTGTAACTAAGGTGAGTAATTACATTTATTGATTTATTTTAAATATTGTGGTACAAGTTGAAAATATTTTATAATAATAGGTCAATTACTTTTTTACTTGACAATCATTTTTAAATTTGGGTTTTATTTGGATGTTTCTAACCATGTGAAGTTTTTGTTTAGGACATAAGAGTTGTAAGAGTCTATATCTAAAGAACCCTAAAAAGAAACTTAGTAATAGTATTGAGTTTTCCTAATCAAAACAGATTTCCGAAATATAATTGAAACCCTAATCTTTCGACCGAAAAAAAAAATTAAAACCATAATCTATATAGAATTCTACTCGGAATCAAAATGCATGCTAATTAAATGGAAACGATAGAGAGGCGGTGCCCTACATCTATATATTGGAGGGCAAGCGAAGAACTCACTCGCATTAAACCCACTTCACTACTCCAAGAAATCCCCTTAACCCTAATCAAAGTTTCTTCTCCTCCACATAGTAAACCCTACTACAGTACAACGTACGTACCATCTCTCTCACAAGAAATATTCCATCTTGTCAAGAAGTCGAAGGAAAACTTAGCAATATCTACCTCACCTTATCTATGGCACCTTCTGATACCTTTCCCGTGGGTTACAAGTTTCATCCAAGAGATGACGAGTTAGTCGGATACTATCTGTATAACAAGGTTCGTGGCACACCATTTAGGGATGATAATGTTATTCCTGAGATCGATCTTTATGGTAGCATGGAGGCAAGAGATATATGGAATAACAACGGCGGACAGAATATAGGAAAGGATGAAGACCTTTATTTCTTCACCAAGTTGAAGCCGGCCGCCAAGGGTACGGGTTCCCGAGTGGCTCGCACCATAGGGTCTGGAACATGGAAGGGTGAGACCTCAGGGGCCAAAGTCAAAGATCCCAAGACTAAGGAGACGATAGGTTTCTTTAAAAGGTTTCAATACAAGAATACTAAATATCCTCAAGAAAGCGGTTGCTGGATTATGCACGAGTTCAGCCTTCACCCTAAACAGGTCATGCGCATTAAATCAAGTCCAAGTAGTCGTCTGAATGATGGTGAATATGTAGTCTGCCGGGTTCGAAAGAACTTTGACAGAAAGAGAAAGGCGGATGATCACGAGACTGGAGTATTACAATCCCAGAGCAAAAGGACTCGGATGCAATCAGAGAATATTGATGAATCTTATGTTACTCCAATGTCTTCTGAGGTTAATACCGATCACTACAATCAGCAGCAGCAGGACCAGACTAATATTAATGCAACTAGTACTAGTAGTAGTATTAGTGTGACTAATGTGGATCAGGCACATTACTACTATTGTGAGCCAGCACAGTACTCTGAGGTTATTATTCAGTATGATATACCGCAGCAGCAGGAGCAGGCTACTGCTACTAGTGGTCATCTCAACGGTACAAACTTGTCAACTAGGCTCGCTGAGCAGCAACACTACTTTGTAACACAAGACCCAACTCTGGCTTCTTCATCACTGGCTGTGGCTGGGCCAGACAATCAAGAGCAACAAGTGCAGAGTAATGTAACAGACTTGCCACAATACTTAACAGACTTGCGACAATACTACTATGATACAGTAGTACCAATTACGACTATGCCGATGCCGGATGATTACGTATGTCTCCCTCAGCCAAATTTTGTCGTAGACCCAACTATGGCCTCTTCACTAGGTCTGTCTATGTCTAGCCAAGAAGACTATCTTCAGCACAATGGTTTTGTGAATAATGTTATGGCGGACTTGCCACAGTACTACTGCTCCAGTACACAAGACCCAAGTAGTGGTACTGTTTTCTCTCAATATGATCTGCCGTGGACTGCTACGACTGGATTTGATGATCAGCCACACTACTTCGTTACACAAGACCACCAGCCAGACTACTTTGTTGCCGATCCCACCGTGGCTCCTTCACTAGCTAGTCCATCCAATCTTGATCAGAAACATCATATCATGGATAAGGATCAACTTCTCCCTCTTAATTTTGACTACACCCATGGTGACATCATGATCGACTTGGACGACCTTTGGAACAATTAATATGGATCAACCTGCTGTACCTGTTTAATTATGTTGTTGTAATTTGTAGATTTACATTTGACCAGTATCATTGATCATATTGTTTACACTACGATTTCTGATCTAATGTAATAGTGTTTTTACTTGATATACTACATTTATTTGTACGTAATCTACTTTCTATAAATGCAAGCATGCAATCTTGTTTTTGTCAAATCTGCTTCATGTCTTTGTTTACAATGAAAATGTCTGAGTGCATGTTTAGATGTGTATATATATGTTATAAAAACCTGGGAACCATAATCTGAGGATTAGACTTAGGTTAGGCTCATGGAACAAAAGCGGGACCAATCTTTGAAGGTGAATTTTGTATGTCTGAGTTGGATTACCTAGTAGGGTAGTGAAATTGGCGTGGCAACTGTCGTTATTGACCTAGAAACGAACACAATTAAGTTAAGGGAACTCTTTGGATCTCTTTTAAGTTTTAAGAAGTATCACTAGTCAAAAGTTAATCAGTAAAAACTCACTAATCTTTACACAATTATGTTGCAAAGTTCAATTACATACATAATATTGATTGGCCTAAAAATGGTAAAATCTAGGACTGTGTAGCATTGTTTATCTATTTGGTCCTTGTAATGGAAATTATTAGTGGTACAGTTCTTTGATTCGTATAATTGCTCACTTCAGAATAGTACCATCATATAATTGCATGATCAGTTGGTATAGTAACATTCGGTCTTTACTTAAATAAGGGGTCTCAAATTTGAATCACATGGAAACAAAAAAAAAAGTCACTTAATACTAGATTATGATTCATTGTGGATTGTTATGTGTTGGTCAGCAGTTGATTGTTTTATGTGGGTCAACAATCAATTGTAATAAATGTAAATATCATATTGTTTGTTAAAAGAAAAAGGAAAGAATACTGAATTAGACCTAGCAATTTCTTACACGATTCGTTAGCACGACACGTAAATGACACGAAAATAACGGGTTTCGGGTTAACATGATAAATGATCGGGTCATTATTGGGTCACATGATAATAACCCGTTAATAACGGGTCCTTAATAGGTTTACACGAGAGTTACACGCGGGTAACCTGTTTCGGACACGATAAAAAAAAGTTATTTTGATGATTTTAATTTTTTAAATTACTAAAAGAAACTTACTATAAAATACAATAGATATAATGAATATGTATATATTGTTTATTAATTATTATTCTATATAATTTTAAAATTGAAGTTGTATTTATTTATTTATTTTTATAGTATATTATAGGCAAAGATTGAGATTAAAAATCATAAAACACATTAAAAATAAAAATATCAAGTAATTTTAAAATACCAAACACATTAAAAAAATTATAATAATTAATTTACATGTGCGAAAAATATGCAAACGCTCGTAGTCGCATCCTTTATGCTTTGAGGATGGGTATATGATCGTGTGAATTTTTAAAACCATACAAACTCTCATGAATAACATTTTTAAGGGAGTTCAAAATAAACAAAATTCATAATCATTAATGTATAAGTCTGAAAGATGTGAAAACATAATAAACGTTCATAATTGCATCCTCAACACTTAGACGATGGTTAAATGGTCGTTTAGATTTTTAAAACCCTCCAAATCTCATGAACAATGTTTTTTATTTGAGTGAAAAATTAATAAAATTAATAATAATTATTGTAGAAGTGTGAAAAATGTAATCACTCGTAATGAAAAGCTTTATAACTTTCACGAAGGGGTCAACTCTGAAATTTAGTATGTATACTGGGATCTGAGCTGATTACAGCTTTTGGATGCAAATCTGGCTTGAGAGCAGAGTTTGTATGTTTGTTTGTTTGATTGGTTGAGTGTTCATAATCCTTGTGCATCTGCTTCTTTATATGGAGATCTAAGATAGCCTTTTGCTGACAACATTGAGCTTGCTCGAAAGAAACTTCTCTAACAGCTTGCATGTGAAATGATATTAAAAAGGGCAACTTGTACTTCCACCAGATGTCTCCACCACTTGCAATAAACTAATAATTAAAAGAAGCAAGTTGGCTTCTTTCACCAGATGTCCACTTCCATGTCCATATGTTGCCTTCTAATCCATTTGCAATGAGAAAGCATGTAATTCTTTTGATTAAACAAAGCTCTTGGCAAACCTTCACCACCCAAACAAAAGGGAAAAGCAATATTATATCTTTCCAAGTTAGCCGCCTCGCACAATAATCCTCCAGATGCCATATTTAGCCCAAATGGCCCAATTGAGTAAAATTTGGTACTTTTTAGGTGCAAACAGAAGCCCCGCAAGTTTTACAAATTTGAGCAAAGTTTGTGAAACTTACGACTCCAATAAGCTCTTCTAGAAGATTAATGATATAACAGGCATCATAGACATTGAGTATGAAGAACACATGAATTCTCTTACAGCAAGTAGGAATATTTGAAAGCCCACCGTGACAATAAAGGCACATTGAGTGGAAGTCCTTCCACGTACTAATCATAAAGCAACTTTATTTGCTATGAATTTCCAACAACCTTGGTGGCTCCAGTGCTGCTAGGAATGATGTTGAAGGAAGAGGCACATCTACCTCTTCGATTCTTCTATCATTGATAAACTTGGCAAGGGGAGCAAGGCAATTGGTAGTGCAACTAGCATTAGAAAGAATGTTGTTTGGCTTGTGTTCCTTCTCATTGATACCAAAAAACATGTGAGCATCCTTGTTGGTTGTAGAGATGAGAAACTGGAAAAATGCCCTCAATCAGGCAAACTAGAAAACATAGAAAAAGAGGGAGAAAAAGAAGAAAAAAGAAAAAGAAATGGGAAGAAGGATAAGACAGACTTTGGGCAACAATTCTTTTCTTTTTTGTCTTTTTAATTTTGCCTCTCTTTTCATATAATATAATATAAAACCTATTCGGGCAAACTGCTCAGATTCTCTTTTCATTTCTTTTCATGTAATATTATATAATATAAATATATGAAGCCCTTTTGGGCAAAGTGAAAGACAATCACTGAGGGAGAGAAAGGAAGAAAGTGAAAGAGAAAGAAAAGAAATAAAAAGAAAAGGAAAAGAAAGAGAAAGAAAGAAAAAAGAAAGAGGGAGGCACCTAGCAAGAAGGGGACAGATGAGAGAAAGAAAAGAAGAAGGACGAGAGAGAGAGAGAGAGAACTTTTTAGGCAAATGCCATATAATATAAGATAAGCTAACCCTCTGCAACCTTTTTGTAAATTTGTATCAAACAGTTCAAATTTCAACCTTCAATGGCGGATGAGGTGGTTTTGTTAGATTTCTGACTCAGCCAGTTTGGGATGAGGCTGAGGATCGCTCTGGCTAAGAAAGGCATCTAGTATGAGTATAAAGATGAGGACTTGAGAAACAAAAGTCCATTGTTGCTACAGATGAACCTGGTTCACAAAACGATCCTGGTTCTTATTGATCCTGGTTCTCATTCATAATGGAAAACTGGTCTGTGCGAGTCCCTTATTGCGCTTCAATACATTGATAAGGTTTGGAATGATAAGGCTTCACTCTTGCCCTCTGACTCTTACCTCAGAGCCCAGGCCAAGTTCTGGGTTAACTTCATCGACAAGAAGATATATGATATTGGAAGGAAGCTGTACTAGAATTTGATCTGCTTATGAATGTTCTTTGCCCAAGATGCGGTTCCAAGACACCGCTCATGTGTTCATTCTGGAGCCACAATGCCACCCCAGGCTCATGGGATTTCCTTGTCGTTGTCTACCTTGCTTTCGGCTGTTAACTGCTCACCTCATCTTCGACAAATTCATCTTTCACAAAATTTCCATCGGGTTGTTGAGGAAAGGGTCATGTAATTACTGTTCTCCTGATTGGGTTCTCATACATAACAAGCTTTTTTCAGATTGGCTCAATCATTCTTGCCCTGCACGATGGAAGTGATGTATTTTTGGAAACTGCCAATGTTTTCAAGTATTTTGATAAGGAGCTTGAGGCAAGTGTGTTCTTTGGATTTTTTGTTGTTTCGTGGGCCACACTGCAATTAATATTCTTCCATTTCTGGGTCATAAGCACATCAAGCTATGATCTTTGTGACTGCTTGGATCTATCGAAGCCTTCTCCCATAGTTATTGGGCAAATGCAAATAAAGCCCAAGCGAGCATTCAGGCGAAATGCAAAAGCAAATTTCTGCACACTACCCCCAGCTAGTGGCGAACCTCCAAGGGATCATGGCTGAAGGGTAGCGGCTGGTTTCGAAGCTGCAGCTGCCATGTTATTGGTTGTGTTTGTACCATACTTGACTAATCCCAAAACTACTGAGCACCGGTCAACGTTATACCGTCAAGGACCCAGAAGAGTTTCCCTCCAACCAGAAGGTCAATCATAGCACGACACGTGTCGACATCAGAAGCCAATCATAGCGCGACATGTGTCAACATCAGAAGCCAATCATAACACGACACGTGTCAATGTCAGAATGAAACTAGAAACTTTCTTCTATAAATAGAGATCATTCTCTCACAATATTTCCTAATGTCATTTATACTAAATCATTCACTAGTACTCACAAAATGAGAGCTTGAACCTATGTACTTGTGTAAACCCTTCACAATTAATGAGAACTCTTCTACTCCGTGGACGTAGCCAATCTGGGTGAACCACGTACATCTTATGTTTGCTTCTCTGTTTCTATCCATTTACATACTTATCCACACTAGTAACCGGAGCAATCTAGCGAAGGTCACAAACTTAACACTTTCTGTTGTACCAAAGTCCTCACTGATTTTGTGCATCAACATTTGGCGCCGTCTGTGGGAACGACACTTATTCCCACTCTCTTCAGCTTTGTTAAGCTGGTTTCCACCATTCGTACACTCTCTTTTGATCAGGCATCCCTCTCCAACATGGGGAGCGAAGGAAGCCATAACACGCAGAATGACACTCCTCTTGCACTTGGTGCGAGGCAACGAAAGAAGGAATGAAAGAGGGTTGCTCTTCAACCTAAAGTCGATGAGCTAGAAGCTCAGAATAACAAGATAGCAATGAAGAATAAGGTCCTCCAGGAGCAATATGAGAAGCTCTTTAAGACGCTCCACGAAACTAAGCGTACTCAAACACGCGAGCTCGTTACCCCTGTGGACATCAACCATCATCTGGGGTGCCCCCCAACACAGAGGGTCGCCTTCTTTCGACATATGTATCCCTGATGAGGAGCGAGCTAATCATCAAAACATTGATCAACATGAGACTTCTCTCAACCCAGCTGCTTCGACCCGAAGTAGGGGAAGTGGAGGAAGACACCTCCTTACAGAAAGAGTAGAATGATAAAAAACCGTCTTTTACGACTGTCGAGATTTCCTAAATAAACTTCGAGACAATCCCATCCATGTAAGCTCGAAGATCAATGACCCAAGGGTCTCTGAAAGACTCGGTCCCCTCCCATGTCCCAGGCCGGCTACCAATTTGGGGAAGGGGCAACATGTGCTAGAGAAACACGAAGGTATAGGGGACTCAAAGATGTTCCGACAGACATACCTTGGAAGTTAGTACGGTGAGTCTAGGGAAAAATCACATGCTCTTGATCAAACCTTCATACTTCCAAGAGGAGATGGAGATTTACGAAAGAAAGCTCCAGTGGTACATGACTCCACTCAGGACCCTCTTGTCCTACAACTTCTTAAGGAAGTAAACAAGTTGAAGGCCGAACGACAAGTTGAGATACCTGATTGGAACCAACCTAGGCCTGGCCCTCTTACAAGGAGTATCCTCGACATCCCCTCTAAGCAAAGACAAAGCAAAAGCTTGGCTTACAACTCTATACTGGAAATGAGGACCCGATTGAACACCTTAACCTTTTTTAGTCTACCATGGCATACAGGATGCACATCGACAAAGAGCGATGTCTTCTCTTCCTTTCTACCCTATCTGGTGGAGCTCTAAACTAGTATTGTCGTCTTCTACCTGAGACGGTAGACTCATTTGAGGAATTGAGGAAACTGTTTGTTTCTCAACTCATTTTCCAGACCGATCGCTTGCACTCTGCGGATGACTTATACACTATTCGCCAAAAGCTAGACGAGTCATTACGTATGTATGCTGGCCGCTTCAGCCATAAGTATTCCTGTTGTGCCGAGGCAGACGACAAGACTGCCCTCAAAGCCTTCACGGCAGGCCTACGTGACTGTTTCTTCAAGTACATGATCAATGTCAACACTTGGAAGACTTACTCTGAGGTGATGGCACAGGCTTACAACCATGTTTCCGCCGAGGTAAGGACATATCAAGGAAAACCCCCTACAGCCACCCCTTATCAGCAAGTAGGGAATGGAAGCCAGATCCAACCAAATGAGAAGACCTCGACCTTCCAAACGACAGCGGTACCTCCCCCTGCCTTTACTTAATACTTTGCCAAATCAACAGACATATCAATCTTAGGGCAAAAGGAAAGATTTACATCTTTACCAGTCTCATTTTAGTAAAATGAGTAAAGGACACTACCGTGATAACCAAGGGTATCACCATGATAATCCCCGACCCCAGGCAGTCAACACAGTGGGTCAAACACGTGTCAGGACAACCCCTACCCCGAGGTATGAGGCATACACACCTTTGAACGCCACATGCGTGGCCATTTATCCCAGCATAGCACACTTGATACCGAAGTCAAAGCCGAGGCACCTGGATTACAAGCCTACGAAGAACACCGGCATGTTTTGCTGTTACCACGAGCATAACGGCCATGACGACGAGAAGTGTATCACCCTTCGTGATCATATTGAAGCTTTGGCACGTGAAGGAAAATTTGATCAATTCCTCATTCACCTTCCAAGAGGTAACCGTAACCAACGTCAGGTGAATATGATATATTCCATAAGCGGTGGCACACCCATATCTAAATCTTCCAACAAGGCCATGAAAAATAGTGAACGAGCTTTAAGGTCTGGCCACCAAGTGTTTCACGTGGAAGACATCAGGGGAGGTAAGTATCAAAAGCCTAACTGGGATCCAATATGTTTCTACCTTGAGGAAGAAAAAGGTATCATCTACCCTCACAACGACCCACTGATCGTGGAAGCTCACATAGCCAACTTTGAAGTATGACAAATCCTGGTAGACATGGGGGTTTCGGTCAATATCATGTTTGCTGAAGCTTTCAGGGCACTTAATGTAGCTAAACACTTGCTCGATCGCTCGATTTCCCCTCTGATAAACTTCTTCGGTCATATCGTGCAACCTTTGGGTAGCATACACTTACCTTTCACCATTGGTATAGGCCCTTACACAGCTACCATTACTACTAACTTCCTGGTGGTTGATTGCCCAATGGCATACAATGTCATCTTCGGACACATAGGCATCAATGATCTCAAGGCCATAGTATTCACACATATGTTGTTGATGAAATTTCCAACCCCTTATGGCAATGGTTACATCAGAGGAGATCAACTTAGTGCACGATCATGTTACAACACTTCGGTCAAGCAACAACACTTGCCTGTGCCCAAGGAAACCCTTTATATACATGACTAAGTCATAAAAACCAGCCCAGACGAAGCCAACTTGGATTTTCACGGTGGCAACAGTCAACCCAACGATCCTTGAGATGACTTTTTCACCCAGCAAGCACAACCCGCTGAAGAGTTGGAGAATGTCTCTATCTCAAAAGATTATCCGGATCGCATGGTAAAGATTGGTACCACCTTGTCACCACTCATTCGGTTGGCATTGATCTCTTTTTTTGCAAGAGAACACTGAGGTCTTCGCCTGGTCATACGAGGACATGCCAGGCATCTCTCCCGATATAATCTGTCATCGCTTAAGTATTGACCCCAAGACCAAGCCAGTGAGACAGAAGCAAAGATCTTATAACAATGAACGGTACGAAGCAATAAAGGCAGACTCAAAGGCATAGGCTTCGTTCGTGAAGTCAATTATCCAACGTGGGTAGCAAATGTTGTCCTTGTTAAGAAGAATCCGACCAAGGAAAGTCTCATGCTCCAAAAGGTCTTGTGGAGAATGTGTGTTGATTACACCGACCTAAACAAAAGATGCCCGAAAGATAGCTTTCATCTTCCTCTCATAAACAGACTTATAGACTCTACGGCAGGGTGTGAACTTCTGGGCTTCATGGATGCTTACTCAATATCATGTTTGAGTAATATCAAACGGCATGTCTACTATGCTAGCAAAGCCTTACAAGATGTGGAGACACGATACTCCAACATTAAGAAATTGGCTCTAGCATTGCTCATGTCTGCTCGAAAACTTCGCCTTTACTTCCAAGCACACCTCATCATCATGTTTCCCAATCATCCTCTTTGACAGATACTCCAAAGTCCTGACACTTCTGAGCGAATGATCAAATGGGCAATAACATTGGGTAAGTTTGCCATCTCCTACCAACCAAAACCAACTGAGAAGGGCCAAGCAGTGGCAGACTTCATCGCCAACTTCACATATCCTGTTGACATTGTTTTTACGCCTAAAGAAGTGGTTTCATTACCCTCGGAAGCTCAGGAAATAGAACCAACAGCCCCAACATGGAGTCTATATGTTGATGGCTCGTCCAACCAACAGGGTTGTGAAGCAGGACTAGTCCTTACGACCCCTAACAAAGTGGTGATGGAGTATGCTCTTCGTTTCAAATTCAAGGCTTCGAACAATGAGGCTGAATATTAAGCCCTCCTAGCAGGCTTACGTTTGACCAAACACCTTGGGGTGAAACGAATTGATATATTTAGTGACTCCCACTTAGTGGTTAACCAGGTCACCAACAACTTTAACGCTAAGGATAGCTCAATGACAGCATATCTGGCACAAACACAATTGTTGCTCAAGCACTTCCACTACCAGATCACCCAAATTCCTCGAGCAGTAAACAGTCATGCAGATGCTTTGGCTCGCCTCGCCTCAATGGTGGAAGACAAGATTGGGAGAAAAATTCAGGTCGAATTGTTGGCAGGGCTGCGGAAGTGTCCAACTTACAACAGGGGGATAGTTGGATTACTCCGATTTATAGATTCCTTACTCATGGCATCCTTCCAACTGACAAAGTCCAAGCTAAGCAGATTCGATACAAGGCTACCCGTTACTTGATCATTAATGACCAACTCTACAAGCGGGGTTTTAACCTACCATACCTAAGATGCCTTACGCCCGCAGAGGCGAAAACTGTCCTTTGGGAAATACATAAAGGAGTTTACGGAGATCATGCTGGATCTCGATCCCTAGCACACAAGGCTTTTTACCAAGGATATTATTGGCTAACACTCCACCAAGATGCCATCAGAATATCCCGCTCATGTGATAAGTGTCAACGCTACGTAAATATTCCTCACTCTCCACCCGAGCCGCTCATTCCTATGATCAGCCTTTGGCGCTTCGCCCAATGGGGACTTAATTTGATCGGCCCAATGCTTGCAAGGAAGGGCAAGGTTCGCTATGCAATCGTTACTGTTGACTACTTTACAAAGTGGGCCAAAGTAGAACCCTTGGCAACCATTACTGTGGCAAAAATAGAAGACTTCGTATGGAAGAACATCCTTTACAGATTCGGTATTCCCAATGCAATAGTTACTGACAACAGGCTACAGTTCGACAATAATAAGTTCAGGATGTTCTGCTCTAAGTTCAACATCAACTTATGTTTTGCCTCCCCAGCTCATCCCCAGTCTAATGGACAAGTTGAAGCTATCAATAAAAGAATCAAGCGAACTTTGAAAACCAGCTTGGACAAGGCTAAAGGTTGTTACCCAGAATTTGTATCCCAAGTTCTTTGGTCATACCGCACTTCGTATCAGACATCAACAGGAGAAACCCCATTCTCACTTACCTTTGGTACAGAGGAAGTTGTCCCATTTAAGCTTGAGCAAGCAACATTTCGAGTCCAGAACTACGTGCAAAGCGAAAATGACAAACAACTTACCCTCAACTTAGATCTAGTCGAGGAACACAGAAACCAGGCTCACTTGAGGAATGTTGCCTACAAGCAGCGCATCTCCAACTACTATGACTCAAGGGTCAAACCTCGTTCTTTCAAAGTGGAGGACTGGGTATTGAAGAAAAGATTACTTTGCGATAGAGTCCCGAATGAAGGAACACTTAGTCCAAACTGGGATGGACCGTTTGAAGTTGTTGGCATCAGTCACCCTGGCTCCTACAAGCTTAGAAGCTCTGATGGAAAAACCCTTGGCCATCCATGGAACGCTGATCACTTGAAGTACTATTACAAGTAAACTCACATTGTACAAGTGTTAAGCTTCAGCCGTTCAGCATCCTATGTAACGAAGACTATTTGTCATAAATTCAATACAAATGTGATTTAGACAACTCGGTTCTAATCCTCTTACATTCCTAGCAATGAAACACTTGGGTTCAAAACTTCAACATGAAACAAAGTCTCAGTATATGTCAACGAGACTAAAAATTAAACGAACAGCTTCACAGTATATTCGTTCAATCATACATTCCAACATATTCATACATAAGCCAAATGTACTTTGAAAGGGTTCAACATACTTTGTGTCATTTGGCACTTGCTACAATGTGCCTAGACACCTTGCCCTTATTCTCACCAACCAGGTGATGAAATGTGAAGAAGGAACTCATCTTCATGCCACCAACCAAGTGATAAAATGTACAACCTGTACTCTCCTTCATGCCACCAACCAGGTGATGAAATGTACAACCCATACTCTAATATCATTTGGCAACTTACCACTCACGCCACCAACCAGGTGAAGAATGAACTCATCTTCATGCCACCAACCAGGTGATGAAATGTACAACCCGTACTTTCCTTCATGCCACCAACCAGGTTGTGAAATGTACAACCCGTACTCTAATATCATTTGGCAACTTGCCATTCATGCCACCAACCAGGTGATGAAATGTACAACCCGTACTCTCCTTCATGCCACCAACCATGTGATGAAATGTACAACCCGTACTCTAATATCATTCGGCAACTTGCCACTCATGCCACCAACCAGGTGAAGAAGGAACTCATCTTCATGCCACCAACCAGGTGATGAAATGTACAACCTGTACTTTCCTTTATGCCACCAACCAGGTGATGAAATGTACAACCCATACTCTAATATCATTTGGCAACTGGCCATTCATGCCACCAACCAGGGGAAGAAGGAACTCATCCTCTTGCCACCAACCAGGTGATGAAATGTGATGAAAGGTTATGAAGGAACTCACCTTCGTACCACCAACCAAGTGATGAAAGCAACTCATCATTCATTCCACCTACCAGAAGGTGAGTGGTACAACTTGTACATGTGAACTCCTAGCATTCACAAATAATCAAAAACCCTCAAGCTTGACAACTCAACTAGGGGAGCACTTATGCACAACAAGAGTTATAGTCACCAACAAAGTCTTATTGCAAGCCAACAACAACTTCAATGCATGGCATGCGAAGATCAAGCTATTCAGCCCTCTTGCATCTGCTTCAAACATTTCCCCTCTGTAACAATACAATCATTACAACTCGTAGAAAGCTTAACACACTCTTGATCAAGACAGTATGAAGCAAAACCAATTTATGGTGCCAACAAGAGCTTCATCAATGGAGGGCAACCACAATTCTCAAAAGATTCACACACTTTTATCAAGACAGTGTGAAGCAAAACCAATTTATGTTGCCAACAAGAGCTTCATCAAAGGAGTTCAATCACAATTCTCAAAAGCTTCACACACTCTTGATCAAGACAGTGTGAAGCAAAACCAATTTATGGGACAGTGTGAAGTAAAACCAATTTATGGGACAGTGTGAAGCAAAACCAATTTATGGTGCCCACAAGAGCTTCATCAATGGAAGGCAACCATAATTCTCAAAAGCTTCACACATTCTTGATCAAGACAATGTGAAGCAAAACCAATTTATGGTGACAACAAGAGCTTCATCAATGGAGTTCAACCACAATTATCAAAAGCTTCACACACTCTTGATCAAGATAGTGTGAAGCAAAACCAATTTATGGTGCCAACAAGAGCTTCATCAATGGAGGGCAACAACAATTCTAAAAAGCTTCATACACTCTTAATCAAGACAGTGTGAAGCAAAACTAATTTATGGTGCCAACAAAAGCTTCATCAATGAAGGGCAACTACAATTCTCAAACCTTCGAAGCAAATTCAAGACTGTTCGAAGCAAATTCAATTTATATGGTTCATCCAAACCTTCGACTACTACAAGGTGTGGCTTGCATCACAATCTCTTGCTCAACAGTATGGAAGCAAAATTTGTATATGTTGTCTCTCCCACATTTTCAAATTTCTAGTTTCCCAAAAAAAAAAAAATTGGGAAATTCAACAAAGCGTCATCAATGGAGGACAATTACAAATTCTCAAAAGCTTCACACTATCTTGATCAAGATAGTGTGAAGCAAAATCAATTTGTGGTACCCAACAAAGCTTCATCACAAAAGCTTCACCAATGGAGGACAACTACAAATTCTCAAAAGCTTCACACTATCTTGATCAAGATAGTGTGAAGCAAAATCAATTCATGGTACCCAACAAAAGCTTCACCCATAAAAGCTTCACCAACAAAAGCTTCAACTCCAAAGCTTCACCAACAAAAGTTTCATCAATGGAGGGCAACTACAAATTTTCAAAAGCTTCACACTATCTTGATCAAGATAGTGTGAAGCAAAATCAATTCATGGTACCCAACAAAAGCTTCAACTCCAAAGCTTCACCTTCAAAGCTTCAACTCCAAAGCTTCACCTACAAAAGCTTCACCCACAATAGCTTTACCTACAAAAGTTTCACCCATAAAAGCTTTACCAACAAAAGCTTCACCCACCACAAAAGCTTCACCAATAAAAGATTCACACACAAAAGCTTCCCCCACCACAAAAGCTTCACCCATAAAAGCTCCACCACAAAAGCTTCACCCACAAAAGCTTCCCCCACCACAAAAGCTTCCCCCACCACAAAAACTTCACCCATAAAAGCTTCACCAACAAAAGCTTCACCCACCACAAAAGTTTCACCCACAAAGCTTCACCTATAAAAGCTTCACACTATCTTGATCAAGATAGTGTGAAGCAAAATCAATTCATGGTATCCAACAAAGCTTCAACCTCAAAGCTTCACCTACAAAGCTTCAACACCAAAGCTTCACCTACAAAGCATTAAAATATATATATATATATATATATATATATATGTGTGTGTGTGTGTGTGTGTGTGTGTGTGTATGTATATATATTTTTGGAAATTCGAAAATTCGAAAATTCAAAAATTTGGAAATTCAAAAATTCGAAAAAAAATTCGAAAAAAAATTTCGAAAAAAAAAAATTTGCCTAGGCCTCTTCTTCTTTGGGCCTAACAACTTTCATAACAAATATATATGAGGAAGGAGTTTTGGGATATCACTTAGAAAGGAAATGCCTCATTCGTCAACTCCCTCGACCGAAGACTTGGGAGACTCCTACCATATGCTACTGTACCTTGATACTCGGAAGTCTCATGACCACTCAGTGACTTGGATTTTTCAAGTCTCCAAACGAGAAGTTTTCCTCACTCAGGAAATTAAGGGAGCACTACCTCAACCTACATGCTTCACTCACAAAGCTTCAACATACAAGCTTCAACAAAAGGAAAAATTCAAAGAACTTAGTGAAGAAGGCCTTGGTGTATTTAACACAATACGTTGAAATGAAGCAAAGCTTGTTTATTGATATCTCCGATAAGTTACAAATATGTACATATACATAAATCAAAATAAACAAACAAGAGGGAGCCTTCACAAACGTTGCTCAGGAGAAGTCTCAGCAGTCGGCAGAGCCCCAGAAAGAGGAGGCACCAGAGGGTGATTATTTGGAGCCTCAGTACTAGGCAGAACCCCAGAAGGATGAGGCACCGAAGGTTGATCATTTCAAGCTTCATTACGCGGTACAGCCCCAGAAGACGAAGGCAATAAATGTCTTTGGAACAAAAGCACAAACCTCTGATGATCAAGTAAAATCTGACCATCAGATTCCTGCAGCTGGTTGAGCTTCCTCTTCATGTTTGTAGCATAGTCATGTGCGAGCCTGTGTAACTGTCTGTGCAACTGTTTATTCTCATGCTTGAGCCATCTGATCTCTTGTTTGAGACTTATCACTTCAGCCGCCAATGATTCAACTTGGTAGGTTCGAGCAAATAGGCGTTGGGCCATATTAGACACAGAACCTGCACACTGAACACTAAGAGCCAAAGAATCCTTAAAAGCCAACTCATTAGACCGTTTGGAAAGTAGTCTGTTATCTTTGAAAGTGAGAGGGTTCCTGGCCACCATTGCATCGGTCATATCATTCTTCATCACAGAGTCTCCAACGGTAAGAGAACCAGTAGGGGATAAGAAGGATGAGCGCCATATGTTGTCTTGAGAAGGCATGGCTGCCTCTTCACCAAAGTTCAAGTCAAAACCACGGTCAGATGGGCCAGAGATTCTCAGAAATGATGAAGGAGAAATGAGGTGCAATAAATCTCTGAAGTAAAGGGAAAATTTCTACAAGAAATAACTCTTTGAATGTACTTCTTGCACACAATTGGTGCCCTTATAAAAGAAAGGGCAACAGGGTCGTTGGTTCAAAAATCGAAGAGGCACCACTCTCCGGATTCCGAAGAGGCACCACTTTCCACACGTAACATCAGCTCCTCAGGTACCACAGATAACTTTGCCAAAGATCTCTGACAAAGTTTAGACACATAAATTTTGAAGGTCCAGCTACCCTACTATTACCCACAAGGGTAAAGGAATAGCATCACTGCTTGATAACTAGAAAGTCCCAATGTGTATCAACCTCCGTGCTCCGTGGCAAGGCAGACTGGCAAAAATGCCCAAAATTTACTCACATTCGAGAAAACACTCCCAACAAGATTGCTTGCTCAAAAATCAAAGAGGCACGGTTCTCCGAATCTGGACAGCCAGACTCCCAACAAGATTATGTGCTCAAAAATCGAAAAGGCACCGCCCTCCAAATCTCGAGAGCCAAACTCCTAACAGGATTACTTTCTCAAAAATCGAAGAGACACTGCTCTCCGAATCTCAAGAGTCAGACTCCCAACAAGATTGCTTTCTCAAAAATCGAAGAGACACTGCTCTCCGAATCTCAAGAGTCAGACTCCCAACAAGATTACTTTCTCAAAAATCGAAGAGACACTGCTCTCCGAATCTCAAGAGTCAAACTCCCAACAAGATTGCTTTCTCAAAAATCAAAAAGGCACCGCTCTCCGAATCTCGAGAGCCAGACTCCCAACAGGATTACGTGCTCAAAAATCGAAGAGACACCGCCCTCCAATCTTGAGACCCAAACTCCCAACAGGATTACTTTCTCAAAAATCGAAGAGACATTGGTCTCCGAATCTCAAGAGTCAGACTCCCAACAGGATTGTTTTCTCAAAAATTGAAAAGGCACCGTTCTCTGAATCTTGAGAGCCAGATCCCCGACTAGATTACTTGTTTGAAAACCAAAGAGGTACTGCTCTTCGAACTTCGAGAGCCAGATTTCCTTGGATAAAGCTTGTCTGCAATCTTCACACACAACATCAGCTTTCCAGATACCACAGACCACTTTTTCAAAGTGTTCTGACAAGTTAAAACACGTGAAGCTTGCAGCTCCCACTACATTGTTATGACCAAGAAGGGTAAAGGAATAGCACTACTACTTGGTGTTAGGGAGACTTCTATATATGTCGACCTCCATCTTCCACAGCCAGGTAGACCTGTAAATAAAAAAAATGCTCAACTTTTCTTCACATCCGAGAAGGCACTCTCAGCAGAGTCTCTCGAAATACTCAGCTTCATTTCCTCCCGATAATACCTCTGCAAACAAGCCACACCAGAGCAAGAGTATCTTATATCATCAGGGTTAAAAGCAAGAGTATCCCATATCATGCTTCTTGCCTATCTTTTCTTTTGGCCTTGTTCTTACCTGCAAGACAAGGAGAAAGAGAGCACTCAGTCAGCACTTGAAATCAAGCTTCCAGTTAGGAACTGACTGCCTGGAACCCCTTGCCTGATTACTTACCTGGCATTGCTCACGAGTACTGATCTTCAACATCTTATGCTTCTAGAGAAGATACCACATCTGCCTGAGGAACATATAGGGCAAGTGAGAAGGATACAAGGAAGCATGTGGAGACAAGTGTAACAGAACACGTGCTGATACATCCACTACTTTGTCAACAGCAAAAGTATCCCATATCATCAGGGTTGAACGTACTCTAGATTTGATGGACTTGTTTTGACCCTCAAATTCTTGAGTCGGCCTTATACTCTGGAGGAAACCAAAAAACCCTCTAGCCCAGTTTAAGAATAAGCCTGTGGAAAGTTACTTCTTCAAAATCAAAAGTATCTCATATCATCTCTTCTCCATTTGCTTCTCCTTATCCTTGTTGATGTTTACGACACAAGGAGAAGGAGAACAATCAACCGGAAGCCGAAGTCGAACCTCCGATCCAGGTTGCTTGCTTGGAAGTCTAATTGTTTACCTTGTCTGTTACCTCCTTTGGCAAATCTCCTAGCTCGGCGACTTGGGGGACTCCTACTATAGGGTTTGTATCGCACTTGACCAACCCTGAAACTACAAGTAAGCTTCAAGTGAAATTGATACATTACCTTGTGCATCTTCATCGGTTAAAGATACCACCCCTGGATGGAGGAAAAGTACTTCCAGAGAAGATGCCACATCTACATATGAGATAGATAAGGCAAGTGAAAATGATACCACACTTCGGTACTTAGAAGTTTTGTGATTACTCAATGGCTTGGATCTTACAAGTCCCCAACCGAGGAGCTTCCCTCACTCGGGAACTTAGGGGAGCATTGTTTGTACCATACTTGACCAATCTCAAAACTACTAAGCACCGATCAACGTTATACCGTCAAGGACCCAGAAGAGTTTCCCTCCAACCAGGAGGCCAATCACATCGCGACATGTGTCAACATCAAAAGCCAATCATAGTGCGACACATGTCAACATCAGAAGCCAATCACAACACAACATGTGTCAATGTCAGAATGAAACTAGAAACTCTCTTTTATAAATAGAGATCATTATCTCACAATATTTCCTAATGTCATTTGTACTAATTCATTCACTAATACTCACAAAAATAGAGCTTGAACCTATGTACTTGTGTAAACCCTTCACAATTAATGAGAACTCATCTACCCCGTGGACGTAACCAATCTGGGTGAACTACGTACATCTTGTGTTTGCTTCCCTGTCTCCATCCATTTACATACTTATCCACACTAGTGACCGGAGTAATCTAGCGAAGGTCACAAACTTAACACTTTCTGTTGTACCAAAGTCCTCACTGATTTTGTGCATCGACAGGTTGAATGCTGCAAATTGCAACCAATGAAGCCAATGGGAAAGCAGAAGCAGAAAGCAGTGGAGACCGTGGGGTGGTCATCAACCTTATTCTTCACATGAAACTTCAAATTGCTAGAGGAACAATAACGCATGGCAACTTTCTCACAGTAGCTTAATTTGTCCTCCACCATTTAAGCAACTTTGGGTCAGGAAGCGATTGATAGGTTTGTTGGAGGAGTCAGTGCAATTTTCACAATCTCCTTTAAGCTTTTAACTCTTTGTAAGCAGCTTGGTAACACATCATTGAACCTACAGCAGTTGTGGCAAGAACACCTCAAATATGTTTGCCAAATCAAACATGGGGCCCCACGTCTGATTAACAAAATCTAAAACACTGCAGCAGAGAAGATGTCATTCACATTGGGCAAGATCATAGCTCCCTCAGGCAATAACAACATAATTTCATGTCCTTCCTGAAATAGCTGTCGAGACTTTGGAGGCTATGTGACAAGATCCTTAATAGAAAAGCCATGGCTTTGACTTTTTATAAGCCCCCCAGCTACACTTGAGTGAAAAATTGTCGGGTAAATGCAAAGGAGACCTAGTTGGGCAAACTGCAACATCCATTTTCTGCCAACTTCCTCCAGCTTTCGATGTTCAAATCGATTTGGGAATCCATATTTAAATGAAGCTCCATTTTACTACTTTCTCACCCATGAAAGCTGGTCCCCAATAATTAATAGTAGCTAAATCAAAAGCTCTTGCTGTAGCCGTCAATGGTATTTGCCGAAGTAGCTCAAGCTTTGGTCGTAGGTGCTGGTGAGAGTTGGGGAGGCATGCGAAGTCTGTTGGTGACGATGTGAAAATCAGCAGGGAAGACACCATTCCCGCCAAGCATGATTATGGTTCCATCGGGCACCACCAGTCGAGCAAGATAACCCCATGCTCTTCTTGGAATATCTATTAATAAGCTCTTTGATAGAATTTTTCACATGAAAGCCATGATTTTGGCTTTTATGAAGCCTCTAATTCCATGAATTTGGGTGATATTTGTGGAAGATATAGTCATTGGATTGTTTTCCAATTTCAAATTTTAGGGTTTGGGCTAAATACATTCATTGGACAAGAGAAAAGTGGAAAGAAAGGTAAAAATGGCTACTCACAAACTGTCCAGATCTTTATATTTTCTGTTTTTGTATACACCTTACATAATAACCCAGTTCGGGTTGGAAAACTGAAAAAGAAACAAAGAAAGAGAGAGATAATAAAAAGAAGGAAAAAAAAAAAAAGAAAGCTACTACTTTTTTAACACAGACTTTGAAAGAAAGACAAAAGCAAGAAAGCAAAGTCTTTTTGTGGTTTTTTGGCACTTTAATTTTTATGTCTTTTCTTTGTAACAGCATAAGAAACACATAAAGAAACAAAGCCCTTTTGGGCAAACAGAAAAAGGAAATTAAAGGCCTTGTCGGGCTAGAAAAAAGGAAAAAGAGCAAATTATAAGAAGATTTGTCAGGCAACCAAAACAAGAAAAACAAAAGGGACAAAGCCCTCTCGGGCAACACAAAACAAAGGAAAAGAAAGCCCAAGTCGGGTAAACTTGTACATAGTCCATTCGGGCTAACTGCCCAGATCTTACTTTATTTACTTAACAGTTTGTTTTTTTTCTTTTCCATAAATATATACATATATAGCTCAGTTGAGCAACACAAAGAAATGCCCATGCAAATTGAAAACAAGACAACACAAAATAAACCTGTTCGAGCAACATAAAGAAAGAGAGAGAAAAGGCCAAGTCGGGCAAATCAAAACAACAAAAAGCAAGCTCTTGTCGAGCAACAGAAATGCCCACTCGGGCAAAGTCAAAAAGGTTACCCAGATTTTTTTTTATGCTTTTTATTGTTTTTGTTTTTTTATTGTGTTTTGTTTTTTATTGGAATAAAAAATCAAGCAAACAAAAGAAAGGCCTTTCAGGCGAGAAGGCAAAAAGAAAGAGAGAAAAAGAAAAAGAAAAGAAGAGAAGAAAGAGAAAGGAGAAAAGAGAAAAAGTAAGGAAAAGAAAGAAAAAGAGAAAAAGAGAGACGAGGATAAAGAAAGGAACCGAGAGAAAATGCCCAGTCTGATAACACAAGGGAAAGCCATTCGGGCAAGTTGGGTGAAGCCCCTTGGTTGTCCAGGTGTTATTTTCTCTTAACACTCAAATTTTTTTCTCTTCTTAAAATTGAGTGTAGACAAATCAAACCCATCATTTAAATTTGCCATATCAAGTAGCCTGGGAATCATAGGAGGAGGCTATTCATGTTTCACTCCAAGCTATGACCCCATTGAGATCTAGGCACGGAAGACATGCTTGTGGTGACGGGGAAGAGTGTAGGAGTACTTTTCTTCTCCTTCGGGCTCCACATGAGGTGTGAGTTCAAGCCCTCCCAGCGTAGGTGTTTGGCCTACAATAGCCATAAACTCCATCTTAGCCGTTATCGATTTTGATATGTTAGCTTGGTCTCCTACAACCATATCCATTTTCATGGATTTTTCATTGATTGAGGCCATTTTTTGGCCTTCACCAATATGCAGATCCTTCTTCGTGTCGAACTGTAGCCCGTTGTCAGAACCTCAATCATTCAAGGAGGCCATGTCCACTCCTGAAGCTCCATTTTGGAAGGACGCAATTAACAGTGAGATAGATTCTATTATGCAAAATCATACATGGGAATTAGTCGATTTGCCCCCTGGCAATAAGCCAATTGGGTACAAATGGATCTTTAAGAAGAAATTAAAACCAGATGGTACAATTGACAAATATAAGGCTCGTTTGGTAGCTAAAGGATACCGTCAAAAACATGGTTTGGATTTCTTTGATACATACTCACCTGTAACGAGAATTACCTCAATAAGACTATTGATTGCTATAGCTGCACTCCATAACATGGAAATACATCAAATGGATGTAAAGACTGCGTTCTTAAATGGAGACTTGGATGAGGAAATATATATGGAACAACCCGAGGGGTTTGTAGTTAAAGGTAAAGAACACAAAGTGTGTAAACTTGTGAAATCGCTATATGGGCTTAAACAAGCTCCAAAGCAATGGCATGAAAAATTTGACCATGTTATGATCACACACGGTTTTAAGATCAATGAGTGTGATAAGTGTGTCTACACAAAAACTCAAAATAATGCTTGCGTTATGTTGTGTTTATATGTAGATGATATGCTTATAATGGGAACTAACAAAGAGATAATAAATTGGACTAAGAAGATATTGAAATCAAATTTCAATATGAAAGATCTTGGACTAGCTGATGTGATTCTTGGTGTAAAAATAAAAAGAAACCAAGAAGGATATATTCTTACTCAGTCCCATTATATAGAAGCTACACTTAGGAAATATGGTCATTTGGAAAGTAAAGATGCAATTACTCCTTTTGATGCCAATAACAAACTTAAGAAAAATAAAGGTGATGCTATATCTCAACGTGAATACTCACAAGTTATTGGAAGCCTTATGTACATTATCAACTGTACAAGGCCTGATATAGCATACTCCGTGAGTAGACTGAGTAGATATACATGCAATCCTGGGCATGATCATTGGGAAGCTTTAATTCGAGTTTTGAGATACTTAAAGCATACAATGAATTATGGATTGCATTATACGAGGTATCCTCCCGTGCTCGAAGGATTTACATATGCGAATTGGATATCGGATAGTACTGATACGAAATCCACAAGTGGATATGTATTTACTTTGGGAGGAGCAGCAATATCTTGGAAATCTTCCAAACAAACATGCATAGCCCGATCAACTATGAAATCAGAATTTATAGCTCTTGATATGGCTGGAGGAGAAGCTAAGTGGCTAAGAGATTTTTTGGAAGATGTTCCCATCTGTCCTAAACCTGTAACGGCAATATGTATACACTATGATAGTTTAGCTGCACAATATCGAGCTAAAAATAGTGTATACAATGGGAAGTCTAGACAAATTAGACGAAGGCATAATACAATAAAGCAATGGCTCTCTAGTGGTGTAATTTCTATTGACTATGTCAAGTCAAAAGATAATATTGCAGATCCGCTTACTAAAGGCTTATCTAGAGAGCAAGTTAAGCATACATTGAGGGGAATAGGTTTAAAGCCAATAGAGTAAAATGAAACTGCCAAATGGAAACCTAACCTAGTTGATTGGAGATCCCATGGTCTAGGTTCAATAGGCAAACTGGTTTGGCTAGATTCAAGAAAAAACACACTTACATACCCATTCCTATGATGGAAGAAGTGTGGTGACTGTTGATGAGTGTAGGATACATTAGTTTAATGATATTGATACTTGTAAGTCAAGTGGAATAGTAGCAGCCTATTCTTAATCAATATCACCTATATGAGAGAAAATGTGGGGTCGCATTTATGAGAATTATATGGCTACATTCTCTAAAGCTCTCATGAATCCAGGATTTGTTCAGGACCAAAATGAACACAAACGTATGAATTTGCGATGTGTTGGTGTGGCATATGTTTTGCTTATTGTCTTTGTTTACTGCAGAGATGAACAGTTCAAGATTTTATATTCACTGCGTCATCTAGTAAATCCGATAAGTATATACTAAGGTAGGTTCAAGTCCAAAAGACACATTTCCTGATGTATGTCACATATATTGTTTACTCTCGTATCTTAGTTTCTCTAGGACCAAATAGTCGTCTCAAAATGTGGGGTATTGTTGGAAGTTTTGAGACTCTTGTCCCACATTGGTGAAAACAAGATTCCCAAGTACCTTTATATATGTTTTGTCTTCTACAATATTAGTTATGTGTTGGACCACATGGAATGGGAATTGAGGCTTGGGCCACCATTTTTGTGGATTGGGCTTGATGATTATACCATAATATTAATATTAATTAATATTAATTAATCAAGACAAGGGCCTTGGGCCTTGGAGCACTTGGGGCCTAAGAATTAAAATTAATCTGACCAATTAGTTTTAATTTCGAATTAAGTTTTTAATTAAATTAATTAAAAACGTTTTGATTAAAGATACAACCTTTTGTAGAGAGTTGTAAAGCTTCATATACATCCAAAAGGTATTTGAAGAGGTATGAAAGAGCCTATATAACTGGAGTCCTCAGTTCATCATCAATCATCTTTTCTCCTTCCTTTTCTTCCGTACAAACTTTCCAGAGATAGTAAACACACAAAGCAATTCGCTAGAATTCTATAATCCAGTGCAAGTTGTAGGATTAGGTAGTTGTATCCTGGTTGAGCAGACGTTATAGAACCACAAGCACAAGAGTGGGACGGAATTACTGTTCGAAGGACATAGCTTTTATGCTAGCCTCTACCTTCTGTAATCAAGTTAGTACTGTTGATATTCTTATATTAATTTATGTATTTATTGTATACTTTTCATTCTGTACAGCAAGTACTTTTTGTGAAATAAAATTGTGAATTTCAAGTTCTGTTTATTTCTATTATATTGTTTATTTCTGAATTGTTCTCCAACACTACGACTAACACCGATCAGAGGAATTTCTAGCGGCTCTTGGTGCTAACATGTTTTATGCAAGTTTTTGGATTGTAGTGGCGTTCCGATGACTTTGGTGGCTCTGGCTGGATTCCTTTCTGCCCCGCCCCTCTGAGTCTATCCCGGCTACAGCTAGCCTCGCACACCTGCATGAGCCTCTGCTTCCGCTACCCATGCCTACTGCCAAATTGCAGCTGCATCTCCATTGTGGACATGTCGACTTGTTCTTTTGTTTTTTCAGTTTAGTTTTTATGATTGGTCTGTGTTGCTTCAACAAGTGATTTGTGTCGCTTCTACAATTTTGTAGCCTCGTTGTCTTGCGATGGTTTTGGTGAGGGTTTTGGTGCTTGGTGTGTCACGTCTTGTCTATGGGACATATTAATCTTGGGATTCCTCGTTCTAGTGGTGTAATTTGTGTGATGGCCATATAGGGGTTTAAAATTATTTGTAATTTGTGCTTGTTACCTCCAAATCAAGAAATTGATCATTGGAGCATATGTGCCCATCTAGTATCCTTGTAAGTGGTTGATTATGGTAATGAAATTCTATCATTTCTGTCCCCACCAAAAAAAAAAAATCATCTCATTGAAGTCCCATTTCAGCCTTAAATTCTTTCAAATTGTATTCATTCGTTGTGTTATTTGTCTACCTTAAAGTCGGAGAACTTTTACATTATCTTGTGAAAAATGAACTTTTCTAGTACGAAAAGGGAGGGGGTTTCATGGTTTTTGCTTCAACTTCATAATTGACGATGGAATGCTTTGCAAAGTATTCGAACAATGAATGTATTGATTCGTTTGATTTGAAATTTCACCTCCCCTCGTGTTTCTATCTTTAACTTTATTTTTGTCATTGACTAGTACAATTACCATGTGATCGAGAAATTTTTTCAAGTGTCTGGTACTCAAGTAAGTATTACACATGTAACAAAATATGTGGGATACAGAAAATATTTCATTTCTTTCATTTGTATTATGACATATGAGTATAGTATGTAATAAATTCATGTTTCACCAAAAGATTTATTTTATCCATTATATATTATATGTAGTCTGTTTGACAATTTTAAGCTTTTGGATGTCTAATTCCCTTATATGTTTTAATTCTGGTGATTTAAATTTATCATTCAAGTTCCAAGATTAGTCTTTTTGTCTAAATTATTGATAAAGCGCATATAGCGGATGAACAATCCAACACCCAACTTTTCTTCCCAAAGCATGGCATAACATGATTTAATAGGGGTGGGCGTAGTGCAGTTCGGTGCGGTTTCGAGTGAAATCACAACCAAAACCGAAACATTTTGCGGTACGGTTTCAAACGATTTCGGTTCGGTTTTTGAGATTCTTTTTTTCTTCTCGGTTTGAGGTTTCGGTCTGGTTCTTCTGGTTTTGGTCCTAGAAGGAAGGGAAAATGTTGAGTGCGTTTTTTCTCCAGTCACGGTAGCAACCATATTCCAAAACTGGTAGCTAAAGGGGGGTTTGCTTTTACAGGTTTGTGCTCGTTGTTTAGGACGAGCACAAGGTCTTATGCTAAAGGGGGGCTTGCTTTTACATGTGAGCTTGCTATGCGAGTCAAGGTCTTATGTTGTTTAAGCGGAACTGAGAGAATTGATTGCTCTTCTTGTATACTTTGATAATTAGGAGTACTACTGATTAGATTTTCAATTAGAACCGCATTTTCCTTATCTTGTTCTTGTTATTTATCTGCTGCATTTCTCTTCTTTTCCCATTTTGATCGAGTGTGGGCAAGGGAATACAATAGTTCAGCTAAGACCAAGTTATGTGAAATCATTGTCCGAAACTAAAGTGAAAAACATTGCTACCGGACTATGGCATACACTGTATAGTTGAGTCTATACTATAAATATATGGACTCTAATAAAGAACCAATTAAAACATGACATTTAATATATGGTGCGGTTTCGGTTTCGGTTCGGTTTTGAAAACCCAAAACCGAAACCAAACTGTTTTCCTAACTCTGGTTTGGTTTCAAAACCGCAACCGTTTCAAAACCCGCAAAACTGAACCTTCAATTCGATTTGGTTCGTGTTTCTGTTTTCGATTCCAAGTGTCCACCCTATGATTTAAAAGTGTTGCTCACTTGTAAATTTAATAAGGTAATTATACCAAATTCATCTAAATTTATGGGAAGAGAGATTCAAATTTGGATATAGATGTTGGAGCAGACAACTCTAACCAACTTGACTAAACCTAAATTTGCTTTTTTTATTTTCAGTTTAATTTACCACTATTTTCATGTTCCAATTTTTTTGATGAAATGCTAGGAAAATGCAAAATTTTATGTGGTTGATTGATCAAATTAATCACAACAACTTGCTAATTTGCATAATCATTAGTGAAACAACATGCTTCTCAAATACACTCGGTTCCTAGTCTTTCCACCTCCTCCCTTCTTCTCATGACAAACATTCGAAACAAAAAACTCGAAAGCAGTTGTATCAAAATTTTCAGATTACAAAAAACAAATAAAATAAAAACCCTCGCTCCCTCATGAAAATTTAGAAATAACAACTATTTTAATAGATTTTAAACTTGAGACTTGGAGGTCCCAAGTTTTTTTTTTTTTTCCGCACAACAATTTGAAATGTCAATTTCTTTTTTAATCCAAACGTTAGGTTAAAGTACGGTAGGGGTAATGAGCTGAGCTAGGTGTTAATTTCCAAAAGTAAAAATGAGGTGGGTGTTTTAGTTAATTTCTTTTTTTTGGGTTACATTAGCTGAATTATTAGTAGTCTATATTGAGTTTTCCTAATCCAAACAGATTTCTGATATATAATTAAAACCCTGATTTTTCGACCAAAAATTTGAAACCCTATCTACTCGGAATCAAATTGCATGCTAATTAAATGGAAATGATTGAGAGGCGGTGCCCTACATCTATATGTTGGAGGGCAAGCAAAGAACTCACTCACATTAAACCCACTTCACTACTCCAAGAAATCCCTCTAACCCAATCAAACTTTCTTCTCCTCCACATATTAAACCCTACTACGTACGTCGTACCATCTGTCTCACAAGAAATATTCCATCTTGTCAAGAAAGTCGAAGGAAAACCTAGCTATATCTACCTTACCTAATCTATGGCACATTCTGATACCTTTCCCGTGGGTTACAAGTGTCATCCAAGAGACGAGGAGTTAGTCGGATACTATCTGTATAACAAGGTTCGTGGCACACCTTTTAGGGTTGAGAATGTTATTCCTGAGATCGATCCTTATGGTAGCATGGAGGCAAGAGATATATGGAATAACAATGGCGAACAGAATTTAGAAAAGGATGAAGACCTTTATTTCTTCACCAAGCTGAAGCCGGCCAAGGGTACGGGTTCCCGAGTGGCTCGCACCATAGGGTCTGGGACATGGAAGGGCGAGACCGCAGGGGCCAAAGTCAAAGATCCCAAGACTAAGGAGACGATAGGTTTCTTTAAAAGGTATCAATACAAGAATACTAAGTATCCTCAAGAAAGCGGTTGCTGGATTATTCACGAGTTCAGCCTTTACCCTAAACAGGTCATGCGCATTAAATCAAGTCCAAGTAGTCGTCCGAATGATGCCGAATATGTAGTCTGCCGGGTTTGAAAGAACTTTGACAGAAAGAGAAAGGCGGATGATCACGAGGAGACTGGAGTAGTACAATCCCAGCGCAAAAGGATTCGGATGCAATCAGAGAATATTGATGAATCTTATGCTACTCCCATGTCTTCTGAGGTTAATAGCGATCACTACAATCAGCAGCAGCAGGAGCAGACTAGTATTAATGCAACTAGTACTAGTAGTAGTATTAGTGTGACTAATGTGGATCAGCCACATTACTTACTATTGTGACTCTGAGGTTATTAATCAGTATGATATTCCGCAGCAGCAGGAGCACGCGACTGCTACTAGTGATCCTCTCAACGTTACAAACTTGCCAACTAGGCTTGCTGAGCAGCAACACTACTTTGTTACGCAAGACCCAACTGTGGCTTACTCATCACTGGCTATGGCTGGGCCAGACAATCAAGAGCAACAAGTGCAGAGTAATGTAACAGACTTGCCACAATACTACTATGATGGCGATGCCAGATACTTACGTATGTCTCCCTGAGCTAAATTTTGTCGTAGACCCAGCTATGGCCTCTTCACTAGGTATGTCAATATCTAGCCAAGAAGGCTATCTTCAGCACAATGGTTTGGTGAGTAATGTTATGACGGACTTGACACAGTACTACTACTCCAGTACACAAGACCCAAGTAGTGGTATTGTTTCCTCTCAGTATGATCCGCCGCAGACTGCTACTACTGGGTTCGCTAATCAACCACACTATTTCGTTACACAAGACCACCAGCCACACTACGTTGTTGCCGATGCCACCGTGGCTTCTTCACTAGCTAGTCCATCCGATCTTGATCATAATCATCATATCATGGATAAGGATCAACTTCCCCCTCTTACTTTTGACTACACCCCTGGTGACATCATGATAGACTTGGACGACCTTTGGAACAATTAATGTGGATCAACCTGTTGTACTTGTTTGATTATGTTGTTGTAAATTGTAGATTTTTCATTTGACCAGTATCATCGATCATATTGTTTACACTACGGTTTTTGATCTAATGTAATAGTGTTCTTACTTGATATACTACATTTAATTTGTACGTAATCGATCAATATCCCATTATATATATTGCACTCTTCGGTTTTTTTTTCCACTTTCTATATATGTATGCTTGCATGCAATCTTGTTTTTGTCAAATCTGCTTCATGTCTTTGTTTCATTGAAAATGTCTGGTGGTGCATGTTTAGATGTATATATATATAATATGTTATATAAACCTGGGAACCATAATCTGAGGGTTGGGTTATTGGTTAGACATAGGTTAAAGGCTCATGGAACAAAACGGCACCAATTTTTGAAGGTGAATTTTGTATGTCCGAGTTGGATTACCAAGTAGCCAGGATAATGTAATCGGCGTGGCAACGGTCGTTATTGCCCCAGAAAAGAACACAATTAAGTTAAGGGAATTCTTTGGATCTCTTTTAAGTTTTAACATTGAAAAGAGAAGTATCACTAGTCAAATAATGCTAGTCGGTAAAAACTCACTGATCTTTACACAATTATGTTGTAAAGTTCAATTACATATATAGTACCATGTTGATTAGCCAAAAACTGGCAAATTAGTTGGTAAAAACTTACTAATATTTACCAATTATGTTGTAAAGTTCAATTACATATATAGTACCATGTCGATTGGCCAAAAAATGGTAAACATCTAGGACCGTGTAGCATTGTTTATCTATTTGGTCCTGATAATGGAAATTACATAGTGGTACTCGTACAATTGCTCACTTCTAAATAGTACCATCATATAATTGCACATGGTCACTTGATTTACCAACACTCGATCTTTACTTAATTACAGATCTCAAATTTGACTCACGAATACAGAGAAAACTGACTTTGATACTAAATTGACTCATTGTGGATTGTTATGCGTGGGTCAGCAATGGATTGTTTTATGTGGGCCAGCAGTCGATTGGAATAGTTGTAAATAGGGGTGTGCTATCCACACATCTTTTTTACTTCTCCCACATCCCCTGTTAATCTCTGTCCTTTGATCTTCTTCAATTCATCCGATCCGACGACCGACAATTAAAAGGGTGTGATAGAAGTAAAAAATGGTGTGAATATCACATCCCTTGTAAATATTGTATTGTTTGTTAAAAGAAAAAGGAAAGAGTACTGAATACTACCAAGCAGCTATCCTTCTCCAGGGTATGAATGACCATAAACCAGACAAAATATAATATAAACTGACAAACTTCCATGATAAATGCTCTGAAGTCCTTTATTTGGAAGGAGAGGAACAACCGTATGTTGAGAAATCCCAGGTTTCCTTGTCCCCTTTTTAAGTTGTTTAGCTTTCAATCATGTCCGGGATTATTGATCTTGTCTGATGGTTTGAATTTTAACCTTGTGTTTTCCAACCCAGAATGTTCTGTAGTGCTCCAATGTATCTCATACTCCGAATTCTTTAACCGTTAAATTTTTGTTTAAAACACAAAAAACAAGATCTAACAGTTAAAAAAACCAAAATATCTTTATATTCCAAAGCACCATACAACTTTTGTTCCAAGCCTGTTGACTTTTTTTCCCTATGTCTTGGGGAAATTTGACAGTACTAGAGCAGGTAAGTAAACATATCCAAGAAGTTATAACTCTCAAATAAACTACAAAACGGGTAAAGACAAATCTTCTACTGCAACTATTTTAAGAAAACAACCTTCTATGTACTTAATATCCAACATCCTTTGTTTAAAAACACAATCACTCCGCATACAGGTATGATTACCACATCATGCAAAGACCTGATGTCCATCACCAAAGCATGTACACAATATCCATACAAGGTGGCAACCATAAAATTAAACATTTCATGCCTCGGAAGGTTTTCTTGAAACATCGGATACTTCATTTCCGAGCACAGTCTAGCTTGGTTCATCCATCTTCGCTCTCGAATCTGTGGTTGACTCGCTTTCCCTCATGCTTTCCTGCAAAACCTGGTTGATTTTCCAGCCAAAAGAAAAAGAAACTTGTTGAGATGTTTAGAATCAGTGTATATCTTCAGACATTTTAAGTTAACTACTATTGCTAAAGCAGATGTGTAATAGACGAGTCCTTTTACCTGCAACAGCTCAGACATTTTTCCATTTCTATCGTCCTCCGGTGGTTTTGAATGTGGTATAGAGTAGTCTTTAGGCTGTATGGATTGCAGAGGCTCAATAACTAAAGGCTGTTCCATATCGTTCTCCAGCTCACTGCCAGTTGACTTGCTACCCTCAATGTTCATCTCAGTTGAATGTGAGGGGGCATGTGCAGGGGCTTGTGAGGGTGTATCAATCCTCTTAACTACCTCGGTAACCAATTTTTCAAAAGGTATATTTGGGAGTCTCGGTGATTTGGCTTCTGCCTTCAGCGTCTCTGTTGATGGTTGATTACAAGTACCATTCTCATTTTGTCCACCTTCGAAGACCAATGATTGATTTCCAACCCTTGGAATCTGGTTGGTAGATATCGACCCATTTGATGGAGGAACTGATGGAACCTGCTTAACTTTTGAAGTTGCCAGATCTGAAGATTGGTTTACAACTTCATTGGTGAGTGGCACCCGGATGGTGCGTATTGGAGCATTGGTAGGAGGAGCACCTGGTGCAACAGAATTTGATAAACCAGTGAGTGGTACCCCTTCAGATAAATTTCGAGGTTGCAGTATAACAGGCAACAAGTTGCCTCTGGACAGTAGTGGGCTAGCAGTTTGGGGTGCCACTGGAACCATATGTTTGCGTTTTGATGCTACATGATTAACAGACCGAATGGCATCTCTAGAACGAGGACTCGAACCATGGAAATGAGAGATCTCAGCTGGAATTGGAATCACATTTCGCCTTATCATTTGAACATCTGGGGCCACGTCATTCTCTGCTGAAACAGGAACGTAATGTCCAGGCTTGAAGATAACACCCCTCATAGTGGTGGCAGAGTTGCCAACCCTAACACTAAGTAGATATCCTCCATCAAATGTTGCATCAATGACACCTGAAACTACTGTTCCGACCATGACATCAGCTGCACCATTACTGGGAGCTCCATGATGGGGCTGGTATCCATTCCTCCCTAGAAATCCAGGAGGAGCAGAAGGAAAACCAGTACCAGCATTTTCCCCCGAGTTCAGATTTGGAGCATTTCTCACATGAGCATTCTCTTTCAGATCTAGTTTGGGATATTTCCGTGGACGGCCACGTTTTCGCTTCATGGGGATACTTGACGAGCCATCAGGGGTGTTCCCTTGATCCGATTGGCTCATCTTCAGGCACTTTTACCAAACTCTCGTCCTCTTCCCCGAAATTTTCCCACCCTACAGCAAGACGAAGAGTTTAAATGAGAGAATTGATATGGAACATGATATTTAAATTACATGTCAATGATATATTGGATTCAATCTGAAATCATATTCATATGCACCAAGACTTTCAGAGTCCTCAAAATTATTAAGTTGAACACTTAAGTAAGCTAACCTCCACAAGCTACAAGCCAGCTGCTAATAGCTTAAAATTTTACCATATCAAACAATATTAACGAAAACAAAAAACATTAAGAAAAGGATCTATATTTCTCTTCTAAATTAGGCAATGAATCTATTGAGTATTCTTGAGCTACAGAAGCTAAAACTTAGCCACATGTAAATTCCATAATTTAAATAATCGTGATTCTGAAAATATAGTAAACTTCCAAAGCAAAAAGGAAGCAAACGTTTACAAAAGATGCTGGATAATAAATGAAAAATCCACTTAGTATGTAATAGTGCATTACATGCAAGTAACATTAACCCAATAAGAAATTCTAACTGAAAAGGAAAAACGAAGAGAAAGGGAACTTTTATAAGGAAATCATCGATAAAGAGTTATTTTCATGGGTTGATTTCTTCTTTTGAGTACACAATTATCAGAGACGCACTCTACCACAGGGCTCATAGCTTGTTGTGGGACTCCCGCTGGGTCCACTCTTCCAAAACCAAGAGAAAGTCCACCCCCTTCTATCCTTTTTCACGTCGTGTTTGATTTACTTTCCTTATTAAGTTTTGTGAGTTTTTGGACAAGCAGAGCTTGGACACCAAATACAAATGTGTGTTTGACTCACTACTTAGTTTTGTCTATCTCTACACGACTACACTTCTCGACCAAATGGTGAATAAGAAAGTAATCTGAAACTCTAGGAACCAACTCTGACACCACTTGTTAGGACGTACGTACAACTGCAAACTTAGATACAAAAGAATCACCATTTTGCTATTCACAACAGAAGTAATTACACGAACGAGAAAGAAAATGTTACGAGCAAGTGCTTTGTAAAATTCTTGTCTAGACTCTAAATACACCAAAATATTTATTCTTTCACCCAGTATAAATAGTATAAGAGACAGTTGAGTTAATCGTACAACTCAAACACAAACACAAACACAAAGAAAACCCTTGTGCACCCACCATCTCAACATCCCGTCATGAACTACTTCTCTAGTTCTTACGTTCCCTAGTCTCAAAATTCTCATAGCTTGGTTTAACCTCAATTGTTTGTCCCTCATAAGTTATGTATTTAATACCCTTATATAGAACAGGCTAGCCGCTAGCTTCCGGTGCTCCAAGTCAAGCGACAAACAAAACCATTCGCCAATTATGATTTTCGGACAAACCCGATTCCTAATAACTGAAAAATGATTGCTTTAGAATCAACAAAAAACATCAATGGATAAGCATGATTGCAAAATGTCATCAGAAAGACAGCAAAAGAAATTGGCAGAGGCAAATATAAGCCACAACAGATGCTAGTGAACCAAAATGAATAATTATATCGACATTGATTTTATACAAGTGACTCAACTTAAAATTGAAATCCAGGTACCACAAAAAAATAGACACACCTGAAGCAACAGACAAAATAAAATCCAGGCAACAGAAGCTTTTCGATCCTTATTATTCACCTTCAAATTTCAGCAACAAGTCCGAACTGAATACAGATGGTAATTTCAAAATAATACTGAAGATTCAACCAAAAAAAATCATAAATATTTTATTTTATTTTATTTATAAAAAGAGCTAATATTCCACCTGGTTGCCGAGAAATGTTATAAATATTTCCTAACTTTTTCACAAATGGGGTCAACAAAAGCAAATAACTCCACTCACTCACCTGAACAACCACACTTTCGTATTTATTCTGCTTTATCTGTTTTCTTTTCTTCTTTTTTTCAGGTCAAATTTGAGCATAATAGCAACTTAGAATATAGATAAACCAAATTAAAATTTTTATCTTTATTTTTTACTTGATACCCAACAAAACTTGGATATTAACTTTGCTATTAAACCCAAGGAAAAGTTTTGAGCTTTGATTACATTTAAGTGAACCCAAGTAAAAAAAAAAACAAACAAACAAAGAAAGCTGAGGTAGGGGATTGAGAGAGGCTGGGGAAGAAACTGGCAGTACCTTTTCCAAGTGTTGCAACGACGTCGTCGAGCGGAGAACCAAAAGCTTCAATGGTTGACGCTATCTGGGAATTTTTAGGCTTTGGGTTTTGTTTTGTATGGGGCGGAAGGGACGAGGTGGGGAAACTAAGATTCTAGAGAAACACAAAAATTGAGTTCGGAGAAAATGTGGTTGTTTGGTTCACTTTCGATGCTGAAATTATATTATTAATTAATTAATTAATTACCGTGGGAGGATGGAAAGTTGACAGGTATGATATGTTACATTGTACGATGTAACAGTGCGGTGACACATAAAAGTGGGTTGTTACTTGTTCTTATCCTCCCTAATTCTCTCTTTCTTTCACAAAGATAATGTGATGCTTATAAAGATCTGAATTTAAATTTGAATTCGATTAAAACTGTTGAATCGAGATAAATTTGCTAAGAAAAATTTAAATGGACAAGATTTAGCTCACATTAGCATATAGTTTGGTCACTTATCTTGTACTCTCCTAATTTCACATTTTCATTCTAACCATAATAGTTCAATGAGATTCATTTATCGTAATTCAAATATATGTTTAAGTATGAAATGTATATTCGAACACATCTAGAGAGGCTAGTAATTGTGTGTCACCTATGACATCCATATTGAATCTATAAATGTTATCATTAAGGAGCATGCCAAATTGATTATTAAGACCATATAACTAAAAGGTTTAAAAAAACTAGTCATAAGAATTAGGTTAGAAGCTGACTGAGTGCCCAACCGTGCCACGATTGAATATGTACTAGCAACAATTTAAAGAATTTGTCTTAGAACTTAACAAAGTCCGACTAAAACCGATTCGCTTTCTATAAAGTTTGGAAGGACCCACATGGTCCCTTGTGCACAAAACATTCAAGGCCCCAAGGAATGTGACGCTCACCTTCAACGCATCATTAACGCTTACCTTCTACGAGTTATTAGCGTTCATCTTTTACATCAATATCAAGAAGATCCAAAAAAGCATTAACCAAGAAAATGGTGAACATCTAATGTTAACATTCTTAAAATAGACGAGTAACGTTAAATGTTTTACTTTAAATGATCAAAAGTTAACCATTAAATCACAAGTTGTCGCATCAACACGAACCTATTTTTCCGACATAAATGACCAGAAAAATAGGAAAGAATCTTTGAACCTAGATAAACCTTGATGTACTTTAGCATCCAACTTAACTTAAACTTGCTTCTTAAAGATGAATTTTGTTTGCCTTTGAATAAAATTCAAATTTAGGAATCAAAGAGCAGTTGACCGATATCACATCGAAACCATTATTCGATGGCCCTTTTGTCTCCTGTGAGGTGTCTACAAAGTAGAAGTTCAACTCAACCACTCTAAATTGGAAGGAAAATGAAGACTCTTAAGTGATCCAACCGTACACGACACGCACAAGCATTCGTGCTTGGGCTACACTTTGGGGTACGAGAAAGTTCGAACTATAATCTTTGAGGACATATGTTTTCCACAACTCTTTAATTACAAATCTCCCAACATAAGTCTTCGTTATGTACAATATGTCAATTTGCAATGTACTTATTGGTCTACTTTTTAATACTCATATCAAGAAGCAGAAGACTTGTAACTCAAGTAATTAAACATTTACGTTTGCATTCAAGTTCATGTCTACTCTACCTTTTAATACTCATATAAAAAAACAGAAGACTTGTAACTCAAGTAATTAAAAACATTTACGTTTGCATTCAAGTTCATGTCTACTCAATTCTCTCTCTCTCTCTCTCTCTCTCTCTCTCTCTCTCTCTCCACCAAGATTCCAAAACTGTTACTGTTACACAACTGAGTTAATGGTGTCACCGTTGCATGTTTTCTTGATCTTCTGCTTCTCTAGTATCAAAATCTGCTTATATTTGTTGCTTGAGATCCCTCTGAAGCTCCTTTAAGTTCTTACTCTGCCCAGCTATACATTCTCACCAATAACGAATCCGAAAAATTGCTAAAAATTAATGTCATGTGATGAAAATCAGAACACAATGGTAGGAGAGACAATTTCCTTACGTATGATAATGCCTTATCTATTCTTCCCTCAACAAACAGATACTTTTACATTTTAAAAATAATTCTATACAATCAATGTTGGGGGAGGGGGAGTCGAACTTAGGACCTTAGTGTCAGGTTATTGCTCTTAATCGATTGAGCTACAAGCCCCTCGCCATTTCGAAACTAATTGAGTTACAATTAATAGGGAATTGTAATTTAAAGAATGGATGATTACTAAAAAATGTACCACAGCCTCCACAACTACGACTTTGTACCATTCGTGAATTCTTCTAACACAAGAGGCTTCTGTGACTGTGGAAGGTGTATTGGACATACAAGTCATGTACCATTTTAATATGTTCGTCAATCTTGTCAGCTGTCCAACCATCAGTTTTTATCGGAGGAGGATACTTTACGCTTAGAGATGCTGGCCGAACATGTAAGCTACCCTTCCTCCATGCTTGATGGGTACCCGTCAGGACCATGGGAACTATTGGGAGACCTGTTTGCAATGCCAGATGAACAAAGCCCTGCAAAGAAAAGTTACAGAACTTATATTATATACTTGAATGCAGAAGACAAGTAAAGAAATTGAATTTCTGTACGAAAGTTAATGCCTAACGACGAACAAGATTATTCAAGAAGTATGATCAGTACATAAGAGTGATTGCAGAACACAATCCATTAGAGGTTACCCATGTTTCCTCAACTTTTTAAGTAAATGTGTTGCACCAAATGCATGAGATATCGACAAGGATAACTATCGAGGAGGCCAGGAGGTGTCATTCCACTCTATGACCGATCGGTATTAACAAGTTGTTGAAATTACCTTTTTGAAGGGGAGCAGTCGTCCATCTCTTGACCTGGTGCCCTCAGGAAATATGATCAAAGAAACTAGAAAGAGATCATAGGTACAACCGTACAACGAGCTTGGCATGAATCACAGGATGAAGGAGAGCTTACCATCAATCTACCAGTAACATGTCCATAAACATTTCCTTGCTTAATCCTCTCATAAGGCCATGGTATGAGCACAACCATGATCACTGCCCATATCACAGTTAAAACCATCACCGTTATAAAACATGTGGCCATTCTACCACAAGATATCAGTGTGGATCCCCAACCGTCCTCACCGACACAAACATCATGCCTCAGCGTTTGTCCTACTTTTTTCACCGGAATTTTCGGTGTTCCTCTCACTCCTGGACCAGAGCTTGTGCTCAAAAAGCTCCCCAACCTTCTACTTCTTAAAAGAGGACTAGTTCCAGTGTTTTCCATTAACCAAAGGTTCATAGAAGTGAAAACAGAAGCTGTCTGGACAGATAGAACAGAATATGCAATCAAACTCAAAATATACTAGAAAACAAGTTGTTATTCAAAAATCTTCCCTTTATATATTTTTGCTTGTATCAATTTCTGAGCAACCAAACAAGTCCTGTAATCGGAACCCTGTCAAAACGAATAATTTTTTAAGGAATAATATTCTAGAAACAAAACAGATAGAAAAGTAATAATATGAAAACAAAACAATGCAGATGCAGATGCTTCAAAGAAACGTCTAAACTCTTACTAGTTCGAATCTGGGCAGATAACAAAACTGATTGAAAGTATAACAGCTTCAAAACAATCTGAAACTCCTCGAACTTTTATTCGGGCTGTGAGTGCTTAACATGCGTGCGTTTCATTTCAAAGAAAAATTGTTTTGTGTTGTCGTGGAAGCCAAACAGAGCACTCGGAGTTTAGACAAATACCCACCAAACGTTCTCACCAAAGAACTTGCTGCACACTTTTGTGGTCGAGAAATTGCTGCACAGAACGTGCAAGAAAAAAGGAGATGACGTAGAAAGATGTATGAAAATAAGATTTATGGGTCTGTGGATACAAGGACAAAAGAACATGACAATAAACTTGTGATGGTGGCGCTAACAATGGGAGAGGGAGAGAGAGACAGAGCATCTCAACTTCTTCTTTTTCTTTTCTTTTTTTTCTTTTTTTTTTAATTTTTTTTATTTTATATTTAAGTATGAGAATTAAAGTGGTGAGTCCAAAAAAACCCTTTTTGGGAAAAAAAAATTAAAATGTTAGAATCAAATTTTAAAAAGAGCATTCTCACACTCATTTTCACCTCCACACACTTATGTTAATTTTTTTCCACTAATCTTCTTCAATTCATTCGATTTGACGGTCGAAAAGTGAAAGTGTTATATGAGAAGTAAAAATACATGTGTGGGTAGCACTACCTTTTAAAAATTGATATGTTTAATACGAGCAGGGTAAGGATTACAATACTTGGGTCATGACTAGTCTTACTCATCATATTTCAGGAAGACATGTTGTAACTTACAACCACTACTTACAATATTTTGGTCGTTGGATATTGTGGTTGTTGGAGATCCAAAGGCCTATAGTGCACCACGTGTAATTTTGCATTGTAGTTGGAGATTCAACCAATTGCTCTCCTGGGCGTGTTTTTTATGCACTCAGTTGAAGAAAAAAAAATGTAACAACCCATCCCTAATTATTATGCTTTTTATAATTTTAATACGCAAATTTATGAAAATGCCCTTCAAGGCCAAACGTCGACTTTTGTTGACCGTCTCATCGTGTCACGTAAGATCCATTTCCTTGGCGTTTTCTTGTAGTACTTAGCGTTACAGACACGTGGGCACAAGCAGAGTCGAATTTGGAGTTATAACGAATGAAGTTAAGGGCAAAATGGTCATTTGACCATAAATCTAGAAGGCTCCAGATTTTATGGAAGCATCAAACTGGTGCCACGTGTGTGGCTATGATGGAAAGAAGAGGAGAGAAATAAGGGGGGTAGCTGCCCAATCGGGAAGAAAGGAGGAAAATGAACCAATGGGAGATGAGAGAAAGAAAGGAAAGGAGGGAACGGAGGAACTAGCCAACCCGAACCTCATTTCGACCCAAACCCCTCAACCCGTTTCCAATCACAACCCGGTCTCTGACCCGATGTTTTGTTGCTTTTTTGATGCCTTTCACAGCGTTTTCCCAGCTTTTCATGGCCAGCCACCACCTGTAAACATCACCACGGTATCCCTCATGTGATTTCCACCCAAAACTCGACAAGTTTTGGCCACATTTCGTGGTGCACAATACCTACAGGTTCAAGAACCCTTCGTCGATGATCGACCATTTCTGAAGCTTATTCTTTCCACCACCACCACTAATGGACCTCCTTAAACCCCAAGAACAAGCCCGAAACAAGATTGGGGGCGTCAGAGTTCGTTTTGAGGCAAATCAACGAATACGCATTTCTAGGGTTCCAACGGATTAAGGGTGATTTGAGGTGTTTTTCGGCCGAATTGGACTTCGGCCCAGGTGCATCGCTGGAAAGTGACTCTATCCTCGCTAGCTCGAGCAGTTCCCAAGCAACAAAAAATTTGTGAATAGACCCCTTCTGAACTTGCATGTTTTTACAAAATATTAGGTTTGCATGCATTTCATATTTCATGGTTTGAGTATGTTTTCCATTATGTTTTATGGATTGCTATATTTATGCTTTACGGAGAATTTATGATTTATTCAAATAGCTTTTATGAAATATTTATGATTTATCGAATTTAAGAAAGATTATGAATCATTGGATTCTCGTATATGAAATTTTATGGCTTCCAAATATGATTTATATTACGAAATTATGAATATGGATTTATGAGATGAGATTTTGAGATATGATTTCGGTGCTTATCTAGCAGGTTATCATACAACACATCCACATAACACGGTTATGTAGACGTCTATGGCTATAAGACATAGTTGAGGATATCTATGTATATATTTCTTCTCCGGCGTAACCCAGAGTCGTACATGTAACATCCCACATCGACCAACGGAGAGGGGGTGATGTGTCTTATATGTACATGCCCACCTCCATATAGCACGAGGCATTTTGGGAGCTCACTGGCTTTAGGTTCCATCGGATCTCTGAAGTTAAACAAGTTCACGCGAGAGCATTCCCAGGATGGGTGACCCACTGGGAAGTTGCTCGTGAGTTCCCAAAAACAAAACCGAGAGGGTGTGACTGAGGCCCAAAGCAGACAATATTGTGTTACGGCAGAGTCAAGACTGGAATGTGACAGTACAGTTTCACCTTTGGGTAATGAGGCCTACCATGTTTCTTCACTAGCGTAACCCAGTGTTGTACAACTTCACCTTCGGGTGATGGACAAGTATTGCCTTCGGGCGAATGAGGAGTTAATGATATTGATGACATACCCCTAGCTTTACTGGCTAAACCAATGTCGGACAACTTCATTAGCCATGGCTAGTGTCAATGTGTAATGTTATATGTTTCTTCTCTGGCGTAACCCAGAGTCGTACAGCTTCACCTTAGGGTGATGGGGCATTCCTTATTTCTTTACTGGCGTAACCTAGTGTCGTACAACTTCATCTTCCAAGGATGGACAGGTACTGCCTCTGGGTGACTATGATACCCCTAGAGAGAGTACAATATTTATGAGATTTAAGATTTTCCCTCAGGCGGCGATAGCATCATTATTGAGCATGGTTTTGCATATACATGTTTTACGAACGTTTTCATTGCATGCTAGAGTTTTCTGAAAAACTATTAAGTAGTACTATATATGTTTTCAAAAGTAGAGGTTAGTATGTTCAGAAATATATCGGTTTTTCGTATTATTAGTATTATTATAAACTTTGGTCCACTCACATTTTCTGTTTTTGCGCCCCCTCAAGAGGTAGATTTGAGGCACACAGTCCCGACATCAGGACACTTCCGCTTTGGCATCTTCGAGTCTCCTATATGTAGAACCCATTCCTCGGCTCGTATCTTTCTATCATAATTCTTTCTCACTATTCTTGAGTAGTTGTATGCTTAGAACACCATTCTGCATTGGTTTATGTCTTTCTAGTTCCATATTTTTATTCGTATGCATGTTTTAAATGGCTTTGTCACCCTCGGGTGTCGACCAAAACATGCCTACCCTAATATTAGAGATATCGGAGTTGGGTCGTGTAAAAAAAAAAATTAATTAACATGGTTAACATCGTCCTCATGTCAGCCTGACATCAATCCACTTGGGTAGAAGCCCATGCAAGATATGCCTCGTCTCCAAGTCGAGCCAAGGCTGGCATTCTCTTACCTAGGCTGTTTTTGACACAGCCTGAACATGATGTTCAATTGGCACTGAAATTAAGGCGTGCTATCCATCACCCAGATAGGTGACGAAGCCATGATATGCATAAAAAAATAACTAATGTTTTCAACTATTAACCGAAAATTCTGCAGAACTTCCCCTAAAATAAGGATAAGCCCAAATTAAGACACCTACAAGTAATCACAATTATTTCAACACATCTCTAAAAGACAACTCTAATGGGTCTCTAACTCTCTATTACATGTTTGACAATATGTTTAGAGCATAGTTGCCTAATACTAGTTCTACGGATAAATTGGAGTATATAACCTACTCGATAAAGTTATGTCAAAGCCTGAGAAGATGCCTCAATGCCAAATATGCTCACAGCAACTGCTACTGATTTCGATGGTATAGGATACAATATCATCCACTAGCCATAGCTAGTGGAAGCTGGATAATATAATCATGTCATTACTGAATAGTCTCGAAGTAATGACAAGCTAAGTATATGACCACATAATCATGTCATTACAGAGTACTCTCGACATAATGACGCGTTTGTAATAATGAGTACTATAAGAATATACTAATCCTTACGTCAAACGCGCCACGAAAGACAGTCAACAAAAGTCAATGCTCACCATTTTAGGGACATTTTGGTCATTTTCCACTAGTGAGAACAAAATTATACGAAAATTAGGGGCCGGTCGTAAAAATTTTGGATGGTGGGGATGGATTTTTGGTTTCTTAGGGTGGTTTTGTGAAGATCAGTGTTTTTAAAAATATGCATATTTCTTTTTATTAGAGTGATAGCGTTAGTGAGTTAATTAGTATTGTGGGATATATGTTTGTAACAGTAACGAAATTTGTTATAATGAAGGACTGTGCAAGACATCCTCAACTTGACAATGGTCATAATCTACCTTTCATGATTGTAGTATCCTTCACAATAAATCTTCATTGTCGGAAAACCCTAAACAAGATGGAATGAAAATGTGGCAACTCGATTTTGGAAGAGTAAGATGAGAGTAACTTTGTCACACCCCGATTTCGAGATACCTCAAAAACTGACATGTGATGTCGGGTTGTAACTGTACCACAACACGTTTCACTCCCAAGGTATAACCAAATCAACCCAATCGTTCAACAATGACTATAATTTCATGACGATCTAATGGTCGGATTGCTGCCTACTACAAAGGTCAAGTGGTGGCCACTTACGAAACTAGGTTCCTAAGGTCGAATCTTGTCAAACAATTATCAAAAACGGATTATAGGCATCAAAACCTAGAAAGACAAAGTAGGTCATCGAGGTTGCGTGCTGCCACACGCAACGACTAGCGGGCGGGATCTCGCTAGAAATTCGACAACACCAAATTGGCTCAAAATATACCACATTAAGAGTCACGAACATTGGAGCATTTTTTCATAAATTCACCAGAGTTCAAAACTGACCAGTTGACAGCAAAAATCGTCATGGAAGTCACTAATTGGTCGGAATTTCATGGCATGGCTGCACCTAAGAGTGATGGGATCCAGAGATTTATTATTGGGGTTAAGAGTTGTCTACTGTGGTGGTGGGTGGTGTCGGGGTGAACAAAAACAACAAGTTTGTCATTAGGGAGCTAGGAGTGTCGAGCTCCACCTCACCTAAAAATGTGGTCAAACGAGACAAAAATTGATTGAGTTATATTTGTTGGAATAGTGGTGGTGGCGATGAGGCTCATTGTCGAAGCTTGCTGAAAAAAACCATAAAAAAACTAGCCAGTCTCGAGTCGAGTTACAGACGAAACAAATTATCGAGTCGATCTCACTGGTCGGCCTTTCTAGAAATATAAAGCCGACTCCCACAATCTAGGATCTACTATATATAGATGTGTAGTTGACAAAAATGCCATTGCCTTTACTTGCTTATTTCTCCTTCGTTACGACTTTGATTTGCTAATGGTTTTCACATATATGCTTGTGAGATCGAGCTCTACTCAAAATACTAAGAGTGACCCCACAAGGTTTACAAGTTTTTAATGATAATTGTGACAAAACTAAACCTTAAATGAGAAATCCAAAATCTAAAATTAACAAAATTAAAATAATTTTAGAAGACGAAAAAGGAGAATATGGAGACGCCAAAACAAGAAAGAGAAAAACACGTGAAGAAGAAGTTCACAAGATATAGATATCTCATTAATAAAATAACAGGTTTTTATCATAAATGTCGGTGAAATTGACCCACCTCATCAAGATGATCCCTGAAATTGAAAATTGATTAATGTAGTCCCTGAAATTGGTTGTCGCGTATTAATGTGGTATTTCCGTGTTGCGAAATTTAAACTAACCAAAATTAGCCCAACTTAGTTCCCAATTTTATGCTCGCAAGAGTACGAATCATTTGATAGTATAGAATGCAAGCACTTAATATCGTCCCTCATAAAATGATTTAATTCTTATCAACTAATTTAAATCCAATTACAACGAAGTAAAATTAGCAAAGATTGGTGAAAGATGGATTTGAGAATTGAAACTAATAGTAAAAACAAATGAAAACAAGAAAGTTTGATCACAATGCAAAAAGAGGCAGCCAAGTACATAAATTGTAATTCAGTCGAGTAAAACACTACAACATCTGACTCACCATAACCAATCAAACTTATCTTCTGCAGTGAACTATTAACAAGTACTCAACCTCATTGATAGTCAAATCTCCTTAATGCATGTAATATCTATGGCATCTAGACTATTACGTATATCCCAATTTGCAACCATCCATGGCATATGGAATAGTTTAACATCATGAAACTCATTACGATAAGTGGAAATTTATATAAAGACTACACAAATCCTAGAGTATGACATCTACTACTAGGTAATTCATGGTATCTGTTTGCACTCAAAATATACCCATTTTTACTTATTTGGGCAATTTGGGTAAAATATGGCATTTGGAGGATTAATATGCAAGAAAGCTGACTTGGAAAGATATTTAGATGCAAGTAGAGGGGTTGGACACTATAATATTGTTCTTCCAATTTGTTTTGGTGGTGGAGATTTGTCAAGCATTGTTTAATCAAGATACATGCATCCTTGCAAATGGATTGGAAGGCAACATAGGGGTGTGGATGCAAAGAAAATGTGAAAGAAGCCAACTTGCTTATTTTAAATGTTAGTTTATTACAAGTGGGAAAACATGTGCTAAAAACATGTGGTGGAGATGCAAATTCCCCTTTTAATATTGTTTCTACATGCAAGTTGGCAAAAGCAATGCAAGCTACCCAAGTAAGGAAATGCAAGCTGCCCAAGCTTCTTTCGGGCAAGTACAAAACCTCAGCAGGAGGGTTTCATCCAGACCTCTATAAAAAGGAGCAGATGCACAAGGATTATGGACACTCAAACAAACAAACAAAAGCACAAACTCTGCTCAAACCAGATTTGCCAAAAGCCTTCTTTTATCTAGTTTATTAGCTCTGCTGCTCACTTGCGGTATCGATCTCATTTGTAGCTTTTATGTACTCATTTCCAGCTATATAAATTACAAGCAATCTGCAATTTTAGTCACTTTCCTCTGTCATTTATATTTCCAAGCAACCTTATCATTTACATATTGTTCTATCTCTCTATATAAGTAAAGTCCTTATTTTTAAGGCAAACAAAGAACCTTAATTTGAGCAACTCCCACTCAATGGCACAATCTCTTGGTTCGAAGTCAAACTCAGGCGCAACCTCAATCATTCAAAACCCGTCTACTAGCGGCATCTAGTAGTGGCACGCCCGCACCCACCAATCTCGTATGTGCAGTAAATCCCTGACTTGCCCGCAAGGCCCTATGGCGGATTTAGGGAGCAAACAGTATCTATTTGCAAGAAGCTCAAGTTGAAAACATGGCATTTGCACAACTTGCATCAAATTTACCAAGTAAAAGTTAAGATGGTAGCTAATCACCAAGACTAAAACCAAGCATATAAACACAACAAACGATACTCAATGAAACTGAAAACTTGAAATAATTCACTTGAGAATATAAGCATTCATAGTTATGGCTACATCGTAGCCCTAGTTAAGGAGTCCCAAAACATAATCGAAAATATTATTTAATTCATAACAAATGTGAGAAGAAAATTGAGTTTAGAAAAAACGCTGAAAAATCCTTGTGCTCTGCTGCTGCTGTTGTCTTTTGTATGTCCCTTGCTGCTTCTGTAGAATAATTGATTAGTCCCCTTTTCTTTTTCCTCTTCTATTTTATCTTGATTACTTTCTCCATTTGCCAACATTTTCCCTTGCTCTTTTGGTCTACTTGCTGCCGCAAACCCCCTCTGTGCCTTCTTTAATTATCCGCTCAATTCCAATCGAAGTCTCATCTCCAAATAGATATCCATCATAGCTGATCAGACTTACTCTGCAATTGAACAGATTGTGCAACCAAATATCCCAAATTTATGCTTTTGGCAAAGACCCATGAATTTGAAATTGCTTTGTGTAGGTGATTTACCATATTTCTCTCCAATTTAACTTCACTAAGATTTCTCTTTATTCTGGTTTCGTATGGAGGCTAACCTTGAAAAATGGGAGAGGAAATATGCAGCTTTCTTTTGTTTTTCTTTCTTTTCCTTGTCGGTTCAGTTTTGCATAGACTTGTGATCTATGAAATAAACACGTGGTGAAGGCTTCTCCAATTCCAACAAGTGACATGCACTGCACATAAATCAAAGGAAAATGAATGTAGACCACAAGTATATTATAAAGTCAAATAGGTAGACACTTAAATCATAACAGACCACTTGGTTTAATTAAAAATAAGGAATTATAACATGATATTTTCCAACACCTCATTAATATAACTATAAAAGCTCAACACTATGTAATTCCTTTCATTTAAGTCCAAAATATCACAAGAAAATGTAGCTTTCGGGAGAAAATAAATAGTAAAATATGCCCTCATCATTCAATCACAATTTTGTAAAAAAATTCGTTATGTGCTGATGTGGCACACAAATGGATCCTACAATGTAATTAAATATTGCCATGTGGATTAAAAATATTTAAAAAATTTATTTTATACAATTGAAAACAATAAAAAAAAGGAAAAAAAGAAGAAGATGATGACTGTTCATCATCTTCTTCCCCTCCTTCCCAGCGACCCGCCATTCTCCTCCAATTGAAACGGCACCGTCGCACCCGGTTCCTGCGGTCCTCGTGTTCGCAGGTGATGATAATTCGAAATGGAACCTCCCCGATGTTGATCGACCCGGATGTGCAGGCTGGGGGAGTGGGGCTGAGAATTGGTGACGACTCCGGCATCCCCTTCCCTTGCCGCGGCTTCCCACTCCCTTGCCGCCTGACCAATATTAACCAATCCAAGCCTTACCCTATTTCTATCGTCTCTTTTTTTTTTCAGTGACATTTTTTGTGAAGGTCGCTTTTTTCTCTTCAACCATTTTCTTATTATGCAGATTAATGGAAACCCAGATGTTAAAAATTGAAAATTACAGGTTAATTTGATTTGCGGACACGAAACTAAGGTATTTTACCAAGAGTTTTGGGCTCACCAGATGTGTATATGTAAAGATTGTCCCTATGCATTGTCACTCAGTGGAATGGTGGCCATATCAGGATTTTCAAGATCTGAAAACCTTTCAAGAGCATCATTTCTAATACCAGAAATTTCATCGCAGGTTTCCTTCACCGATTTGCAAGAGGATCCAACATGCTCTGTATCATTTTCTAGAGTACCTGAACATCTAAAATAATCACTTTGTCTGAGCTACAATTAAAGTGTGGATGAGGACATGAAATCTTGCCGAAATATGACAACAAATGATTCCATTTGCAGTGGTTGCTCGGTGCGAGGCGAAGAAGAAGGTGAACTGTCCATCTTCTTCTTGTTTTTTTCTTTTTTAAGTTATTTATTATATAAAAATAAAAATTGTTTTTTATTATTTAAATATTTGTAATCTATATAGAAATATTTAATTAGATTTATGGAACTCAATTATGTGATATGTCATCACATAACATAAATTTTAATAGAATTATGACGGAATGACTATATTAACTTACCACACTCATTTTTAGGTACTACATTGATCTATTTTCGATTTTCAATAATCATTTGTGATAAAAATTCTAAAATAATTAATTAAGAAGATAAAGTAAACTAACGGTCAACATAATATGTTGAATTTAATCAATGGTCTAAGATAATCTTTAACTTTTATTGAAACAAATTGTATTTAACGATCACGACAATTCGTTAAACTTAATTAATGCTCTCAGGTAATTCTCAACTTTTATTAAATTAAATGGTACATAAAGGTACCGTAGAATCCTTAAAAAAATATGAAATATATTCATTTTCATATATGTATGATAAAAAAATTGGAGCGTCCTTGATGCAGGATCTTGAACGGTTGGTAATTGCACTTGAAGTACTTGCTCTTGAGTAACTCCAACTTTGACAAGTTTCCCCTGAAAACGTGATATAGGTTAAAGGAATCTTAGCCCTGTTTCACCAAGAAGAAATTTCATCAGGCACTACTTCTTAGTCTCTTATTTTGTTTTTTTTTTGAGAATTTTAACGAAAAGTTTCTGGTACTGTTCATTTTAATGAAAAATCACATTTTTACATTAAAAAGTCAATCATGATACTATTCACTTTACTCTTTATTTTGTTCTTATCGATAAAACTCAAAGTTTTCAAACCATTTTCATTAGTTTTTTTTTTTTTTTTTTCTAAGCTTTTTTGGGCTATACATAGTTTGGTAGAAAACTAATTTTAATTTTATAGAAATCAGACTTCAGAATGTGCAAGAAATATTAAGTTAATGGTTATAACTCACATTTATCAAACTCGCACCAATATAATAATAATGTTATAGAAATTAAACTCAAAGTGTATAATTCCTACATATTGAAATCAAACACACACGAATTATTGTGAACGATAAAAGAACTTTGAGAAAAAAAAAGGAAATATAATGGTGGTGTTTTCAAAATACGAAAAATAGAAAGGCAGTCCGACAAATATTATTAATTTCAAACAGACCCCCGTAGAATGCAACAATTTTATGAAGGAGAAATATGACGCTGTATATTTTGCAGTGCGAGCAAAGGGCAGAGGTTTTCTCTCGACCAGACTCTTCCTCTCTTTGAAATTGTTCTTCGAATTGTTTCCGGAACGTCGTTTCTCAAACAGGTACTGCAATCACTTTCCTCACCTACTTTATTGATCATCTTTTTATCAGATTTCGTTCAAGTACGGATTTGCTTTTGAAATATTGAACATTTGAATTTTGTTTGGTTTCTGGGAAAATCGAAGGAAATTAAATATCCTGGTGTGATTTTGAGTTTCTGGGTCCTCATATTTGAAAATTGAAATGTACCGATGGCTAAATTTAGCTGCGTTTAGGAATTTGATTAACGTATAACAGCAATTATTAAAAAATAAAAAAATTGATTAAGCATTTGTTAGTGAAAGCTTGTTTGAAGTAAATTGAATTCACATTTCTGTTTTTCTTTGCTTGTCTGCAGTTTTTGGATCAAATTATAGGTTTTGTGGAACTGAATTGGTGTGTTGGTTTGGTGTCGAAATTTTGTTAAAAATGAGTGTGGTGGGGTTTGATGTTGGAAATGAGAATTGTGTAATTGCGGTGGTGAAGCAACGGGGAGTTGATGTTTTGTTGAATGATGAATCGAAACGTGAAACCCCAGCTGTGGTTTGTTTTGGTGAGAAACAGAGGTTTCTGGGGTCTGCTGGTGCTGCTTCTGCAATGATGAACCCGAAATCTACGGTGTCTCAGGTGAAGAGACTGATTGGTAGAAAATTTACTGAGCCTGATGTTCAACGTGACCTTCGAATTTTGCCCTTTGAAACTTCTGAAGGCCCAGATGGTGGCATTTTGATTCATTTGAAGTACTTGGGTGTGACTCATACATTTACGCCGGTTCAAGTTACGGCAATGCTTTTTGCACATTTGAAAGATCTAATAGAGAAGAATCAGGAAATGCCTATTTCAGATTGTGTGATTAGTATTCCGTCGTACTTTGCAGACTTGCAAAGACGTGCATATTTGGATGCTGCCACAGTTGCTGGGTTGAAGCCTTTGAGATTGATGCATGATTGTACTGCAACTGCTCTTAGTTATGGGATTTACAAAACAGATTTCTCAACTTCCGGTCCAACTTATGTGGCATTTGTTGACATTGGTCACTGTGATACACAGGTCTCTATTGCATCATTTGAGGCTGGGCAAATGAAGATCCTATCTCATACTTTTGACAGAAGCTTGGGAGGGAGAGACTTCGATGAGGTCTTGTTTAATCATTTTGCTGCACAGTTCAAGGAGCAGTACAGAATTGATGTATACTCTAATGTCAAGGCAAGTATCAGGCTACGGGCAGCATGTGAGAAGCTGAAGAAAGTTTTGAGTGCGAATGCTGAGGCACCTCTTAATATTGAGTGCTTAATGGATGAGAAAGATGTAAAGGGTTTCATTAAAAGGGAAGACTTTGAGATGCTGGCTTCAGGTTTATTGGAGAGGATTTGTGTTCCTTGTAGCGAAGCTCTAGCTGATGCAGGTTTGACCGCTGATAAGATTCATTCTGTGGAGCTTGTCGGGTCAGGGTCTAGGATCCCAGCGGTTGCTAGAATATTGGCTTCTGTGTTCAAGAATGAACCCCGCCGGACACTGAATGCAAGTGAGTGTGTAGCACGTGGATGCGCTCTTCAATGTGCAATGCTGAGTCCTGTTTTTCGAGTCAGAGAATATGAGGTTTGTATTTTGAAACAATTTTTCATATCTTAATCACAAAATACAGTGCTTTATTTCAGTTAAGAATACTATGACATATTGGTTCATATGCAATGCATCACTGTGCTGTTGTATGCAATGCCCTGTATACAACAAGAAATGAGTTTGTTTTCCCCCCCTTCCCTATTTCGGTTCGGGTTTTTGAAATTTGAGAGTATGAAAAGTCCTATCACAAAGCTTAAGCTTAGGGACCACCTTAAAAAAGGATTAATTTTCAGTTCTGTACATTAGTAGCACCTAAGAAGGAAGAAAGCATAATAATCCGTTAAAGATGTTTGCTTGATTTTGATTTTATTGGTTAAGGGTAACAACAGCACTTGCTGTGGATATGATGTGCATTCCGAAAATCCCTACTAGACTCAAAGGGATTAAAGCCTTTAATTATAAAATGTACATGCATATGTAACATGTCTTTCTTATCTGGATAGTTGCCCACAATGTGCGTAATGGTTTTCCCGGATCTATATGCAGGTTCAAGATTCAATTCCTTTCTCTATAGCATTCTTAATAGATGAGGCTCCAATTTGCCCAGGGACAAATGGCATCCTGTTTCCAAAAGGGCAACCCATTCCAAGTGTTAAAGTACTGACGTTTCGACGAAGCAGTTTATTTCATTTGAAAGCATTCTACGCTAATCCCACTGAAGTCCCTGCCGGTGTATCTTCTGATATTTGTTGTTTTACGGTAATATATTATGCTCTTCATTCCCCCTTTTCCCGTGGGTTGGGAGAGGGAATATGTGACACTGAGCACTGAGAATTTCATTGGTGGAGGTGCATGAAAAAATGTGAATAAAGGATGACTACATGGGAGAATTGAAGGTAGATCAAAGACAAACATGCTACCACTGAACACTAAGTTCAATGTCTAATCTTTGAGGGGAATATGTGACACTGAGAATTTTATTGGTGGAGGTGCATGAAAAAATGTGAATAAAGGATGACTACATGAGAGAAGTGAAGGTGAATCAAAGGCAAACCCACGTTACCACTGAACGCTAAGTTCAATGTCTAATCTCTGAAGTCTTGATAAGAATCTAGGATGATGCCATGATGGAAATCCCTTTTTTTTTTTTTTTTGTTGGACAATTTATCGAACACTTGGGGGTGACAACCTCAGTTTTTGACATGTTAAACAATTCATCTGTTTAAAATTTAAATGTTTTTGTGTCGGCATGAGAGGGAAAGGAATGCCACCAAAAATGCTATTAAAAATATTTACTATGCAAATTCCAGTTAGATCCTTTTAGTTTTTAAGCTTACCTAGCAATGAAAATACCTGTTATTACTGGATTACTGTTACTTTGAAACTAATGACTGCTGTTTATGTAGATTGGCCCTTTCCAATGCTCCCATAGCAAAAAAACAAGGGTTAAAGTTAAAGTTGTTTTAAACCTCCACGGTGTTGTCTCTGTTGAATCAGCTATGGTAAGTAAATATTTTTTTTTCTGACACTACTAACTTTGTCATCTACTGGTTTCCTTCCTAGGATCTTTGTTTTGTGGCATTTTTTATGGTCAAAATTTTTGTGGTATAAATCTTATAATGGCTTCAGGTGATGGAAGAACACGGAGATGACTCTTCTACAAGGGGTCTTGCCGATTCAAAAATGGATCCAATGGACATTGATTATGTAACTGCTTCTGGTTCTACTGAGGCAGTTGCAGATGGATTTGAAAAAAGTAGTATACAGCACAACTCTTCACATACTAGTGTAAGTTTGTTTTCAACTCTTCCCTTATTTCATGCTGGAAGAACTAGAGATAAATCTGAGTCTTGAATAAATGCGATAATTCCCTTGTAATTAATCTACAGTAATCTTGTTGCTTGTACTTAATCTGCAATGCATACTTATTTGGTTTTGCAAAGTTCTTGTCAAATTCGGTTCTTTAAAGTTTCTGGAGCAGATGTAAACTTATTGAAAGGTATCCGCTTTTCCAGGGTGATCCTGAAAGAAACAATAAAGCTAGCAGGAGGCTAGAGATACCTGTTAGTGAAAGTATGTATGGTGGAATGACAAAGGCTGAACTTTCAGAAGCTCAAGACAAAGAGCTCCAATTAGCTCAACATGACAGAATTATGGAACAAACCAAAGACAAAAAGAATGCATTGGAGTCTTATGTCTATGAGATGCGGAATAAGGTATAGCCTGTATTATTGTTTCGTCACGTTTTCTTTGGCTTTGTGATTCAACCTCCTAAAACACTTTGCATTGTTTTGGCATTTACCTGTTCTGAAGCAGCATAAGGACTTAACACTAACATTCTACTTCCAGCATTGGAATCTGTATTTGTTTATGAGGCCAATTGTTTTAATCCCTACATAGCCTGGGTTTAATATATTGCAACTCAAGAGATTAGTTTTCATGTTGTATGCGATGAAGATCGAAATACATAATGTTGAGATTGCTGTCTAGAAACTTTAGGATTCATGCTTTGAGACTAAGAATTGCCTTTAAGCAAACAAATTTTTGAACTGTCTTATAGTATGGAATGATCGCCAGTTCTATGTATCATTGGGCCAAATATCAGCCTCTTATTGTTGTATCTCTATTCATCTCATCATCCATACCTGAGCATGTTTGACTGTAGCTTAGTCAGACTCTCGTAGATCTTTTAGTTCATGCTGCCACTTTTTGTCATAGGCTGGCTTTTAACATAAGATATGCATGTGAATAGCTCTTCAACACATATCGAAGCTTCGCAAGTGATCAAGAGAGGGAGGGCATTTCCAGGAGCCTACAGCAGACAGAGGAATGGCTTTATGATGATGGAGAAGATGAAACAGAAAATGCTTATACTTCAAAGCTGGAAGATCTTAAGAAGGTTTTCTCCACTTCCTGAAATTTGAGAATTTAAGTTCCCGTTACCTTTCTCCATTCTTGATGTCTATTTGATTATTCTAGCTGGTAGATCCAATTGAGAACCGATATAAGGATGAGGAAGCAAGAATGCAAGCTACAAGAGATCTATTAAAGTGCATTGGGGATTACCGGATGGCTGTGAATTCACTTCCACCCATGGATAGAGAATCCGTACGACAATTCAGTTAGTTACTTATGCCTCGTATAAATATGACTATTTTATTTTCAGCGATTGAATTTTCATGTTTCAGGTTGTTAATGAGTTCTATAAAGTGGAGCAGTGGCTTAGGGAAAAAACCCAACAACAAGACTCGTTGCCAAAGAATGTTGACCCAGTCTTATGGTCAAGTGATATAAAGAGCAGGAATGAGGAATTGAACTCGTAATTCTCTTGCACTTCCTAGTTTCCAACTTTACTATAAATATAATGCTCCATGTTCGTTTTAATGTTCTTTTTTTTTTCTGTCAACGTGGTATGTGAAGACCTTTTAAATGTAGGACTGCAAGTCCAATAAGTTGTTTGGCCAGCCAAATCAATCCTTTCTGAAAATTTATCTAAACAGGTGGTAGCATGTAATATATCACACCTTGATGGGTTAAATAAGAAACAAATGACATGGGGGGTAATTATTGTGATTGGAGTAACTCGCTCCCTTGTATGCACTACACGCATTTCCCTAGTTTCCTGCTGGTTTCTCGATTCACTTAATTCCATCTGTGTTGTTACTGTTACATTTGTTTTTCAATCTCTAGAATTTAATCATGCTCTAATCATTTCAGGATGTGCAAACACATATTCAGATCCAGGGCTCCTAATCGAGAGGACCACAAGGGATCTAACCAGCAGAACACTTCTGATTACAAATGAGTGCAACGATGCAGGATGCATGCTAAGTTTAAGGGCTTAGTTTCTTGTTTGTTCTGACAACTGTACATCTTTTGTAGTCACGTTTTACGCCTTTGAATGGATGGGCAGCGGGTCGCTACACAAGAACATGTTAGTCAATAATGGACCAAGTTTTTTGGCTTGTCCTTCCACCGAAGACCTATGTCATCGACTTGAGCAAACTGATGAGGTCTCACAAAGTGATACGGAGCATAGGTGCTGAAGCCTGTGAAGGAGTCATTGGAACGTTTTGTTGCAAACATTATCATCTGACCGTGTTGGAGAGTGAATTTGTTTTCGAGCATAAAATGTTGCATAAGAGGTTGTCTTCGGGGGGCTGTTCGTTTTTCATTTCTGGGTTTTAACATTGTGGGAAATGACAGTATTCCGAAAGCGAGAACCGAAAATGATCTCCCTTGTACCGGATGAATTGTTTTTGTATGTGGTTTTGTTATGTAGCTAATAAATTACTTTGTACCTCCGTGATTGGAAAAGCTTGAGGTTGTGAATCTTTCATCAAATGTAGCCTGATACATTCTCATAACATCTTTGAACTTTCTTTAGGTTAGTTTTGATCGATTCTCGCGTAGTGAGTATGCAGCTGCGGACTTGGCGATCGAAGACGGTGATGGGTCCATTTTAGGGGCAGAAATGAGTAGGTTAGAAGGCTCTTCGAGTTTCAACATTGTAAAACGATTCACACCTTTTTTCCATCACACACTCCTGTTAATTTTTATTCGTTGATTCTTATTTTATTACTCAATCGTTGATTCTTATTGTATTACTCAAATTAAAGGTTGGAAATAAAGGTGTGCATATAAGAACAACGAAATTGCAACAAATATTAACCCTGGGTTAACGACATTCATACTATATAGATATTTCACTGATATTAGATAATTATTATTGATATGACGTTGATATTTAGTATCAATACGTTAAGATAATTATTATTCATGTCGTTTGCTTGTGCTGCTTACAAACAGCTAACAATCCCCACTATTTAACAAAACCCACTGCTCAACCAAAAATTTACCAAATTAAATCCCTATTTGTGCTGCTGTCCCTAAAAGTCCTCTCAATTCAACCAGAATTACCCATTTTCCCATCTCAAATTTCACACTGCACATAACTCTAATACCCAGATCACCAAAAAGCATTAGTTTTGCAAAAAGGCCCCTTATCACATTAATAAACCCATGACATTATGCAAATCTAACAAAGAAAATACTACTTTCTTCTAGTTAACAACTTCCTAAATTACATTCCATGTTTGTTCCTTCGAAATCTATTTTTATTTTTTTAACAAACGATATTTATCTATACTAGGAGAGGTGGTGGGCTTAACCTTATAATAGACAGCAATAATCTGGTTCAAATTCGCTTTAGGCAAGAAACGAAGCAATGACCTCCTATTTACAAGTGAAGAGGAAAACCACTAGACCGTAGTATTAAGTGGTCATTCGAAATCGATTTTGGGTCTTGAAATTTGGAGGGAGAGGGAAAATGAGCGAAACTAAAAGAGTGGGATTTAAGGGGCGGGATTTGATTTGGAAAAACTGGAGGGATTCCAAAATAAAACTTCCTTTTTGTCTGTACAAGTTTTTGTTTTTGGCGGGCTGACAAGTTGTATTTTGAGCGGCGTGATGGGGGAGGAATCAGAAGATCATCACTTTTTGGGCTAGGGTTCTGACTGGGTCCTTTGAATATTTATTTGGGCCAATTTTATATGTTTACAAATCTTCATACTCAATCTGAGTTTTGAGATTTTAATTTTCTCGTACATAATGAGGTTTTTATAATGTATCAGTTTATGTTTTTTTGTCTATTAAATTGTCTGGTCTGTTATGCTCCACTAGAAGTAGCACACGTTACGAGGCTGCTCGGCTCATGGCTTATGTTGCCTTGGTTGGCTCGGCTTGTGACGTTGAAGGTGAGGGAGTCCCTTTTATAGAATAAGGGCTCGCTCCTCAATGCATAAATGATGGACTAGAGTTGATGCTCGCGGCGGAACGGTTGCTCAGTAGGCGGCGATACTCTCTAATGGTGGTGAGGGAGTCCCTTTTATAGAATAAGGGCTCGCTCCTCAATACATAAGTGATGGGTTAGGAGTGATGCTCGCGGCGAGGCGATTGCCCAGCTGGCGGCGTTGCTCTTTAATGAAGGTGAGGGAGTCCCTTTTATAGAATAAGGGATCGCTCCTCAATACATAAGTGATGGGTTATGAGTGATGCTCGCGGCGAGGCGGTTGCTCAGCTGGCGGCGTTGCTCTGTAATGAAGGTGAGGGAGTCCTTTTTATAGAATAAGGGCTCGCTCCTCAGTACATAAATAATGAGTGCTCTCTAATGAAAGTGAGGGAGTCCCTTTTATAGAATAAGGGCTCGTTCCTCAATACATAAATAATGGGCTAAGTCCCCCAAGTATTTTTCATGAGGCCCAGTTGAGGCCCAATATATGATACATAATGTAGTCCCCCAAGTCTTCGGTCAATAGAGTTTGTTGGCTGGAGACTTCAAATTGAATCCATGTATGGGCCGAAGTGGCGGTTGTTCGGAGACAGTATTTGTATACCCTGCACTGAAGCTTTGTAGGTGAAGCTTTGCAAGTGAAGCTTTGAAGCTAGAGTTCTGTAAATGAAGCTTTTGAAGCTGAAGCTTTTTTAAATGAAGCTTTTGAAGCTGATTGACATGAGTGATGCTTATGAATGTTTATGTTGATTGACATGAGTGATGCTCATGGATGTTGTCATGAGTGATGCCCATGAATGTTGTCATGAGTGATGCTCATGAATGTTGACATGAATGATGGTCATAAATGTTTGTGTATGATTGTCATGAGTGTTGCTCATGAATGTTTATGTATGAATGGCATGGGTAATGCTCATGTATAATTTGGAGTACTAGGCGTACTTTTGATCACCTAGTTGGTGGTATGAATGGCTAGTTACCAAATTAGAGTACGGGTTGTACATCTCATCACCTGATTGGTGGTAATAGCGGCGGGTTGCCGAATAATTAGGAAGTACTATGCGTACTTTTGATGACCTGGTTGGTGCTATTTTGGGCTTATGGGCCTTTGCTCTCCACAACATGTCAACCCATTATTTTGGGCTTTTTTTTTTTTACCCTCTGATGGGGTTTATACATATTACCCTCTGATGGGGTTTATACAGATGTTTCCGAAAGATAAGGAAAATAAATTACATCATTCTAAAATAAAAAAGCTGCTGCCAAATGTGGGTATGGCAGATGGTTGGATAGTGGGATAACATGTGCTTGCGAAGGGCAGGGCTTGCTCAATGGGTCACGCCCATAACTATGCCATCACCAGTCTGCTTTTTCTTTATCTTGATCTTCTTCCTCTTCCTTTTTCTTTTTCCTTTTGCTTTTTCCTCTTTTCCACCGCACCACTCTCACTTAGTCTCTTTTTCTTTTCCACCTACAGACATCTTCACCTGCACAAACTTGCTTTTGCTTTTTTCTTTTCACTTTTTGCCCTTTCTCTTTTTCTGCTGCTTTGTAGGTTTATGGATAACTTGGAAACTTCAAGCCGAAGAACACCATGGCTTGGCAAATCCCAAGGCTCCCATCTGCAAACATCGATTTCCGGGATGACTCGAACCTTAGAATCACGGCCATTGATCTTCAGCCGCAGGTAGTGGTTGATGAGCTAATTGTCCGTGGGCCTGAACCGGAACCCCAACGACAACAATTCCATCGACAGCTCCGCCATCTCCGTGTTGGAAATGTGCCCTAAAGCCAATCATGTGATGATACTTTACGGACATTTCACATGTTAAACTAATTCAGTTTAACATATAAAGGGCATACATTATTGTTTGAGCCGTCTCATATAAATGTTATATGCTTAAACAATAAAGTCCAAGGAATTTGTGATTGGGAGAATGTAATCTAATGAAGTTAGATTCTTGAGACCATTCTTTCGTAGACACATCCTAAACGTTCCTGATCATAGGATTGCCAATTGGGCATTGACAGTCCGTCAAGATCGGTACGTACTATGTCTTCTCTCAGGGAGAGTGATTAGTCTCTAGTCATTGGTGTGTGTGACATCAAGACAAGTACGGTAGGTGCTCAATAGAGAATGAGTTCACTGAACGCGATCAACGAAGAGTTCTCATATTCCATGTCACATGAGAACTCATGGTTGGGATAATGCAAAGTAGTCCTTTGACCTGAGGCATCATAGTTGTCTTGTGGTTAAGACCTTGATCTTTGATTATGTCAAAGTCATCCCACCAGGAGGGTGTCCACGGCATCGTTGGGGTCAAGCCGCTTAGCTATGGAGACAAGTGAATGCGCAACAAGGGATCTCTAACCTTCAAACCGTTTGAAGGAGAATACTCTCTGATATGATTTGAATCTCTGGCCAGAGTATGAATGAGATTTGGGAATGCGTTCCTAATCACATTCAAGGTAATCATATAAGCACAAGACACACATTGGATAGTAGACATGAGAAAATAAACTATCAAACCAAACAATGTGGTCAAGAGTATTAGATTAGAGAAGGACCGTATTGCATTTGTAATCCCAGACTGAATAGGTTCTCCACCTCTTCTGATTAGCTTGGGTAACCATGACATACGGCTAGGTGTCACTCATGGTTTGTGGAAGCCCTAAACGTGTGTAATCACTAAAGGGAGAATTGAAAATAGTTTCAATTCACAATCGATGTAAAATGGTTTTAATCGCCCACTACCTCGCTAAAAGGAACCTAATGGATCGTACACCGTGTAAGGTAGAGATGGACGAAATAAATGAAATGAGTAAGATTAATTGAATGGTTTAATTATTTATGGCAAGGATTAATTAATATGTTAATTAATCAAACGAATAAGTTCGTTAAAGACTACGGGATAGTTTTGGACCTTAAGGCCCAATGGGCTTCGAACGTCAAGCCCATTAACTTAAGTTGTATGACAATTTAATGAATAAAGATTCATTAAAGCCCAAAAGCCCAAAAATCCCTAAATGGCCAGCCATGATGAAATGAATTAGGGTTTTGGTTGTTTAGGTCACTTAAAGAAGTGACTATATAAATGATTTTATAGCCAAATATTCATTAAGTGAAATAAGGGTTTATTTTTGGGGAAAATGGGTGAGAATTGTCTCTCCATTTTCTCTCTAAAGAGGCCAACACCTTGGAGGTGATTAGCTAGTCATCTAATCCTCCAAGGTCACTCATTCATCATCCAATCTCTCCTTGGTGTAGAGACTTAGAGGTTCTCAATTTTGGGAACTTGGAGAACCTATTCTTCCATCCAAATCCATGGATCTAAGAAGCAAGGAATGAAGGCCCTATCTCTTTGGGTGATTAGCCTTTGCTTATGCAAAGAGGAATCTACAAAGGTATTAATTTCAACTCACTTATTTTTGAATTGATTATTGGTTCACCAATCTACTAGGCTTTGAATTTCATGGTCATGTTTTGTTTTTGAGTACATACAAGCATGATTCCGCCTTTAATTGTTAATTGCATGCTATATGATGTTGCTCAAATGAACATGTTTTACAAAATAATTCCTTCAAGTGGTATCAGCGCCTAGGTCTAGTAGTTGGTGAATCCTTTTGTGTTTTGTAGTTCATAAGTTTGTGATCTAAAAGTTGTAATTGTTACAAGCTTTATTCTTGCTTCTTTGAAAGTAAATTTTGTTGGAAAATTTGCTATCTCAAATGTTGTAGATGTTGTTCATATGAGCATGAATATTGGAGCTAAAATTTGGTGCCATGCTTTTGGGAAAATTCGGCCAAAATCAAAGGGTGAATTTTGGGTTCTTGTTTGACTTGTTAAAAGTGTTTTAATGTGTTCTTTGGAACCCCTAAGTACCCTAGTTTGGTTAGATGTTATTTCCCTTAAGTAAGAATGGTTTTGGAATGTTTTTGGGTGGAAAAAGTTCATGGAAAAATTTGGGTTTTTCATGGATGTTCTTCATTGTTCTTGATGTTCTTGCCAAGAACAAAAAGGTTTGGTGTTTTGATTCAAAGTTTTGAATTATTTCATAAAGTATATGTGATATGTTTTTAAATGATTTATTATGTATTTAAAGTGTTAAATATTTGTATAAATGATGATTGAAATAATTGTGTTTGAATTATTTCAAAAACATATCTTATCTTACATACACTTGCATGTTTTTGACAAAACTCACAAATCAACACACACACCAACCTTATCCCTCCCTAAAACCAGCCACTCCCTCAAAGGGAGTACTTTTGGGGCTTTTATGCAATTACATAAAGTTTTGATACTTTTGTGTATTTGCACTTTGGCCCAAAAGTTTACGTTTTTACGTTTAGGTCCAAAAACGCTAAAGGACAAATTGTTTTGTTCCTTTAATGATGTTTTTGCATTATTAAAAGTTTGGGTTCTAGTTGTATTTACATGAAGTTGTGACTTTTGTGTATTATACAAAGTGACCCCAAAAGTTTTTGTATTTGCAATATGGCCCAAAAGTTGAGGTTAATTGCAAGATGGCCCAAATAGGATGAGAACAAAATTGTTTTGTCTCTTTAAATGAGAATTGGATTTTCATTTTGTTTAGCTCCATTTAAATCAATTTTATGGATACAAAAACCAAATGAAAATGTTGCATTCAATTAATTAGTTAAAGTGTTAATTAATTAAAGGGTGATTATGAACCTAAGCCTAATATAATTGAGCTATGTGAAAGGCGTTTCAAATTTGTTTGAACCATGGGAATGTGTAGATTAAATTTTGGTTGTAATTTGATTTGATCAAATGTTGTAAAAGGGCTTAAGCTCTTCTTTACTTTAAAGTAATTTGTTATATGCAAATGTTGTAATGAGCATAAGCTCACCTTTACTTTGAAGTACTTCTTTCTTGCTTTATACGATATGCATGAAAATGAAGTAGTTGGGTCCAACGCCCATAAGACAACACGCCTTAATGTGATTAAACGCGTAACTAAAATCAATCACCATTCCTAGACCGAGATTCAACACAAGGCTCGTGTTGAATCTAAACAAAGGTTCATAATCATCCTTAGGCCCTAAGGCAACTATGTAGTCCATCAAATGAATGCAAAGTTTATGTTAGTAGTATCATATACTCTTGCTTTAAAAATCGTTTTAAAAGCATAGTGGGAGTATTATGTACAACTAAAACAAAGGGATGGACCAATAGTTGTAATAGGACCAAAATAGTTTTAATAGAGATTAAAATGTATGTTTATATGTGATGAGACCTAAAACCCTCAACCAAACCAATATTAAGTTGATAAGCGAGAGATGTTTAGAATATCTCTTCGTGGCCTTCCATCGTGGTGGGATCCAATCGTTTATGACTTGTACACCGGCTTCACCCTATCATGGGGGAGTACACAGTGCATGCTTATACTCAGGAGGAATCCATATACATATGATGAGGTGAGTGTAGGCAACGAGGATAGCTATATATCGTATCATCGTGAGGCTATTCTTGAACCCCTTCACACACTAAGCATGGTGGGAAGAACTTAACTAAGTGCAATGGAACCAATATCATATCATTGTGAGGTTACATTCTCTAGAGGCCAAATAAGATGGGTACTTGCATGAGTTGCAAATGAGTAAGCGTACTCTCTCATTATTATTGTTGCTAGCCATATATCGCATCATCGTGAGGTGGGCTTGGTAATAGTGAGCCTCCCATAACCTACTAGGAGTTTCATCCAAAACTCTCGAATTCCTATGAGGGATATGGAATTTGCCAAAAATAGTGGGTGGTGCTATTTGATTTAAAGACCCAAATCAAATGGCTTAAAATCAATCAATCTATATTCGTTATGTATTTGATTACCAATATATTTGCAAACGCTATCCAACACTTGACAAAACCGAACGTTTAGTTTACGGACTTGGTACTACAAAACCATAGATTGTCTTTAATGGCTTGTAAAAGTACCAAAGTAGTCTCATCCTCACAATCTTCCTATTGATAATGTATCATTAGAAGAATATGTTAGAAAAGGTCTATCATAAAGAGGACAACACTTTTAATGTCATAATTCTTCAATTACAAATTGTTGTATGAAGAAATAGGAGTTGCTTTGAACAACTCTTAGTCAATGCAAACACTAGTGCTTATTTCTTTGTTAAATGAACAAAGAACTTGAGAAGAAAGCACAAAGGCATGAACACTTTATGTGCCATGTTTCTTCACTTACAAATTGTTGTATGAAGAAATGAGAGTTGCCTTGTACAACTCTTGAAGGTTTGTAATTATGTTTAGAACATAATGGTTGGTTGACAAAAATAGTCCATTAACATGGACTTATGATGATTTTGAATCATTGAATGTTGAAGTGATAAACCACTTAACGAGACGGAAACTAGGCAAGGACTTCACCTTTGTTTCCCTATCCTAATCGTTCACTAAGTTTATTGTAAACTATGTAGTGAAAAATAACCACATGCTCTCCAAAATTGTTTGATGTGATAACACAATTGAAAAAAGGTTTCAAGAGAGATAGTGGGAGTTTAGGGACCATGACTAATGTAGTCAAAGGTGAAAGTCAAATAAAGAAGATAAATAACTCCAAGGGAACAAACTTTCTTTATGAAAGGATGGATATTGGAAGGGGTATTTGCAAGAAATGTCTTGCAAGTGTCAAGGACACACCTTTCGAAGGTGTTGTAAAATGTTCTTGAATAGTTCAAAACAATTGGTTCTTCTACTTGAATGCATGATTCCGTATTAGTGACTATGTTTTACAATCGTTGTAAAAGTGTGGCTAATAAGAAGTAGAAGATTAATGAGAGAAGAGAAAGTACTTCACATTCGAAGCGTGAATCAAATGTAGATCTCTGCGAAAGCAGATGGTACTTACTTCCTCATATGAACTACCAAAGAAATTGGAAAAACATAGATTGTCTTTATATTCCAATTTTAAGGAACTAAATTCCGTCACTATGTGAAATGGATAAATGTTTTGTTTGACAAAACAATGTTCTTTATTAATCAATGATTGGATTATGGTAATCTAATTAATTATCTCTATAGTAGAGATAATATGGTAGTGTTAACTGTTTAGAAAATAATGATGCTTAAAACCCAAAAGGTTGCAAGGTAGTGACTAATCCCAACTAAAGTTGTGATACCTCTAAAACATAAATTACGAGTTGGTGAAAGATGGATGCTTTGGATCGTTAGATCCGGATCCAATACCTTCTTGTTAAAATTGTATGGAGGCGAAATGTTCGAATCTTTATTCTTTTGGAAAGAAGAAAGAATCACAAAGTTGTTGAGGTTAATTCACTTAAATGTTAGTGGCACTTGTCCACAAACATAATATTACTCATGTTGAATAACATTCACCGAAGATCACTCTCGGTTGGACTATAGTTTATTTTGAATAAACACAAGTCCGAATACTTTGCAAAATGTTTCAAAGAAATTCAAGTAATGTAAGTTGATGAGTAAGACATCTAAAGTATTTACCTCCTTAGGTTTGATCCAAGGAAAGGTAACACTTTAGATAAGTTTCCTTGAAAGATATCAAGGAAATAAGCATCATAAGATAATGTATTTCTCCATTAGGAGAAGAACGAACTCGAATAAGATTTAGTTCGTTAGATGTTATCTATTACCCATATATAGGATATATACTTCTAAAAACAATTTGATTGTCAATGAGAAGATCTTCCAATATTTTCATGACTCCATAAGATGTAGTTGGAAAGAAAGACAAATCTTAAGCATGTTAAAGATTTGGGGTTGTGTGCTAACAAGCAATATTTGTTTGATAACAATCTTGTAGGATATCCTTAAAATAACTTTTGGATATCGCTTCTATAAACCAACTAACAAATGTTGTTATGTTGGGTAGTTCATTGTAATTCTACAATGTGATTTGCCTAAAAGCAAATGAACGAGAGATAGAACTCAAAGAATGGGTTCTTTGAGAGACAAGAAAGTAATCAACAAATATAACAACCTAGTTCCTATACCACAAGCTCCAAGGTAGTCGATAAGGATTTATAAACCGTCTCAGTTGAATGGTTTTGAACTTTATGACTATGTCATAGAGTTGCACCTCTTACTTCGAAAGAAATAAGAATGAAAAATCCTTATGACTACATTGAGTGCATATACGATATATACTCAAGGAAATGGTAAAGTACCATTTGACTCGAAATAATGAAACCTTGAAAGCTAATTGGTAGCTTAAGGTGACTACAATCAAATAGAATGGTTGACTTTAAAGGAACCATTTTTGACGTAGTCTTAGTTTCAATTAATTTGAAGATTGTTAGCTACAACTAAATGGTGATTCAATGTTTTGACATAATATGGGTTTCCGAAACCATTATTAAGATAGTCTTGATAATATATGTCTAAAACTATGAATCACAAAACATGAAAGTTGTAGAGATCCATCCATCATGGATCTTAGCAAGTTAGTGGGAGCTATTTGCATTTTATGAGAAAATGATCAAATCGTTTGATTTCTCATAAAGATGTAAATGAATCTTTTGTTTACTAGTTTTACAAAAGATTAGTGGGAGTTAATCATGTTCCTAAAAATTTAAATATATATGATATATTAATTTTGGAAATGAAAAGAATACTTCTTCGTTAAAGTTATGACTTTAATACATTATATGAAGATAGAATGTATATGGGAGATATAGTCTATATACATGGGATGGAAATCTATAATGATATATTTCATGATATAATTGGATTATATCAATCCCTAATAATAGACAATGGATGCTAGGAAGTTTCTCATATGATGATAAACTTCAATTAGAAGGACGATTCTAGTGAGACTAGTAAGTTGCCCTTCTCAAAGGGAACGTGCCCCTTTGACTCCCAAAGAAATAATGCGTAAATTGAATCCTTTATGCATAAGCAGAAAGGTGATTTATGTATTTCATATTGTATGAAAAACATTGATATGAGTTGTACCTAGAACGGTACAAGACGATATCAGTGCAAGCCCAGGATCAGAACCATGGCAACTGTCAAGTGAGTCCTTAAGTATTTGAGAAATACTAAAGGATAAATTCCTCAAAGAATGAGGAAGAATCAAAGTAACGTAATGGAAGCGTAAATGTATTAGATTATGAATCTAATCCATCATTGGATGTTTCTTCATTATGAATGAAGAGATAAACGAATATCTCTTTATTATGACTAAAAAGATATTTGGATGGAAACATTAAAGTAATGACTTTAGTGTGTTCCATTATGAATGCAAGATATCTTGCCATATAGAAGTTTACAACAATGTTGTTTGGATGGGAAAGTTCATTTATGAACTCTCTATTCGGTTCCAACCAGAAAGTGTATGACACTAATGGGGCGATAGCTCAAGCCTGGGAATCAAGGTCTCATCAAGATCCGAACACAAATGAGAGACTGAACCACATGATTGAGAATCATGTATAATGGTGACGTCGTTATTCTCAAGGTTGCTTCTGTGGATAACACATATAGATATCCACTGTCTAGGCCTACTATTCAGCCATTTATGAAATGACTACAGAAGAGATATCATCATTGATGATCAAGCTGATTGGCTCTAGTGCAAGTGGGAGATTGTTGGAAATGTGCCCTAAAGCCAATCATGTGATGATACTTTACGGACATTTCACATGTTAAACTAATCCAGTTTAACATATAAAGGGCATACATTATTGTTTGAGCCGTCTCATATAAATGTTATATGCTTAAACAATAAAGTCCAAGGAATTTGTGATTGGGAGAATGTAATCTAATGAAGTTAGATTCTTGAGACCATTCTTTCGTAGACACATCCTAAACGTTCCTGATCATAGGATTGCCAATTGGGCATTGACAGTCCGTCAAGATCGGTACGTACTATGTCTTCTCTCAGGGAGAGTGATTAGTCTCTAGTCATTGGTGTGTGTGACATCAAGACAAGTACGGTAGGTGCTCAATAGAGAATGAGTTCACTGAACGCGATCAACGAAGAGTTCTCATATTCCATGTCACATGAGAACTCATGGTTGGGATAATGCAAAGTAGTCCTTTGACCTGAGGCATCATAGTTGTCTTGTGGTTAAGACCTTGATCTTTGATTATGTCAAAGTCATCCCACCAGGAGGGTGTCCACGGCATCGTTGGGGTCAAGCCGCTTAGCTATGGAGACAAGTGAATGCGCAACAAGGGATCTCTAACCTTCAAACCGTTTGAAGGAGAATACTCTCTGATATGATTTGAATCTCTGGCCAGAGTATGAATGAGATTTGGGAATGCGTTCCTAATCACATTCAAGGTAATCATATAAGCACAAGACACACATTGGATAGTAGACATGAGAAAATAAACTATCAAACCAAACAATGTGGTCAAGAGTATTAGATTAGAGAAGGACCGTATTGCATTTGTAATCCCAGACTGAATAGGTTCTCCACCTCTTCTGATTAGCTTGGGTAACCATGACATACGGCTAGGTGTCACTCATGGTTTGTAGAAGCCCTAAACGTGTGTAATCACTAAAGGGAGAATTGAAAATAGTTTCAATTCACAATCGATGTAAAATGGTTTTAATCGCCCACTACCTCGCTAAAAGGAACCTAATGGATCGTACACCGTGTAAGGTAGAGATGGACGAAATAAATGAAATGAGTAAGATTAATTGAATGGTTTAATTATTTATGGCAAGGATTAATTAATATGTTAATTAATCAAACGAATAAGTTCGTTAAAGACTACGGGATAGTTTTGGACCTTAAGGCCCAATGGGCTTCGAACGTCAAGCCCATTAACTTAAGTTGTATGACAATTTAATGAATAAAGATTCATTAAAGCCCAAAAGCCCAAAAATCCCTAAATGGCCAGCCATGATGAAATGAATTAGGGTTTTGGTTGTTTAGGTCACTTAAAGAAGTGACTATATAAATGATTTTATAGCCAAATATTCATTAAGTGAAATAAGGGTTTATTTTTGGGGAAAATGGGTGAGAATTGTCTCTCCATTTTCTCTCTAAAGAGGCCAACACCTTGGAGGTGATTAGCTAGTCATCTAATCCTCCAAGGTCACTCATTCATCATCCAATCTCTCCTTGGTGTAGAGACTTAGAGGTTCTCAATTTTGGGAACTTGGAGAACCTATTCTTCCATCCAAATCCATGGATCTAAGAAGCAAGGAATGAAGGCCCTATCTCTTTGGGTGATTAGCCTTTGCTTATGCAAAGAGGAATCTACAAAGGTATTAATTTCAACTCACTTATTTTTGAATTGATTATTGGTTCACCAATCTACTAGGCTTTGAATTTCATGGTCATGTTTTGTTTTTGAGTACATACAAGCATGATTCCGCCTTTAATTGTTAATTGCATGCTATATGATGTTGCTCAAATGAACATGTTTTACAAAATAATTCCTTCACTCCGACCACTGATCTTCCTCAAATTTCCCAATTTCTCAAAAACTCTAGCTCGCAGAAAAATTAAATAGTTTTGCAACCCTGGTCAGCAACAAATGCGCTCCTAAAGTAGCTGCTGATATGTAAATCTTCCAAAACAAAGAGGATGAGCAGCTGCAAACCCACGCCTGCCAATTTGATAATAGCTTCCAGCTGCTGTAAAAGGACCCGAAGACGAAGCATCGGGGATGAAGCATCTGGTCCCTTTAGCATCGGTGGGCTGGCCATATCCGAAGTCGGAGTAGCCGCAGGAGATTTGTGCTTCGGCTTCTTGCTTTTGCTCCTGCTGGGAGTCAGAGTTTTCGAAGAGGACGCCGGAGTGGAAGAGGAATCTGGTGAGGATCAGGCTGTTGTTTTTGGGTCCGTAAGCACCTAAAATCTGGAGTAGTTTTGCAATGATATTTGGTGGTAGAACGGCTACGTCGTCGAACCACCACGATCTGCTGGACGAGCTCGACCTGATCGATTTTGGGGTGCTGGAAGAGAGTCTGAACCCAGATGCAATTTCCAGAGAAAACGAAGGCGATGAGGCAATGAGGTTGCTCACATCAGAATTCTGAGCGATCTTTGTCTGGATATGGAGGATCAAGGGATGTTCCGTTGTCGGACCTGGAGCTGGAAAGGGTAGAGAGATATTGCTTGTTCATGGAGATTGAATGTTTGAGGGGAAAAGATGATGGTTTAGTGTGGGAGATGAAATTCCTCTAGGTGATGGTGATGGGATTAACTGTTGGTTGGAGAGGAGTGCGACACGTCGTCGTCTGGAAGGACAAGGAGGAGGTGACAGAGGAGATCATTCTGGACAGTCTTATACGTCGTCGTCTGCTTTCTCTCTCTCCAGAATGATATATTTTTTTTTTCTTCTAGTTGCTGTTTGTTGTAGTTTATGCCCGTTTTCAGCCATGACTAGTGCCTGTAGGCTGTAAGAGAAAGACAGAGAGACAAAGAGAGCGCGAGATATTTTGAGTTTGGGTTTTTGCAAATTCACGATGGAGGTGAAAAAATGAAAGAGAACCGACACAACTTTTAGTATCGTTTCCCACAGACGGCCCCAAATGTTGATGCACAAAATCGGAGATCTTGGAACAACGTAAATCCGACCGTGAATCTGCAAGTAATGTAAATAACACAAGATGTATCGTGGTTCACCCCAATGTTTGGGTTACATCCACACTGATTATTGTATTTCTCTGTTGAAAAGGGAGAAAGAGAGAGCTTAGAGCTTAGGGGATGTGAGGAGGCCTAGGGTTTGTGAGGGTGAGGAGGCCCTTTTATAGAATAAGGGCTCCTCCCCTAATTACATATTTGCCCCTTCCTTTATTACATAATTACATTTAAATCCCCCGAGTATTTATACGAGGTCTAAATACGAGGCCCTAAATATTTTATAAACAAACCTGTAAAGATTTTAGAGTTAGGCTAGTGATTCACTACTAATCACATCAATATTGTTGTCTCAACTAAACTACATGAATTCAGTGGCAAAGCTAGGAATTGGCGGGAGAAGGGACGAAATCTAAAAGCATAAACGGTCCCAAAAAAATGTAGCCAACCTTTTATACATCTTTGATAATTTATCAATACAAACAAGTTACAATTGTAGTTGACGAAGTTTCATGTCATGAAACATCACAAATAGGCTCGTTATCAATAAAAGCAAAAATATCTCTCTCCATTAAAATCTTGAGAATAAAATTGGGCAAAATGAACTATTTTTATTGGTAAAAAAAAGTGCAACAATTATTCACTGGGCTCAAAAATACATACAAAGAAGCAATCGGTGTTTACCTCATTGAAGCGATCATTCAATTCTTTGAGTTGTATATCAAGGACTTAAAAATAGAGGTACACGATAGTAATGGAAATTTGTGAGTCTTAGAGCTTTATGCTTTGATTTTCGAGTACGAAATAAAAATCCTCCATGTTAGAAACATTAATATCATTTTCCTCACAAACTTTTGTACATGAAGAAACTAGTCATCAAAGTCATCATCTCTAAACATTAAAAGAAAATAAGATAAAATAATTTTAAATTCTGGAAAAATATCAAGAATTGAAAAAACTAATAACAAACATCAACCTTTTGTTTTTCTTTAGTCTTAAACAAATGAGAGAGAGAAGAGAAAATTGAAATGGTGGGATGGTTTCTTTGAGAAATCATGTTTAATCAACTAAACCATGGTGCGATTGGAAAAGAAGCCCACATCAGTAAAATTAAAAAATAAAGAAGAAACTAAGGGCCTGTTTGTTTGGTTTTATTAAGTTTCACCTGACTAGACTGAACTAACTCTTAATGTAGTCCAACGTTTGTTGTCACAAGGGACTAATATTAATGAGATTAGTTGGAACTATGCCCAGACTAACGGCATCGCTAGCAGTTCTTAGCAAAGGTCCCTGAAAACCACCGGACTAGCTAAAACCTGCTTCATCCTGCTCTCGTTGCTCTGCTGGTGTCCTCTCTGCAACCACATCTTCATCTTTTCTGCGACCACAACTTCATCTTCTCTGCAACCATAAAGTCCTCTCTCTACACACATCTGCACATCTTCGCAAATCCGCTCGAATCACAAAACTCAGATTTGTTGAGATTGCGAAACCCATATTCGAATTGCAAAACCCAGACCCGAATTGTAAATCCCAGATTCGAATTGCAAAACCAAGTTTGTTTTAAGCTCTGCAAAACCCATATTTGATAGGAAAATTTTGTGGCCTCAAATTCAAAAGGAAATAACCAAAACTAAGGGTGCTCTGCAAACCAAATTCCTTCTGCAACTTTCGAGAGAGAGATATAGGTTCTAGATAGGGAAATTTTTGGGCATGATCTCTTTTTTTTATTTTATATATATATATATATATATATATATATATATATATATATATTGATCCATTTGGTGCACAATTATATATTCCTTTGTTTTCGAGAGAAGGAATGGAGTTGTCTAGAAAAAGGAGAAAGAAAAAAAAAAAACAAGGGGAAAAAAAAAAGAGAACTATTTTTTATTATTTAATTATTTTGTTTATTGGTCCGACTTTGCACCAGACGCTACACTAAATTAGTCCAGTTTAGTCTAGTCTAAGCTAGTCTAGCTTAGTCTCTTAACCTAGTCTAGTCTAAGATAGTCCGGCGCAACAAACGCACTTTAAAGGAGCCAACCACCAAACCACACCGTTTCATTTAAAGGAAAAGAGTTATAACTAATAGCACAAAACAAAGTAAACGACGCCGTTTGGTTTTAAGTCGTCTTCTTCCCTTGAAAACATTAAAACCCAGTAGCACATGCACCAACCCCAAATACCAGCAGGTTCATAAGATTGGAGGGGCAGAATCTTCACTCTCAATGACCATTTCCCACGACCGGAAGGGCAGCCCCCCCTCCTTACTCCTATGTAGCTTCGCCATTGCATGCACCTAGTAGGTGTTAGGTTTCATCATAAAGAGCCTTTCACATTATGAGTGTAATAATTCATTTAAGTTGTAATTTATTATGTCAACACTACCCTTCATGTGGGACCACGTCTTTCATGGGTCGCATGTGCAACTGATTCCACATCCGTAAGATCTTTTAAGTAATTAACGGAAGATTCTTCGTCAAGCTAAGGTCTTATTCACAATTGAAATGGTCGCGGTTATGGTCCTGCTCACAATTGGAATGGTCGTCAGGTTCAGGTCAAAGTGAACCACTCTGATACCATATGATGTCAAGACTTCAGTATCAAGTCGATGGTCTATTACTAATCACACTGATATGTCCTAACCATCGACATAGTTCGACAATTATTAGGTTTTATTACGAAAATGATGGGAACAATACCATATTAATTGTAATATATCCTGTCAAGTTTCTAATGTGAAATTACGTTCTTCAACACAACCTTCACACACTATTCTTCACCCTTCTTTTGGGTATGTATTTCCCCTCTGTCACATTATCACTAACATAAAAAGTAAAAACCAAAAGATAAAAACAAAGTAGTTATCGCCTAAATGTTTCATTTCCAACACAATTCTTCATTCAAGTGTGACCCATGATTGACATTATAAGACCCATTTATAACTCTGGTGATGACTGATGAGTATTTGCAAATTACGCATGCACTCAAGTCAAGTGAGATGACTAAACAGTACGAGCAGTCCCTTTTTATTAGGTCTTCTCAGCCATCAAAATTGCTTGTGAGGTGTAACGAGAGGAGATATTACTGTGGATGACGATGACAGTTTATATATATTAGGTGTGCTACTGCAGATTGAGTGCAGACACCCCCCCCCCCCCCACCCCCCAAAAAAAAAAAACCCAGGAATCATGTGAGTCGTTCGTGGTTGAGCCAAAGAGCTTTTTAGGGTTTTGGAGCATGGGGACGCGACGACAGAGGCGGTTGTTTTTTGAACGTGAAGTGGGTTGGTCAAGAAAACCACTTTATTAGACTCACCAACCAACCATATACAACTACCGTTGGTACTGCCATGCACTAATTTTGAAACTTTTGAAGCCTATTTTGTAATAATAATTAAATTTTCTGCTCAACTGATTTGAGTACCACCCTCTTCCTAAGCCCATCAAAGTGACCATGTATCAAATGCAAGACACTAGCTTAAGATAATATACAAATGTATTTGAGTATGTTTAAAATTTAAAAATACTAATAAGGTTGACAAGTGATGAATGATTTGAGGTATAGCATATAATTTGACCTAATTAAAATTTAAAAAAATTGCCATAGAATGACCTTTTTGGTTTTGGTTTACGACTGTATTTTCACCCCAAGCATGTCCACCATTTAAAAAAAAAAACGAAGTTACAACGAAACTATTTTTTATTTGAATGTGAGCATCCGTCTCAAAATTAATTAGCAATAGATAACTCGGTCTAACATCTTTCAGTATGTTAGACTTCTGGATCATTCTGTGTGGGTTAGCCTCAACACGAACTTCCGTTTGTCATGCCATCTGGTGTTTCTATATCATCATAAGGACAAAGATCAAGAAAGGAAAAACCTAGCAATAAAAAGTAAAAAACCCTAGTTCGAATATATTTAGGAAAAGTCTTGGCTCATCAAGAATTTATGAGAAACTCCTCCTCAAGATACCTTGTGATTAATTTACGGAATGTCATGCTTATAATCAAAATCGATCATACCATTAATCACTATCTAAAGATCATTTCTAAAAAAAGATTGCTTAATTATTGAATAGTATAAAACCAATTCGTCAGTATCAGTAGAAGTATTATGAATTGTCTATCTATTTACAATAATTGACTGACTAAACAACTTTAGTTTTAATTGATTTTTTGCTTAGATAATCTTTATAGAATGATTTATAATATAACCGGTTTCGATTATAAGTGTGAAATTTCATGAATCGGTCACAAAGTATCTCAAAGAGGAACTTATTCTCAATCTTAAGGAGCCAAACTCTATCCACATATTTAAATGAAACATTTTAAAGAAAGAAACAAAAACTATAGAAAAAGTAGAGGAAGTATATAAAATAAAAAAGGCCATAACATTACTAATAAAGAGAAATAACGCTAAACGACGTTAGTACTAAGTGATTATAGTATTATATTTTTGAATTCCCTGCATGAAAAGGTAAACAAAGCTCACAGATAAGAGAGATTTTTCAATGTGTTCAGTACACGAGATGGTACATCACGTGTCATTATACAAATAGTGTGATATGTGTGCTAAAATGTTAATAACTTAAAAAATAAAATTTCCCACTACTTATATTAAAACACATTTATGTACCACTTATGTTTCCGTCACAATTAAAATTTTCTCTACGGATAAGATTAAATTAGTCAATAATTGGATAATGATTAAAAGAGTAAGGAGATAATCAAAGTAAGGAAGTGCACGTGGAAGAGCGGTAACACCTAGATTGAAAAGATTCCCTTAGCTCTTTGTGTTCACACCTACTTTAATGGCTAGATCCCATCCAAAATCCTTTTCACACCTGATTTTCTCATTTAGTTTGGTGGCAGTTCAAGCTCATGATTATTACAGGTAACATAGCATGCTAATTATACTTGATATTTATATGGTAACATTTTACTACTATGGAAAGTTTTTGAAATGTAAAATGAACTTATACTTCTTTCTTAATTTTTCATATAAATTAAATTTCAAGTGATTTGTTATATCAAGTTTGGAAAATCATTATTTGGTCATATGACAGATTTGATTGTTAAATCTAACCTTTATAATCTAGCTAATTGATGTACGTTTTAATTGAAGTTTAACTAATATATTAGCGATGTTGCCACAATTGTTAAAATTGACTCTTAAAATAAATATTAGCGATATTGCCAACGTGCGCAAGATAAGCCGATGAATAAGATTAATCTTATCTTTGACTTATTTAAGAAAAAAATAAATCAGAATCAAACTCTTATCGTGCAATAAGTAAATGACAAATATAACAAATGATCTACCAATTGAACTAAACGCTCTCCCCATTCTTATCTTTGATAATGCCAAATGAATTGCACCATAATTTTGATCTACTTTTGTAAGTAAATACATTCTATTGTTTGTTACGAGTGAGCTATCCACACATTCAATTTTACTTCTCATATATCTTATTTAATTTTCAATTATTAGATCGATGAATTTAAAAATTTCAACGAACTTAAATTAACAAAAAAAAACAAATAAATACGGGTGTGAATAGCATCACTCGTTTGTTATTAATTAACGCGGATTGGTGATGGTATCAGCCTATATCTTTCAGTTGGAACGGATCCCAAAAAAGGACCCACGTCCGATGGATGATGATGCTGAAGAGGTCAAACTCCCACTACTAGCCACGTAGGACATGTCATCCGACGTGGCAACAAATTAGGTTTGACTCTCCTCTCATAAAACTTTTCCATTTTCCCATTACCTTACCACCTTCTCCCTCACGACCCTTTTAATAATTAATTTCCCTCTCCAATCCTCACCCCCTTGCGGTGTATATATAACACAAACTACATCTCTGCATTTGCTCTCCAATATTATTCCGTTCATACAAAAGAAAAAAAAGGAAAAGATGGGAAATTGCATGAGGCATGATTCGTCCATGAAATGGGCAGGAGAGGATTGGGGTTGTCTAGCAGATGGAATGAAGGGTGACGATTATCGCGATCAAACGGACGTAAAGATCATGAAGAAGAACAACAAGAAGATTGCAGAAGCAAGCCAGATGGATTCATTTTGTTCTACAACAACAGCAACAACAAGTAGTAGTAGTAAAGTTGGTGCAGCAACAGAGGTGAAGATCAAGATCACAAAGAAGCAGTTGGAGGAGTTGTTGGGTAAGGTGGAGTATAAGCAAATGTCAGCTCAGCAGGTTTTGGCTCAGCTGATTAGGGTTAGCGATGGCTTTGAGACCCAGTTGCAAAGGTCTTGGAGGCCTGCTCTTCAAAGCATTCCTGAGGTCAATTAATTTTGCCTTTTCTATATATATCGGGTTTTTGTTGTTAATATGGGGAAGAGTAATTAGCTTTCTTAACATATTTTGTTCAATATTAATGTACATACTCTAGAGTTCAGAAAGAAAAGAAAAGCCCCAAATTTTGTTTTGCCTCTCTCTAGATCTCTCTCTCTCTTGGTGACACAGGGAGGAGGGTGGCCCCAGTCCGCTCTTCTCAAGCTCTACCTCAATATGGAAGAGGCACTTACATGCAACGAGTTCATTATTATTAGGGTCATCGGATCTAATAATACAATATTTAGAGAAAACTTACACATAACATTGAATTATTATATCAAAACACCACAATGAGGGTGAACTCATTCATTGTAAATCATTCTCATCCCTAGATATAGCTATAATTACTTTTCTAGTCATTTTATTTTAAGAAAGAGCCTCCTCTTAATTATAAAAGGGACCCAACAACTACCTTTGCTACAAGAGCTGGTGGCTGCGACCTGTGAGTATTTTCTTAATGTGGTAAAGCTCCTCAACAGATTGGTAAAGATAAAACCCAAAAAAAGATTAAAGAAGCTTGTTTAAAACGAAGAGTACCAAACGGCCCAAGATGATCCCCAACACCAAGTATATGGTTCCTTATCAAACCTATTACTAAACTTGTACAACGAAAACACTAATTTGATTAAGAAACAACAATGCTCTTGTAGCAAAGGTAGTTGTTGGGTCCCTTTTATAATTAAGAGGAGCCTCTTTTATATAATGAAACGGTTAGAAATGAATCTAATCTTACATTGAATGGGTTCACAATCGTTTAATGTGAAAAAACTTTCTTTAGCTTATTGACCTCAAGTTTTATTTAACGTATAAGCTTTGTTGATTGTTTTTAGACAAAGATGCTCCTCAAGCTCGACACTTGCCAAATGGTATCTGTTGCTAGATATGTAAAGAGCCACATAAGATAAATTAGTTTCAACAGACTCAATTAACAAAATTATTAAAGATTCTAACCAAAATGATTCCTGAGATTGACATAACTCCTCATTTTGCTATGTGACAATGAAATCAATAGAAATGGTTTCTAAGTTTGTCCACCGTAAATCATTTTGGTTATTCCATGAAAATCTATTAATATTCTTGTAAAGGATAGGAGTCGGTTTGACAAAAATACGTTGAAAAAGGTGATCCCAATGATTGTTCCCATGACAATTTAACGAGGATATTAACAAAAAAATTCACAGAAGGACCAAATCGATTTACAATAGACAAACTCATGAACTTCTATCGATTTTCATTATAAATTATTAAAGTGTAGAGTTATGTCAATCTCATAGATCATTTGAGATAAAAAAAAAATCTTTATTAAATTTGGGATCTTGAGTTCAATCTCTATATCTATGGACTCGACACCACCCACAAATACTCCTTTTATTATATTAATGTGTCTTGTCTACAGTTTCCTTCATTTATCCAATAACAAAAAATAAACATGGGACCAACTTGCCTCATATTGGATGGGAAATAATATTATAATTCAACTTATGAATTTATTAGATTCCTGTTGTAAATAGTGGGTATGTTTGCTCACATGTGTATAGTAATATGTATAGTAAATACTCACATGCATATATAGTAAGCCTTTCACTATGTTGCTTGTGATTTGCTTCTATAAAAGCAAGTCTTATGGAACACCAAAAAAAAAAAAAAAATGAAATTGAGAGGTTCATGGGAGAGATAGGAAGGAAGAAAGGAAGAGAGAAAAGAGAGGAAGAGGAGAAGAGATAATAGAGAGAGTTATCTTTGTACTCTTATTATTTCATATTATAATGAAAGCACCACTGTTGTCCCGATGACGTACTCCAGTCACACTGACTGTAGAGGAACCTCGTAAATTTTGTGTCTTATTTATTTATTTCACTGCACACGCCGTTGATTTTACAACACATTATCAGCACGAGAAGCTCTCATGTTAGTGGAAAGCACACGCCATAAATCCGGTGAAACATTACTTACCTCCTACCTCTGCTAGCCAAAAATCTCACAGAATAAAAGGTATGTCCATTATTCGTCTTTCCCACCGCGCCAGAAGCGCCCCACCAAATTCCGGTGCGAATTGAAATTTACAATGACCTGAAGTCGTCACGAGATAAGAAAACTCGTACCTGACAACTGGTTTCCAAAGATCCAGAAGAATCTCATCAGACTTGGAAACCCAGATCGCGTCATTCTCGACGGATCTCGATAACTCACAATAATTCTAGCCTTGAGTTTTACACTGCTCAGCCTGGCACCCATGGCCACCGTCTTTTGATGGCGTTGTAGTCCTCTGAAATAAGGCTTGGTGTTTCAGACCCTATAATTCTCTCTCTGTTTGAATTAAGCTTGAAAATCCTCAGAGCTCTCTGTTACCTACAAGAAGTTGAAAGATAATTAAGTAGGATGGTTTCTGCTCAGGGCAAAGAAAAGACAGCGCCATGAAGCTCTAGAAGAGTTCCTTTGATGTGTTGGAATTGTGCACAAAAAAGAATAAAAAAGGAAATGGGGCCAAAGATTTGGAAAGGTGCGTTGCACCATGTAAAATGAAAGAAAAAGGCAAAGTTTTTTTTTTGGAATGGTGTAGAATGTGAATGAATAAGAAAAATAATAATAAAAAAAAGGGTAAAGGTTTTTGGATGGTGTTACACCATCTGAAAAGAAAGAAGAAAAAATATATATATTTATGTGAATGGTGTTGGCTTAAAACACTTTCACAAGTTCTATTTATTTAAAGCAATTTATTTACAGTGGGTAGAATTATTACCCCTTGTTTTAAAGCTTTGATATTTATGTGCATGGTGTTGGTTTAAAGCCCATGTCACAAGTTCTATTTACTTTTGTTTATACCATACTTAGGGCCTCCGTATTTAGACCTCGTATAAATACTTGGGGGGACTCAAATGTAATTATGTAATAAATGGATGGGAAATATGTAATAAGTGAGGAGCCCTTATTCTATAAAATGACCCATCACTCTCCTCATTAAGAGGGCCTCACTCTCACCCTCAGAGGCCATTTCTTAAGCCTCCTCACATCCCCTAAGCTCTAAGCTCTCTCAAAGCTCACACTTTCATATTCAGAGCTCTCTCCCTTTCAGAAATACAATATCAATGTGGACGTAGCCCAAACCTTGGGGTGAACCACGATACATCTTGTGTTATTTACATTTCTTGCAGATTCACGGTCGGATTTACGTTGTTCCAAGACCCCTTCGGTTTTGTGCATCAACATTTGGTGCCGTCTGTGGGAATCGACACAAAAAAACTATGTCGGTTCTCTTTCATTTTTTCATTAAACCTCACCACTATGAATCTGCAAAAACCCAACAACCCAAAGCATTTCAACGCAGAGCATAACCTTACCAAAACGCCTTCGTTTTATAAAAGCTGATCGCCAATTCCTCGCTTTTCGAGCTTTTCATTTCTCCCTTTTACATTTTTCAATTCTCCAGAGCTTCCATGGCTTCAGTATCTGCATCAAACGTCGTCGCTTTAAAATCCGCCATTAAATTCGGAGCTACCACCGACGGCAGGGCCTGCCAGTTCAAGCAATGGGCTCCGATTGGGCCTACCAGTTTAAAGTGAGAAGCAGAAGATTATGTTTGCCCTGACCTTCAACAAAGGTATCGGCCGCCGTTTCGCTAACATTGTCTGCAAGAAGGCAGACGTCGACATGAACAACACCTTCGCTTCCTCTTAGCCCATAGGTCTCTCTTTCTCTCTCTCGCTCTTTCTCTTACCAACCGACTGAGCAGCGGCAGCCCCAAATCTCGACCAATCCAATGGCCTCCGTAAGAAGGAAATTGCCAATCCAAAGCTTGGGTTTCTTGGGAAATCGCCATTTTCTGCCAAACGCACTATGTGTTTCCTGTTCGGTGTGGATTTGAAGAAGATTTGTGAAGTTGCTATGATTTCATGTTGTTTCTGAAGAGAAGAGAAAGCTACTGGTTTCAGTAAAATGCAGCAGCTCAGGCGTTTTTAGAAGTTCAAAAGATGAAGTCTTTAACAAGAAAAAGGGAGAATTTGCAGAAGAAAAGAACTGGGTCCGTCAAGTCTTTAGCTAACAATGGCGGCGGAGGAAGCGAGTCGCTCACCGATTTGAGTAGCGGTGACTCGAGAGAGACTAGCAATACGAGCCAATCGAGCTCTGAGACTCCCGGTGAGGAACTGAAGCGAAAAAAACGATCTTCGCCGCCGATGCTGGGCTGGCCGATCAGGAAAGCTGAGCTATGTAAAAACTCGACTGCTGATTTGGAGGAAGCAATCTACCTACCATTGGATACAAACCGGCCACAAGAACACCACGGAGTATACTTGAGTTCCTTTCATTCAAGCTACATCTTGATACATCCTCGGGAATAAACCCATGCCGATTAGCTCTTTTTGGAGCTGCCCATGCATACCAGATAGCATGTGCATCGTGCTTAAAGACACAAAGTATCGAGAATATAAACCTCTCTCTTCACCCTTTTCTTTTGCAACTTTCCAGCGATCAAAGTTATGTTGAAGGGACTGAAAGCAATTTGTTCTCCACCTTTAAGGAGCAATTAGCATCTGGCGCAACAGTTGTTGAATCAAGAGTGCATGTAGATAACAAGTTATGACTCATGAACCACGGAGTGCAAGAAAAAGAAAATGGAGGCTTTCCTCACATGCCATCCCACTACAAGGTCCCAACAACAACAAAGCAAGTCTACAAAAGCAAAAGCAAGTTTGCCAGAGAGGGTGGAGGTGGATAGAGAAAGAGATGCAGTGGAAAGCAAAAAGGAAAAGAGAAAAGAAATCTTTAGTTGAAAGCCGAAGCAATTCAATAATAGCAGTTGGTGCTTTCTTTATTTTGTCGACCACCCACAGGAAAGCTATGGATGGCAGGCACGTAAATCTGCAAAAGTAAGGAAAAAACACCCACACTGCAAAAGCAAGGAATAAACATCCCACCAGAATGATGTGATTTACTTTTCTTGTTTTTGAATGATGTGATTTATTTTTCTTATCTTTCAAAGACATCTGTATAAACCCCGTCAGAGGGTTAAAAAAAAAAAAAGGGCAAGCCCAAAATAATGGGCTGGAATGTTATGTGGAGGATCAAGGCCCATATGCCCAAAAGAGCCAAGCCCTATGACTCCATAATTATTCGGCACCCTGCCGCTATTATCACCAACCAGGTGATCAAAAGTACGCCCAGTACTCCAAAATTATTCGGCAACCTGCCGCTATTATCACCAACCAGGTGATCAAAAGTACATCCAGTACCCCAAAATTATTCGGCAACCTGCCGCTATTATCACCAACCAGGTGATCAAAAGTACGCCCAGTACTGCAAATTATTCGGCAGCCTGCCGCTATTATCACCAACCAGGTGATCAAAAGTACGCTCAGTACTTCAAATTATACATGAGCATTACTCATGTTAATCATACATAAACATTCATGAACATCACTCATGTCAACATTCATGAGCATCACTCATGTCAACATCCATGAGCATCACTCATGTCAATCAACATAAACATTCATGAGCATCACTCATGTCAATCAGCTTCAAAAGCTTCATTTACAGAGCTCTAGCTTCAAAAGCTTCATTTACAAAAGCTCTAGCTTCAAAAGCTTCATTTACAAAAGCTCTAGCTTCAAAAGCTTTATTTACAAAAGCTCTAGCTTCAAATGCTTCATTTACAGAGCTCCAACTTCAAAAACTTCATTTACAAAAGCTCTAGCTTCAAAAGCTTCATTTACAGAGCTCTAGCTTCAAAAGCTTCATTTACAAAAGCTTTAGCTTCAAAAGCTTCATTTACAGAGCTCTAGCTTCAAAAGCTTCATTTACAAAAGCTCTAGCTTCAAAAGCTTCATTTACAGAGCTCCAGCTTCAAAGCTTCACTTGCAAAGCTTCACCTACAAAGTTTCAGTGCAGGATATACAAATACCGCCTTCGAACAAACCGCCACTTCGGCCCGCACATGGTTTGAATTTGAAGTCTCCAGCCAACAGACTCTATTGACTGAAGACTTGGGGGACTACATTAGGTACCATATATTGGGCATCAACTGGGCCTCATGAAAAACACTTAGGGGACTTAGCCTATATTTATGTATTGAGGAGCGAACCCTTATTTTATAAAAGGAACTCCCTCACCATCATTAGAGAGCATCAACTCTAGCCCATTATTCATGTATTGATGAGCGATCCCTTATTCTATAAAAGGGACTCCCTCACCATCATTAGAGAATATCGTCGCCTAATGAGCAATCGCCTCGCCACGAGCATCAACTCTAGCCCATATTTATGTATTGAAGAGCGAGCCCTTATCTTATAAAAGGGACTCCCTCACCATCATTAGAGAGCATCGCCGCCTACTGAGCAACCGCCTCACCGCAAGCATCAACTCTAGCCCACCATTTATGTATTGAGGAGCGAGCCTTTATTCTATAAAGGGGACTTCCTCACCTTCAACACCACAAGCCGAGCCAACCAAGGAAACATAAGCTACAAACCGAGCAGCCTCGCAACATGTGCTACTTCTAGTTGAGCATCACTTCAGATTGAACACCGCCTCATATCGAGTATCAATTCTAGACTACATCTAGTTACTTCGGCCCACACATAGACTGAATTTCAAGTCTCTAGCCAAAAGACTCTCTCGACTGAAGACTTGGGGGACTACTGTTTATACCATACTCAGGGCCTCCGTATTTAGACCTCGTATAAATACTCGGGGGACTCAAATGTAATTATGTAATAAATGGAGGGGCAAATATGTAATAAGTAATGAGCTCTTATTCTATAAAAGGACCCCTCACTCTCCTCATTAAGAGGGCCTCACTCTCACCCTCAGATGCCATTTATTAAGCCTCCTCACATCCCCTAAACTCTAAGCTCTCTCAAAGCTCTCACTCTCATATTCAGAGCTCTCTCATTTTCAGAAATACAATATCAGTGTGGGCGTAGCCCAAACCTTGGGGTGAACCACGATACATCTTGTGTTATTTACATTTCTTGCAAATTCACGGTCGGATTTACGTTGTTCCAAGACCCTTCCGGTTTTGTGCATCAACAACTTTAAAGCAATTTACCATGGACGGTTTACCGCCTACTGTTTTAAGTTTTGATTTATGTGAATGGTGCTGAATTAAAGCCCTTGTCACAAGCTTTATTTACTTAAATGCAATTTATTTACTATGGCTGGAATTACTGTCTATTGCTTTAATTTATTTATTATACGTATTTTTGTTACTATAAGTACATACTGGAATTGAACTTCCTTGATCAGATCAGAACCTGAAGTTTCTTGATCCTCATCGTATAAAATGATTGGAAGTTCCATCATGCAAAAAAAATCAGGTATGAAGTCCCTTAATCCTAAAGATCAGGACATGAAATTACTTGATGAGTATCGTAAGTTTGAAGTGCCGCAGTGCCTCAACTTAATTGTAATAAAAGCCATAAGAGTCTCAGTCTACAGACTATTTAATAAGGACCAGAAGTTCTTTATGTCCATACTCAAAATGGTTTAGCAGAAGCATTTATTAAGAGGATGAAATTGATTACCCGCGTTCTGCTCATGAAAACGAAATTGCCAGTTTTGACATGAGACATGTCATTTTACATAATTCACTATTAAGTTTGGTTGAGACCAGTTACCAACCATCGATATTTTTTTCAGTACAACTCGTGTTTAGGCACTAGCCAACATTACACATTTACGAGTTTTTGGTTGTGTTATCTATGTGCCTATTGCACTGCCACAACGCACTGAAATGAGGAATCATCGCTGATTGGGCATTGATGTTGATCACCATCTATCATTCAATATTTAGAACCCTTCACTAGGGATATATTTACTGCATGGTTTGCGGACTGTCATTTTGATAAGACAATTTTCCCGCCGTTAGAGGGAGAAAATATCGTTCTAAAAGAACAATGAGAAAATATCATTCCAGAAGAATGATGAGAAAAGACCGTTCCAGAAGAACAAAGAGAATTTGTCTTATTTTGATTCACGAAGTAATCAATATGAAAATGAAGTAAGAATAATTGAATGATGCAACGAAAGTGATGAAATCATATATACTTGCTGCACATGTGCCTACAAGAATTGATGTCCCTGTTGGACAAGCACATGTGCCTACAAGAATTGATGTCCCTGTTGGACAAAATAATATGGCAGTAAATGATTTATCTGTTGCATGCCTGAAGCGTGGCAGACCCTTAGACTCAAAAGGTTCATTCATTCGAAAGAAGAAGAATATGGCATTACTAAACTATTGTGTTCCCGAAGCATAACTGTTGCATGACAGTCGCTGCATGGATACACGTCCTAGATAGAACAATCCACTGACATGGGAATATTGATGTCTCATGCATGTAGCATGATAGACGTATAGGTTCCAATGACTCAACTCCCCGGAAGTGGAGATTAAAATCAAAGCTCTATAACGCTCAAAATGATGTTATGATCCATATTCTCTAAATTATGACTATCCTAGAAGAGATAGTGTCATGCCTTTGAAGAGGCAATGGATATCCAAAAAATGAAAAGCTTTTATGCATGCGCATGCACATGAGAATATGGGATTACGAATTGATGATAACCAATAGTAATTTTGGTTTTTACAAGTAGCTACTAAATTCATCAATGAGTTGTGTTAATATTGAGTCACGTTCTTTTGTTCGTCGACAAAAGGAAAATTATTAGCCAAAAATGGAGAAAGGCAATTTCATTACAATTTTGCAAGAACGTGAAAAAATGGACCTATATATTTGAATACAATACAAATAGCCAAAAGATGTTGAACCAAGGAGGTTACATATGGGCACTTGTAATACAGTGTAATACACTCATATGATATGACACAAGATTACTAATTGAAACCTGAAATTATACTCTTGTAAAAGAGTTCATATAAATGGAGAATTATATACGAAGGGTTGTGAGTCGCCCACATCATATCTCTATAAGTAAATCTCTCAAGTATACATGGGAGCAAATTGCTCTGTATAAATTCCAAAGGAAAATGTGTCATGAAGTGTAGAAAATCCCTGAAGGATTCAAATTGCTTGAGGTAAGCCCCCGAAGGGTAAAGCATAAAATATGTACTCAATACCAATGGATGGTACAAATTACCTTAGTGAGTACTATCATTATGATATTGTTGCAACATACTAAAATCTCTTGCAAGAGTCAATGAAATTAAATTAGAACTCCTGAAGAGTTGATGATATTAAATTGAGACTCCTGAAGAGTCAAGAAAGATTATAAAGTGTTGAGAGAATTATTGTCTCGAGCTGCAAATCGAACAATCTACCAACACGAATCTTATCCATGATGTTTATGATATTAAAAGAACCATATGGATTGAAGATTATGAGTTGAATACTCAAATAATGTAGACACTAAGAATAATCATTTATCTTCGTGAGGGTAAAGATAAATTAATATTTGGTCCAGAAGACATCTTAGTGAAGTATATGCTTTATTGTATTTTGCACAATACATTGAATGAAATAAAGCTTATCTATTAATATCTCCAAGAAATTACAGATATGTACATACACATGAGTCAAGGAAGAAAATATCGGTAATATCGGAAATATCGGTAGTCCGAAAACACGGAAATATCGATGGAAATATCGGGATAATATCGATATCGATAAAAATTACATGGAAACCACGGAAATTGTAAGAAAAACTTGGAAATTTTTATTGAAACTTTGCAGGATGTTTATTTAGTCAATTATCTATTAGTTTATCATAAAAAATTGGAAGGAAATGCATTGCATGATGGATTTAACATTATCAAGTTGATTATATAGCGAGCTGGCAAACATTGTGAGTGTAGAAAATATGTAGTAATTAATGAAAAAAGTTTAAACACACCATAATCATTTATATATAATGAATTAGTACAATATTTTACACTTTATACATTGTACCATTCCTAAAAGATGTAAAAGTTGAATTATTTACCATGCTTTTCTTTTCTCACACCGTCACACACCACCTACACACACACGCCACCGACACACACACACATGCACACACAGGGATCACACACGCCACCACACACGCACACACGACTTGTCTCTGGATCATTCTCTCTTCTCCCTCTCCCTTCTCCCACAAACACACACACAGATCGACAGATCTCTCGAATTCTCGATCCTTCTCTCTTCTCCCTTCTCCCATACACACGCACATAGACCTTTCTCGATCCTTCTTCCACATGGCATTCTCCTCCTCCCTCGCCTTCCTCCTCGTCCGCGTATTCCGCCTCGTCGGCGAACCCAGGAACTCTGAGTTCTCTTGATCCTTCTCCGCCTTCCTCACCGATCCCACTGATAACAACCCCACCTTTGTCGTTGACTCTAGCGACGACCACCACGACCCCCAATCGCCCCCAAACCCCAACCTCAACCTTCACAACAACCACCCATTCTCCTCCTCCCCCCGGAGACTGCCCCGCCGGCGCCGCGCTCGCCTCCGTCTCTGTTCCACGTCTGCTTCAACCCAAGACCATGCCTGCTTCGCCGTGGGGACAGACCACGAGTTGTGGATCTACAACTGCAAGCTCGATCTGTTCTGGAGTTGTGGATCTACGCCTGCTTCAACCCAAGAGTTGCTTCAATTCGTTCTGTGAGCTCTTTCGCCGCGACTTCGACAACGGTGGGGGAATCGGCGTCGTTGAGGCGCAGATCTTGGGTTTGAGCATGGATTGCAGAGAGATCGGGGCAGCTGGGGGGACGACGCAGCCTCGGCTGCCTTTCCGACGATGGATCCACGACGACTTTTTTTTAAAATATCGAAAATATCGCGATATTATCGATATTATCGATAATATCGCGATATTTTGACGATAATGAGACGGATATGTGGGAAAATATCAGAGCCTCTGAAAAAAGATAATATCGGCGAAATATCGCCGATATTATCGATATTTAATACCATGACATGAGTTAAAACAATCAAATAAGATGGAGCCTTCACAAAGGTTACTCATGTGAAGCCTCAGTACTCGGAAGTACCCCAGAAGGGGGAGACACTGGAAATTGATCATGTGACACCCTAGTGCTTAGCAAAACACCAGAAGAGGAAAGCATCAGTTGCTTTCGGAATCTAGCAACGAACATCTGGTGATCACTTTGAATCCAACTTTCAAATTCCTGCAGCTGGTTGAGCTTTCTTTTCATGCTCGTAGAGTAATTATTCGCAAGCACGTGTAACACTCTATTCTCGTGCTTGAGCCCTCTGATCTCTTATTTAAAACTTGCCACCTCAGCCATCCATGATTCAACTTGGCAAGTTTGAGCAAGTAAACGTTGGCCCATGTTGGATACAGAGCCCGCACATTGAACACCGAGAGCCAATGAGTCTTGAACGGCCGACTCATCAGACCGTTTTGAAAGGATCCTGTTATCCTTTGGAGTAAGAACATTCCTAGCTACCACAGTAGCAGTTATGTTATTCTTCATCACAAAGTCCCCAACTGTAAGAGGACCATTAGAAGATAAGAATGACGGACGCCATATATTATCCTAACGCTGTTTGTCTGTATCACTCCTAAGACTCAAATCTAAGCAAATGTTAGATGGGCAAGTCATTTTCAGAAATTATAAAGGAAAAAAAAGAGGTCAAATAAAATTTCAGAAGTGCAAGATGGGGGAAATTTCTACAGGCAGCAACTTTTTGAGCATACTCTTGAACACAATTGATGTCTCTATAAAAGAAAAGGCAACATAGCCACTTGTTCAGAGATCGAAAAGGCACCACTCTCCGAATTTCAAAAGCCAGATTTTCCTGAATAAAGTTCGATGGTGTTTTTCAGACGCAATATCAGCTTTTTTGGATATCGCGTGCAACTTTGTCAAAGATCTTTGACAAAGTTGAAAACGCGTAAATCTTACTATTCTAATTACACCACAGTTGCTGACAAGAGTAAAGGCAGAGCACCACTACATGCTATTGGGAAATCTCTATATATGTCAACCTCCGTTCTCCATAACAAGGCAGACCTGCAAGAATGTCCAACTCTTCCTCATCTCCGAGAATGCATCTTCAACAAAGCATCTCAAAATACTCATTTTTCTTCCTCTCCGAGAATACATCTTCAAACAAGTCACACCAGAGCAAGATTATCTCATATCTTCAGGGACGAGGGCAAGAGTAGTCATCTTCAACTGTTGTTGGATCTGGGTCTCTAGTCACCCAGAAGTGATGAACCATTCAAATGCAAGGGTTTACATTCCACTCCTGCATCAGGGGACAAATCCTACAAGAGAAGATGCCACATATGTAAGGGGAAAACCAAGGAAAATACCACGTATGCAAGGGGAACAAGTAAGGCAAGTGAAAATGATATATTGAAGCATGTGGAGACAAGCGCAACAAACACGTGCTGATTCATCCCCGACAAAGCCGAAGATCACTTGCCACGTGAAGCTCCTCACAGTACAACTTCATTCAAGATCAAGCCTCGAAGGTCCTTGAATAAATCACAAGTTTGATTCAAGATCAAGTGTTCACCACCCTTGAATTAAATTTAGCTCCAAATAAAAGAAGTAAATTCAGACCTTTGGACCAGGTCTAGCAAAAGGCCCTCCAGCCCAGTTCAAGAACAAGTCTGTGGAAAGTTAACAACAAGTAAAACATCTCTTTCGGCAACTCTTCTTACTAAGAGACTAAAGTAGAATGATCAACGATCAGCCTAAATAATTTGAAATTAAGGGGAGATACTCATCAGGGGGAGCATCCAAAACAGATCAAGATCTTAACGAGTCAATTGAAGACTTATGTGGGCATCAAAGGGGGAGTGTTGTAAATAGTGGGTATGTTTGCCCACATGTGTATAGTAATGTGTATAGTAAAGTACCACATGTGTATAGTAAATACTCACATGCATATAGTAAGCCTTTCACTATGTTGCTTGTGATTTGCTTCTCTAAAAGCAAGTCTTATGGAACACAACAAAAAAAAGAGAAGATGAAATTGAGAGGTTCATGGGAGAGATAGGAAGGAAGAAAGGAAGAGAGAAAAGAGAGAAGAGGAGATGAGATAATAGAGAGAGTTATCTTTGTACTCTTATTATTTCATATTATAATGAAAGCACCACTGCTGCCCCGAGGACGTACTCCAGTCACACTGACTGTAGAAGAACCTCGTAAATTGTGTCTTATTTATTTATTCCGCTACACACGCCGTCGATTTTACAACAATTCCAAAATTGTAAAGTAGTAAATTTTAGCCTTCAAACTATCACGTATGTTAACAAACTTGTATTTGAAGAGATTGTTAGAAATGCTAAGTGCTAGTTCAATTTATCCAACAACAAAAAATCACGAAACTCATCAAAAGAACCAACCATCCCTTACAATCCGGTCGCCTGTACCACATTTTCTTCTATTTCCACTGTCTCATCGCTCAAACTATACCATTCACTATCGCTTTGACAATTTGGAGATACGAAGTATTGATTAAAAAGAAACCGAAACATTATGAATATTAGTCATGATTCATGTAGTGCAAATGTGGTTTATAAACTTAAAAAAAAAAAGTAAAATACTTATCACGTCATTAATTAAACATATTGAGCACTGCCTCATTTCGAACATCAGTTCAAGACAACATCTAGTTACTTCGGCCTACACATGGACTGAATTTCAAGTCTCCAACCAAAAGACTCTATTGACTGAAGACTTGGGGGACTACTGTTTATACCATATTTAGGGCCTCGTATTTAGAACTCGTATAAATACTTGGGGGATTTAAATGTAATTATGTAATAAAGGAAGGGGCAAATATGTAATTAGGGGAGGAGCCCTTATTCTATAAAAGGGCCTCCTCACCCTCACAAACCCTAGGCCTCCTCACATCCCCTAAGCTCTAAGCTCTCTCTCTCCCTATTCAACAGAGAAATACAATAATTAGTGTGGACGTAGCCCAAACATTGGGGTGAACCACGATACATCTTGTGTTATTTACATTATTTGCAGATTCACGGTCGAATTTACGTTGTTCCATCTCCGGTTTTGTGCATCAACAAGGTTAAATGTAGAAGAAACATCCAAGGAAAGACAAAATAAAATCCACAAACTATCAAAGAATGACCGACGAACAACATAGTCAGAAGCAGCGAAAAGTCCTTTGTGAAACAATGCATGCATTGCAGTCACTACCTGGAATGTACAAAAGGCAAAATGAACTTGTAGCAGCATCATCATCCAAGTAGAGAAGTCTTTCAAACCTTGCTCACTCATATGTCTCACAAACTATTCACAGTTTATGATAAAACTAATGAGCTTGTGTGAGGAAAGAGATACAATGGAATATATACACAATTTGTTTCAAGGAAACTCCCTCACACTCCTTTCTCCCACATGACCTTAATTCTAACAAGAAAATTAAAATTAAAATGGTTATCAAATTAAGCATCACACATAACATTCAGTTGTTAATAAATATACTATTACTTCATTTAGACGTAGACAATATAATTGATTAATTTCTTCTCTCACATGACATCCTTGCCCACATTTCGGCTACTAATAAGTAAATTAAGAAGATGGAGAATGCTTCTTTCCCTAAATAAGTTATAATTAAGCTAGTTGGGATTAAGCTTCTTTAGACTAACTAGAAAGAAGATTGTGTCATATATAGAGGTTGCAATTGATGAGCTGAAATTGGAATATCAAATTGTGAATATACACATGTGCTTTGTTTATTATTAATTTGACCGGCCAATATATAATTAGAGTATGGAACTTGCAAAGTCAATCAAAATAAGCCTACAAGAATAGATCATAGTTGAAAGTGTCTTCTTAGTTATAGAAGTATATTCTTTGTGGTACAGTGCTTAATTACTGTAGAAACATAATCTATAAGTGCTTTAGTACAGGAATATGCTTTAAAATTCTTAATTAGTAACAAGAGATTATATGCATTCTAACAAAAGCACTATCAAGTATCAACCAAAAATTATACTATAGATAAAAGTGCTTGTAATAAAGCATTCCCAAATAAGTTGTGCGTTAGTGGTTACTGCATTTGTAAGCATACTGATTATCGTAAACTGTCATATCTGTCATTCTAATTCTTCTTCCTTCTGTATCAGTTTCGGTCATGACATCAAAATTCAGGGATGAACATCCTTCAAAGTGGCATCGATCTTCTGGAACTGTTTGGGAGTTAAAACTTTGTTCTTCAATTCCTACCAATACAGCCATCTCAGGTACTGGTTTGACATGTTTCCTGGTTTTGGTACGTATGGATACACATGCAATCTGCTACCAGAAACTTAAAATTAGCTTCACTGGAAAAAGGGCCATAGTAGTGTTGCAAGTGGTTCTTTACCACAGTGGTAGAAAGGAGTTGAGCCCTTGCATGATGGGGTACGAATCCCGTCGTTGACTAATTTAACATTTAATCTAACAAAATCTATCGTTTGACAAAAAAAAAAAAAAAAAAAAAAAGAAAAAAAAAAGGGGGCCATGCTGTTGTCGTCCACCCAATCTCTATGGTGACAAGTTTATACTTTAATTAGGGTATAGTTTAAAAAATATGCACGGTTTATAACACTGATCGAATGATAGTACGCCAGTGAACAACCACTTTAAAACTTTGCTTGGACATGTTATTTCGTTATTTTTTTATTACCTTGGAATTGTTACAAATTAACCTTTTCGGAAATTATATTAATCAATGAGTAATCAAAATAAAATTAAGATTATAAAACTGATATCATTAATTAATTAGGAGAATCGTTTAGCAGTCCAAAATAATGATCATGCTCTCTATTGTTTTTTTTGCTGAAAATGAATGCATGAAGATTTTTTTCGTAGTTACAAATCTCTCAATTTATTGTACGTCAGTTAGTAGGATTAGGTCAATATCTATATATTTTTCATGATTATCCTTAAGATGTATAAAAAAAGATTATCCTGAAGATTATGATGATTAAGTACCAAAGTGACGATTAAGTTTGACATTGATACGACGATTTTTAAGTTAATTATGGGCCGGCTTCGTCTGTTGTATCTTTATCTAATAATTTGATGATTACATACGTGCGAACTTCATATTTGAAGAATTTCATTTCCTAAAATACTGATATCGACAGCTTAATTACAGAAAGTTCAAATTAGTGCAACATAAAAATAAGAAAACATAAATTTGCCGGCCTTCCATTTAGCACACTCGGTCGTCCAAAACATAAAAGTGGGCTAAATTTCAACAGATGTGTTATATGCCTTTCTAGGTTTTCTGGGCTTGACATTGAACTGCCAAAACATGAGGGAAATACAATATATGAAGTCATGATCAGAGGCGGCGTTGAGGGGGAGCGAAAGGTGCAATCGCATAGGACCCCTAAATTTGAAGGGCCCCCAAAAAAATTTGGTATCTTATATTTATATGTAATAATGTTATATATTAAAAATATACTTTTATTAGCACTTTAAAATCTTATAGTGTACTTTTTATAAGTGTAAATTTTTTTTTCTTTCTAAATACAAAAATTTAGAGTGCACAATGAGATAGTAGGAGTCCCAATTGTTAAGCAAGAATGATCTGTTGTAGTAGAGAAGATGAATACAGAGACACACACAGAGAGAGAGAGAGAGAGAGAGAGAGAGGTAATCTTGTTTGTATTAATCTTTTTACACACATTACTCAGTACATTTACATTGTAGTATATATATGTGTAACTAAGGTAGCTTACAGACTAAGCTAACAGATATAACAAACCCTTAACTAATTACCTAATCTTATGACACATGTCAAGAGAATATCCCTTAGATTGACTACTCCTTACATCTCCCCTCAAACTCAAGGACAGTGAAACTGAGTCTGAGATTGTCACAATGAGTCTTGAACAAAGGTGCAGACAAGCCTTTAGTGAATATGTCAGCAAACTGCTCAAGTGAAGAAACAAATTGGACCAACAGCACCTGTTTTACCACCCGTTCCCGCACAAAATGAACATCAATTTCAATATGTTTTGTGCTCTGATGTTGGACAGGATTACGTGTAAGAGCAATGGCTGAGAGATTATCACAGTATAGAGTAAGTGGTCCAGAAACAGGAACTTGCAGAAACTGTAACAATTGTTTAATCCAATCAATCTCAGCAGTCGTTGTAGACAGTGCACGATATTCAGCTTCAGTAGAAGAGCGAGAGATAGTATGTTGTTTCTTGGAGGACCATGAAATGGGGTTTGAGCCAAGAAAAACAACTAGCCCTATCGTGGATCTCCTGTCATCGGGATCTCCTGCCCAATCAGCATCACTGAATGCTTGTAAATCCAATCCTCCTTTGATGTAATGAAGGCCGCACCCTTTAGTAGCCTTGAGATACCTCAGAATTCGTTTAAATGCCACAAAGTGAGCTTCCATAGGACACTACATGAACTAACAAACCTGATGCATAGCGAATGCAATATCAGGTCGAGTAAAGGTGAGGTATTGGAGTGCGCCTACAAGGCTTCTATATAAAGCTGGATTATTGTAAGGCTTCCCATCATTCTTCAACAACCTATTGTAAGGTAGGCAAGGAGTAGCACACGATTTAGACAACTTCATTCCAGACTTAATAAGCAAATCAGTAACATATTTGTCTTGAGAAAGGAATAAACCATCATTCTTATGCACAACCTGAATACCAAGGAAGTAATGCAATGGTCCGAGGTCCTTGATATCAAACTCTTGAGTAAGAGCATGTATAACATCTGATATTGCTTGAGATGCATTCCCCGTGATGCTAATGTCATCCACATATAAGAGGAGAATCACAATTGTACCATTCACAGCTTTAACAAATAAAGAGGAATCACTATAGGTGGATTGAAAACCCAAAGTCAAACTAGTGAATCTGTCATTCCAAGCCCTTGGGGCTTGCTTGAGACCATATAGGGACTTATGTAACTTACAAACATAGTCACTATGAGTGGAATTAAGAAAACCAGGAGGTTGAGCCATATAGACTTCCTCTTGTAAGACACCATGCAGAAAAGCATTTTTCACATCAAGTTGTCGAAGACCCCAATTAAAATGAGCAGCCAAAGCAAGCACTAACCTCACAGTGGTTGGTTTAACCACGGGACTAAATGTCTCGCCATAGTCTATACCTTCCTCTTGATTGAACCCCTTTGCAACCAAACGAGCCTTATACCTCCCTATAGAACCATCTGCATTCTTTTTAATCTTGAACACCCACTTACAGCCTACCAAGTTTTTGTGAGGAGGAAGAGGTACAAGAGACCAGGTTCCTTGTGTATGAAGAGCACTCAACTCATCTTGCATTACTGCCAACCATACTGGAGATTTGAGTGCTGATTTATATGTGGCAGGTTCTACTTGGGTAAGATCAGTACCCCCATTTTCATGAACAGAAGCTAGTAGAGCAATCTTTTTAGAAATGCCATTCTTGGACCGAGTCTGCATAGGATGATTGTTTAATGATGGTATGGACAAAACCACTTGAAGTTGTTCTCCCTGAAATTCAAGAACCACAGGTAGGGAATGAGAGGATTCCTGTGCAGTGCCAGTCATGGGTGGAGTGTCCGTAGATAAACTGGAGCTTGAATCATGTACCGTAACAGAACTGTGAACATGCAAATCTGTAGAACTAACAGCAGCTGATAGAGGCACAGAGGCTAGGCTTGGTGTATGAGAGACTGATGGTATAGTGGGCACAGAGTTAGACTGAGGTGTGACAAGAACATTATTAAGATTTGGGGTGAACACATGTGTGGATGTGAAACCGATGGGCAATGAAGTAGATACTTTGGAGCATTGAGAAACCAGAGTGATGTATGGAAATTCTGTCTCATCAAATAGAACATGACGAGATATAAACACTCTTCTTTTATGAACCTCAAAACAGATATAACCCTTATACTTTGAAGCATACCCCAAGAAAATACATTTGGAAGTTCGAGGTTGCAGTTTAGTATGATTATAAGGTCTAAGCAAAGGATAGCATGAACAACCAAATACTCTAAGATGATTAATCTCAGGAATGGAATTAAACAAGACCTCAAAAGGTGATTTATTTTCCAAAGTTGAAGAAGGCATCCTATTAATGAGATAGACCGAAGCTTGACAAGCATAGGACCAAAATGAATGTGGTAAAGAAGCTGTTCGTAATAAGGTAATGGACGTCTCAATAATGTGTCTATTTTTCCTCTCGGCAAACCCGTTTTGCTCTGGGGTATGTGGACAAGACATGTGGTGAATAATGCCTTTGTCTACCAAAAATTTTTGAAAGGATTTGCCTATATATTCCCCTCCACCATCACTCTGAAACATTTTAATAGAAGCATTAAATTGGTTGACAACAAAGTGATAGAAAGAGACAAAAGTAGTGCTAACTTCACTTTTATTGCATATTGGGAAAATCCAACAAAACCTAGTACACTCATCTATGAAAGTAACATAGTATTTGAAGCCTTCAATAGAAATACAAGGAGCCGGGCCCCAAACATCACTATGTATTATCTCAAAAGGTTTTGCAGATTTGGATGAAGACACGGGAAAGGGAAGTTTACTAAATTTGCCTTCTAGACATGGAGAACAAACAATAGGTAAAGAATTAGGGGTATGAGAGACATTGGATTTTCTAAGAATCTGAGATACAATGGTATTAGAGGGATGACCTAATCGGTGATGCCAAAGTCTGGATGTAACTTGTTGTCCAAGATATGCAGCCACATAAGCCTTTTGTGTTGAAACTGGATTTGATGGAGAAATGATAGGATATAACCCATTACGGCACTGCCCTTTGTACAAAATCCTCCCTGTGGTTTTGTCCTGAATCTAGAAACAAAAGGCATAAAAAATTAACCAGCAATTATTATCCAAACATATGCGATGGACAGATAGCAAATTTTGTGTCAACTTCGGAACATAGATAACAAATTTTAATTGAAATGACTGCAGTGGAGTTTGAAGAGTGGAAGAGCCAATATAAGAGATGGATAAACCTTCACCATTGGCTGTGTGAATAGTCTTATGAGATGGATATGATGTAGCGAGAGAAAGATTATTCAAATCGGTGGTCATATGATTTGTAGCACCCGTATTAGTAATCCAAACTTATGGAGGTGGGGCAGAGGGCAATGGAGTTGATATTGAATTCCCAGAAGCATTGTTGACATACATTGCAGTCATTGGAGAATATCCTTTCTGAAAACAGAACTCAGCACTATGATTTGGATTCCCACATATTTGACAACCATGAGATTGAGATGCATCTCTGAATCTGCAAGTAGCAGCCATGTGATTGTTCTTGCCACAAATTTGACACATTTGAGATACATTTCTGAATCGACAAGTATCAGCCAAATGATTTGTTTTCCCACAAATTTGACAAGGGATGACAGGAGGATGGCCAAACTGTGGAGCAGCACCAAGGATTCCAGAAGCAGGATTACCATTATTGAAAGCTTGCTTTGAGTGATTGAACTTGTTATTCGAATTAAATCTGCCCTTGTTCTTATTGGTGAAAGATTTGTAACCAAAGTTGGAGTTATAGGAAGTGTATGGCCGACCAGATTGCGCCTGAGACTGAACATTGGAAGGTCTCTGAGTAAAATTAGGTGAATGAGCCACTAATGCATTAAGCATTTGAGCAGGATGAAGAGTCTCAATCATCACTTCTTCAGTAAGCAATTGTGACCAAAGATCTTTCAGAGAAATAACAGATTCAAGCCCCCTTATCACAGACCTGATTGTATTATACTCGGATGGTAGACCATTAAGTGTAAGGATCACAATATCATCATCTTCAAAATAGACACCAGCAGCAGACAAATAATCCCTAGCTTCTTTAATTCGTTAAAGATACACATTAATGGAATCAGTACCTTTCTTGATAGTTTGCAACTCAGATTTCATCTGAAATATGCTTGTCCGAGTAACAGTAGAAAATTGTTCCTTGAGACGAGTCCACAAATCCTGAGCACTTGTGCTTCCAATGGCACAGGAAATGGCTGGTGGTGATAGAGTAGCCGTGATAAGCTACATCAATGCTCTATCATGCATCCTCCAAACCATATATTCATCATATTCCTTGCAAGCACAAGACTGATCAAACTATTGTCCAGGAGAAAGTTCAGTATCACCAGAATTTGGAGTAAGAAACCGAGATGGACATGGTGTTGAACCATTGACAAACCCCATAATTCCATGACATTCCAGTAAAAGTTGCATTTGGAAATGCCAAGTCAAGTAATTGGTATCATCCAATTTCATGGTTACAGAGGTTGAGACCGATGAAATTAGAGAAGTAATAGGAGATTGCAATATCTGTAACTGATTGGCGGTCACCATTGTTGAATCTTCAAGAAAATGATGTATAGAGAACAAAACACAAACAGTTGGTGTGCACAACTTGCAACGAAGAAAATATCCTAAAATTAGAGATACAGAACCCTAAAGCAGAAAGAAAGAACCTGCGATCGAAGAACAAGAAGAGAACACGAGAAGATTGAAGTAATAGCGGAAGCAAAAATTCCAAGATCGAAGAACCGTCAAGTCTATACGCTTGTAAGGTGAGAGAGCTGATGAAGCTTAAATGGCGATTGATACCATGTTAAGCAAGAATGATCTGTTGTAGTAGAGAAGATGAATACAGAGACAGAGAGAGAGAGAAAGAGAGAACTTAGAGAGAGAAGTAATCTTGTTTGTATTAATCTTTTTACACACATTACTCAGTACATTTACATTGTAGTATATATATGTGTAACTAAGGTAGCTTACAGACTAAGCTAACAGATATAACAAACCCTTAACTAATTGCCTAATCTTATGACACATGTCAAGAGAATATCCCTTAGATTGACTACTCCTTACACCAATAACAACACATTAAAAAACGATTTCTTTCAATTTTATTATATAATAATGCTATATATTCAAGGGAAACTTTAAAGTTAGAGTTTTTTTAGCTTTTTAATAATGCTATATCTTATAGTGTACTTTTTATAAGTGTAAATTTTTTTTTCTTTCTAAATACAAAAATTTAGAGTGCACAATGAGATAGTAGGAGTCCCAATAACAACACATTAAAAAACGATTTTCTTTTCAATTTTATTATATAATAATGCTATATATTCAAGTGAAACTTTAAAGTTAGAGTTTTTGTAGCTTTTTTTTTCTTTATTTGGTTGCTTAAGATTTAACTGCTTTTGATTATTTAGTGAACATTATGACTGTAACTCTTTTTACTTATTTAATGACATTTGTAAACTTACAATCAGTGAGTCCTAAATGTTGTTTTGATTTAAGTTATTATTTTCTAGTACCAATATATTGTCCTACTTTTTAAAAAATAAAAACTATCTTAAAAAGGGGCATGTGGAGCCAAAAATAATCACAAGCCGACACGTGGATTTTTGGTAAAAAGGACAAAGTTACCCTTAAGACACACCGGTTGTCCTACATGCGAGCAGTGGACAATCATTCTTTAATCAAGCCAAGAGTGTCCAAAAAAGGTAACCAATTCCAAATTATCTCATCCATTCTCATCTTAGGTAATTACTTCATAACCTACAAATTATTCCATATAAATGGAGATTAATTGGCTAATTCATGGATTAATTCCTAATTAATCCATTAATCACCAATTAAATCACCCATTTTCACACAAAAAACCTCTAAGGGCCGGCCACCTCCATTCCCTATAAATATGACCCTATTTTTTTTTTCTAAAAAGGGAGGTCCACACTCTTGCAAAACTCCCAAAAACTCTCCAAACACTTTTCTCTCTAAATACTAACTTTGGCATTTGAGGTTTTTCAGCCAAAGCCCCCCCCATTCATCGTGGGCGTGTGAGGCTCTTGGCCTTGACCAAATGTGTTGATTGTTTTATAGGTGCAATTTTGTCAAAGAAGGAGAAGGCGAAAATTTGCATCCACATGGCCCTTTCATAAATTTCGCACAGGGCCCCAAAATCTCAGAGACGGCCCTGGTCATGATGCCATGGTAATTTGATCACGCGATTTCTAAAGTGCTCAGGAGTATTAGATACTATGATTTTTTTAACCATGAGATATTCGATAAAAAATCACAAACGTCAAGATCTAACTGTTGGAGAATTAGTTTATGATTTTAAGTGTATTTCTCTTAACTTTTTGGTTAACCAATTTTATTCATTTTAGTTCTGAATTTGGCCCTTCAAAGCATTTAGTATTAAAGGATTAATCCCACCATACCAAGAATTCAAAGAAAGTATTCTATATAATTAGTAAACTCTTATGTATATTATTTGTTATTGGTTTGGGATCTAAACATCATTTGAGTTGCTTGTAATTTCCTCTTTTGGTGGTAAATTCAGATATACTTGTAACCCGCTGCTGTCTCGACAGTGAGGCACTTCCAACCATATATATAAGAAGTCATGTTAAGCAGAAGAAAGAAAGAAAAGTTATGAGGCAAAAAAGAAAGTGGTTTTCATTAACTGAAGTCATATGTATAGTTGGGAAAGAAAAGAAAAAGATTCATCATATCTCAAAAGTTAAATCCACATGTGATAAGATAATCGCACTCTTATGAGATCATTTTCATATTCACCACGAAAAACATGCTCACGGAGATAACTGCCACTCTACATCAAGTTGTGATATTTTTCATGGACTTTGAATGAATTTTATATGAATTTCAATAAAGTTTGTGAGACGTTCGCTATATGTTTTAGCGGATTTTAATTAATTAATAGGCTTTCATGATTTTTCATGGACTTTTATTGGTTCATTTAAGTGGTTCCAAATTTCTAATATTTGAAATACTTCTGGGACATCATGTGTAGTTGCATTGGAACTGGAATTTGCATATGCCTGCCCGTTGGGTTTTTGGTTCGCAAACTCATATATACTGTTTACCACCATGAGTATGACAGGGTGTTGAAAAATTAGTTTTAGTATTATTGTTATTTTTATTGGTTTTCTACTGTGCTAAGAATTAGGATTATTTACCCGTTAAGTTTATGATTTCTTGTCAGTTAGAGATTAGGGTTTGCTAGTTTCCTCTGTAAATAGGCTGTTTTGTAACTTGTTGAACAACTAGTTAGTACAATGTAGTTCTCTACTTTGTAGCCGTCATGGCAATCTCTTTCCAGTTAATAAAATTATGATCATTTATAATCGGTTGTTCTTTGGTTTATTAGTTTGTTCATTATGTGTAATCTGATTTTTGACTAATAATACTCTTGTGGTTACACTCATTGTCAAATTCAATCCAAATCAAACTTGTTTTGCAAATTTGGACATTAACCTTCCCTACTCATCATGCCCTCTCATTCTCTCAAGTAACTTCTTGCCTGCCGGCTTCTCATTAACGGTAACAGCAGCATCACCTCCTTCCTTCTCTTGATCCTGGTTGTTGGCTTGTTGCTATTGAGCATGCTATAGGTATCCCCTTGTAGGAGACTAAGATTTGGACTTTAAAAAGAACCTACAATTTACATTTTAAAAAACCTAAGGAATCTTCTTGTACTGTCTGGCATCAAATTGTTTAGTTTAACTCATTGATGTGTCCAAAACGACGGGTCTACTTGCAACGTTCAATGTCTCGGACAAAGGAATATATATAAAATCAAGTTTGATAGGAATGGCTCTTAGAAGATTACTGATCACAAACTACCTCTCGTCTTTTTATTATGTCGCAAGTAAAACATATTACATAAATATATATATATATATATATATATATATGATTGATACGTTTATGTCTCTCCCATGAAATACCTTGTTCAAATTGTTTTTGAAAGCGTTATAAATTTTTTTTTATAACTGTATTTTTTTTTTTTTTAACAAATGATATTATCTACACTATAATGTGGTTCTAACTCACCTATCAAGGACAGAGCTAGTGTAGGCCTAGGGGGCGGATGCCCCCACTCATTTAAAAAAAATGTATGGTTGCATTCCAATTCTCAATAACCAACCGTAATTAAACTACAATTAAAAAAATTGGTAGGCAACTAAACTAGTCTACCGCTTTGGATCCCAAATGCACTACCTGATGACAATTTAATTAACTATTAATTTAATTGTGCCTCCCCGTTTTTCTAACCCTAGGTCGTTAATCCACACAAAACTCATCCCACCATGCACGGCAAAGCAATTTTAGTCCTCAACTTCTTCAGATTTTTCCTCCCCTTTCATTCAATCAAAACTCATTGAATTTGGAGTGTTATAGACAGTCGGAGTTCAAGTAATCAATTATCAAAATTCAACACAAGAATTTTATTCCACAAGGTATTTTATACGACTTTACTTCATTAATTTGTTTTTGGCATTTCAATTTAGAATTTATCTTTCTAATTTAGAGATCAATTGATGAATGATAACATGATTATTTTTATATAAAGAGATATTTAATGGTATTGGTAATGATATTGATATGCAACGCTTTCAAAACATGAAAACGATTCGAGGATGTAATATGTTGTATGAAAAACTTTATGGATTAATATTTTAGTGTTTTGTTCAATAAATTCTTGAGATTTTTAATTGTGACTTTGTTGTTTGAGGATGCCCCCGCTCATACAAATCTCTAGCTTCGTCCATGTCGCCTGTGCTGAGAATCGAATCTAAGATCTCTCACTTAGAGCAACTCCACCCATGGAGCCCTCCCCCTGGCAATCCACTATTCAATCCACCCTATTGAACAGTAACTGCCTTAAATGAATAGTAACTACCATTAATGAACAGTAATTGCCATTTACATCTCCACCCTTGGAACCCTCCCCCTGGCAATAAGTAATTAAAATAATAGTTTTTTTTGTTTGTTTAAATAATAAAAAATTACAAAAGCTCTCTCTCCCTCTCTCTCTCTCTGACACAAAAAAAATAAAAAATTGCAAAGCCCTCAGGCCACAGGCCCGTCGACTCCCCACCCCACCTTCGCTCGAGCTCCCACCGTCGCTCAGCCTCCACACGGCTGGACCTCTCTCCACCGGCCCTCGGGCCCTTTGTCCTCGCCTGTCGCCCGAGCAACCAGCCTCCGCTGGAGTTGCTCTTACAAGTGAAGAAGAATACCACTAGAGTATAGTACTAAGTGGCTTTGATAATAGTTCTTAAATACTTATTTTGAAAACACTTCTAGGCGCTTTTCATAAAACTCGGATTTTCAATAAAAGTTGAATAAATTCTTAATAAAAGCAATTGTAAAAAAAATCTACCTTATTTTCACGGTATTATTGTCAAAGTGTCCATGGATAATCGACAATTGGGGCCGCACCAAACGTGGGCATCCTCACGTCTAAAAACATGCAAGCCACACACAGCCATTCCGGTAAAGATTGAGTATATATACAGGCGAACCCAGATCCTTTCCAGATCTCAAAAAATTGAGCTTAATGATCAAAGGATTTGAGCCGTTGAAATTTGATCCAATCGCTACAAACAAGGGTCCCCTCTAAAAGTTATAATAATTGTAGTTGTTGGATCAAATTTCAACGGCCCGGATCATTTGATCCTTAGGCTTAGTTTTTTGGGATCCAAAGAGGATCCGGGTTCTATACAGGCACTCTTGTAGAATGTACTTTTTTTTTAATAGTAAGATCAGCTAGTGACTACGCCACAACACTCTTTAGTCATTAAAAACGACTAATATGTCATAATTAATCCTTAAACAAGAAAAGAAAACAGTGTGTATAATGCTTTAGTTTGTCATGTTATATTGTCAATTAACTAATATTGCTTGGTAAAGAAATATACATCTAAATGTGTGCTATGATAACATGCGAGATTACGAGGTTGTATTAGAATTTTCAATTTCTATCTTTCAACCCTCAAACTCTATCACGATTGCAATCTTTTAATTTCCAACACCTATTATAGCAAAAACAATTTAAAATAACAACAAAAAGTTATCAAGTTTTGTATATCCTCTTAACAATTAGAGTGCAGAAAAATTAAATTTAACATAATATATTCCGATATTACTAAATATTATCAGTTTATGTTATATTTAATATTGTTAATTTAACGTAAATGCTTATAAATATTATTCATTTACATTTTCTCATAACAATTCAAGTAACAAAATTAATTAAATTGACTAAATTGTTAATTTAACATAAATTGTAGAAATTTATCTAAATACTTAAATTAGAAATTTTAAATAAATAAACTTGTGTATTATACAATTTAAAAATTAAGGAATTTAGTGATAGAACCTGAATTATGGAAGAACTCCATCGTCGATTAATTCTTTATGTACTCAACTAGCTCAAATAAAATCCCTACAAAATTAAATTGTAAACAAAAATTAAAAATAAGAGGAGAAAATAAAAATACTAGAAGCAAGAAAAACTTATTGTGAAGAAGAAGGAATTAATGAAGTTGGAAGAACAAATAAGAAAGTTGCGAGAGAGGAAGAAGAAAACATGGGGAAGGGTGTATAAATTGGAAGAACAAATAAGAAAGATGCGAAAAAGGTAGAAGAAAACACGAGGGAGGGTATATAAAGGCCACCACTCTGTCGCCTACAACCAACACCGGGTTTCAAAATATTTTAAAAAATTAAAATCTATGTCAGTTACAACTGACACCAACTTTCAAAATATTTAAAAACAATCATTAATGTCGAGTAGAAGCGACACCATTCTTCTTTTAATCGACATTAACTTTATGTTGGTTACAAGCGACATATTTTTCTTTTTATACAACACCACCATTTAAAAAAGATTAAAATATATGTCTATTATAAGCGACATTAACAATTTATCTCTCTTATAACCAACATAGACAATTTATGTCACTTATAACCAACAGTAATTCTGACACCATGTTAAGAAGGTGTCGGAAATATCTTATCCGTCAGTATGTTATATAAAACCGACACCAACCACCGACACAATAAGCCACTTTTGTAGTAGTGGTTAGTGTGGTTCTGAAGTTCCCTGTTAGTAGGAGCGCTAGTACACCAGACACTCAAGGGGAAACTCCAAAGAGTCGATTTCTTGCCACCATTAGGTTGGGTAAGGCCTAATGGACTTAAAGCACCTGTGATACGTTAATGGCCCAAAAGCCTATTACTCACGGGGCAGATATGTCATGTTCCTTGGAGGTAGTTTGTGGTCTACTCACGATGTTGAAGGTAGGGACGGATGCACTAAGGGGCAGGAAGGGCCATCTGACCCTCCTAACTTTGGCAAACCTTCATGGAAGAACTCAGTGCTGCCCTTTTGATGTTCAGAGTTGTCCTTGAGATATTCCCTCCAACAGCTTGATCAAATGCCTCAATGAATTGAATGGGCAAGGCAGGGAATTGTATACAACATGGATGAAGGTTGCATCGTGCCTTTGGCTCCATTATACTACTAATACAGCAGAGTTTGGTGTTGCAGCCTCTATTTTTCTAATCTAGATTTCTTGAACTTGCCTCAATCCGCCAAGGAATTTCGTGAAAAAAAAAAGTGGATAACAAGGAGATACATGTTTGATGCCTCGAAGAATGCTGCTCTCAAATCCAAAGTTGCCACTTCCACCGTTCCAAACCCTATTCGCGTTGAAGTAGTGCCATAGTGCCATCACTCATTTGGAAGTGTGCCTTTGAAGCAAAACCAAGTCATTTTATATATTTTTAAAAAATAAGAACCAGCCACTTAAAAAAAAAAAAAAAACTTAAGCTTCTAATTAATCTAGACAATATAAACCCAAATCTTTAAAATCCTAATTTCTACCTAATCCCAACCCAAATTCCAGATTTATAAAATTCCAATATTCATTGTATTAACATTGAAACTATTGTAACAATTTTGTATCCCTTCCCCTTTCATTAATAATAGTAAAGTTAAATAATAATAATAATAACAACAACAACAACAACAATAACAATAATAATATAATAATGAAGTTATAGTGCAATGTTTTCAAAATATGAAACCCCGTGTTGTGAACAATTGTTGCTTGTAATGGACACTTGTAGTTTGTAATGTTATTTATTCATAAGTTATGGATGATGGAGTTATGATTTAATTTTGGGACACTTTGGATGCGGTCCCTAACTATTAATATTCTTTGATTGAAACCTTGTTAGTTTTTAGTTTTTGATTGAGGTCCCTGACATTAATGTAATAATGTAAGTTACTATATTTTTTTAATTAAAAATTAAAAATTGAAATTTGTAATTGTTTATATTAATGAGATTTTAAATAAAACCCATAATTTATGGGATTAAAAATAATAAAATATAAATTATACTCTCTATTATATTGTGTGTGTTTATATATATATATATACATATATGTATGGGTACATTAACCAAAATTAACAAAAAAAGTTATTGTACCAAAACATGGATACATTCTCAAATCAACGAAAAAGAATGTACCCATATAAGTTTAAACATGGATTAAAAAATTTGAATGGATTTTATATTAAAAAAAGGGTACATTTTACATATAACAAATTGATATATTTGAGAATGGGTACATTTAAGATTAAAAAAATTGAAAAATTATATGAATGGGTACATTTAAGATTAAAAAATTGAGAATCTTTTTATATATAAAAAAAAACTAATAGGTACAAACTTAATTTAATTTAATTTTTTATTATTTTGGAAATGTTTGAATTGAAAATTAATTAGAAGTTTAATAGAGGTGTGAGTATTAAACCCTAAATTAATTACTAATTTTTATATTAAAAAATTATATAATAAACAAGTAAATTCATTATCACATTAATGCTAGGGACTTGAATCAAAATTTGAGAACTAATAAGGTCTTAGTCAATGAACAATAAAAACTAGGGACCGGATACTAATTTTTCCTTTAATTTTTGTGGCTATTTATTGTCAAAAAATGTGTGTAAATTTTTACACTTGACCCCCAACCTGGATCCGCCATTGGTTGAATGTAAACTCGTCATAGTGAGCGTATAGTTCTCGTGTCCTTGTCCTATTAAATGTGATTAATTTTCGTCTCCATAAGAAGAATCAAACACAAATGCTTGGATGTTGGCGAAAAATGTTCTTAACCCTGCTCGAGTATAAACTCATTACTCATGGTTTTAGGGTTGACGAAAAGTGTTCTTAACCTAATCATTTTTTGTTTAAGTGCATCTTTATATCCGTATATGTCTCTCTCTCGGCAAAGGGGGTGACAGAAGGTAAGAAAAAAAATCTCACACATGATTTTCATGTTTTAGCGTAGAAACAAATAATGCATTTAAAAAGTGTTGACATAACCATATTGAAACTGAACTATTATATTTGTTGGTCCATGAATAAGTAGGTGCATAGGTGGTTCCAAAACTTAAACAACTTCAGACTACAACCAAATAATGCATTGTGCAACTCTCAAATTATCCAAGGAGTGGGCAAAGAGATTGAGACTTGGTTCTTGCATACCAGTTCATTAGTGAGGTCGCCACATCAATTATACCAATTACGATTGGCGGTAACCTAGGCCCATATGCCATTGGATTCATACGTATGTTTGTTTTAACACAAAGATATTAGAAGAGGTATTGTGGTGAAACTGCATAATCAGTCATGTTTAAGTATCGAATTCATCATTTATGATAGTCGAACTTGTAAATATTCTACTTACAAGTAAAAAAAAATACTATTGAACCATACTATGTAGTGTTTCTGATACAAATTAAAATGTTTATCATGCTAAACAAGATCATGTAAAATGAAATGAGTAAAATTTGTTTCAAAATGTTGTTTTTGTCATAGGAGAATTGTGAAAAGTAAAAGAGTCTCACATTGGTGAAAGGAGAAACCTTAGAGCTTATAAGAGGTTTGGCAACTCCCCATATTGCCGATTGGTTTTATGATAGAACCTCAACTTTCTTTAAGGTATCAGAGCATGTTGGCCCACATGTGGAGCCTAACGACTACACTTGCTCCACATAACCCAATTCGTGTTGTCCACGTGTTTGGCTTTAGAATTCGCCAAACGTGTGGAGGCGTGTGAAAATGTGAAGATAAAAAAGTCTCACATTGGTGAAATAAGAAACATTGCAAGGGCTTATAAGAGGTTGGGCTACTCCCATATTGTCAATTGGTTTTATGGTGCAACCTCAACTTTCTTAAAGAAGGAAAAAGTCACACTCTTTGTAGTTTCTTCACATACTCTAATTTAACCATGTTCGTTATTTTTGTTTGATTTCAAGAGTCATTTAATGAGGAAGTTGTGGCCAAAAAGTCTATCCTCGATGCTCTTCCTATACAAGAAGCTTTTGGCGAAATCATGCTTGAGTTAAATGACTTACTGAGGGTGATCGCATTTCTTTTTTTCCTATGCTTATGGCCGAGGTAGGCATCCTTCTTCAAGAATTACTACTCTTTTGGTTTGGTTTGGTTTGAGAATTTAGGTTGATTAGGCAAGAGCACATTGTTTTTCTTTTCTTTTCAGCAATGTAACTCAATTACACTGCAAATTTTGTAGATTTTCATTCTTCAGAACTTGCATTTGTCCATTTTTCAAATTTGACATTCATGTGAAATGGCACATCAAAATATTGAAAAATTTGAAATTAACAAACTCATCAAATGTTTCTTATTTCTTATAATCTTCTAAAGTCAAAATCATCAATTTAAACTATAAATTTCATTATCATTTGGTATGTAAGAAGAAAATTAAATTACGTAGCAGTAAATGGTTATAACTAATAAAAAAAAGTAAAGTATAAAATAAATATATCATATTAGGCAGTTTGGTTTGGTTTAAGTGGTTTGAAAAGCGAAGTTAATTAAACCAAACTAGTTGTTGCATATATTTTTTTTTTTAATGATATGAATAGGGATGGCAATTCTAACTGTTAAAACCCGATAACCGCCCAAATGGATTGGATTTGGATATGAGAATTCGTATATATTTTGGATTTATAGGGATCCCCAATCCATATCCATCCCCGAATCAGAACCGAATAATATATAATATAATTATTCATAATATTAAAGTATTAAAAAAAAAACACACACACACACATGTATATTCATTATTCGCCAAATCCCTTACTTTGAGTGTAAATACAAAAATTGCATTATGTGAGTTGAATTTTGTGGGAAAGTTCATAAGTTTTGATATGAATCAAAATCTATGATATTCAATGGTACTTATGGGAGATATTAAAGATCAGCCAACATTATCAATGTTTAACTTTAATTTTTATGCTCCACAAAATATGTTCATTAAATCATTTTATACATCAAATATTTAATGACAAAATTAATATTTACTAAATTATCATGCGTTAATTGAACGAATATATTTTTTGCATTGACAAAGATGGATATAATTTTTAACCGATGGGGAATCCGTTATCCGGTGAGTATGGTTATGGATCATATTGGATGGTTAATTTGCAGTTATTGATATGATTAATTCTCGCGGTTATGAGGATGGATATAGCATTTTTGTCCTCAAACCAAACCGTTGTCATCCCTAGATATGAAAGTATAAGATTACAAAGAAAAACCCCAAAGACAATCGAAATTACAAAATTTCAAAGCCAAGGCCCAAGCTGATCCCGCCTTCGATAAAAGAGTCTACCACCGAACCACACTAGATGAAGTAACCCGACTGATGCTAACAAATGCATCCGTTACAAAATTAACTTCTCAATAGATACGACAAAAAAAGATGCCTTGAAATTAATCTACAGAACCAAGCTAGTTGTTGTGCATTTAAATTTAGTCCAAACTTATACATTTTTTCAGTATAAAACCTAACTAATTTAAAACCTTAATTTAATTTGAAAACATCATATCATTATATTTAGATGAGTGTTGTAAACTTTCTATTAAAGTGTGATTGTGTAAATCTTATATTAGATTTGATTCTAGTTATCCTTTCCTATTATGACTTGTATTCCTTGGGGATGAATGATTTCTTCTCTCCCTTATTACTATAAATAAAGGCACTATGTAGGAGGGATAACACACGCATTCCCCCACAATTCTACAAAGACATCTCTCTCTCTCTCTCTCTCAATCTCTATCCTTGTCACCAGCCCCCTTCCTTTTGTTAGATAAAATAGGCTACAAAACGTTATCAGTACGCTCCTACCGCTGCGCTTAAGAATCTGACGTGGAAGCTCTCTACATCAAACCAGTTCATCCATATCATCACGCAATCAGGTTCTTTCAAAACAACGATTTTTATCTCAATATTTTTGTAGCCCTGATAGCATGAACATTCACCATAATGCATGACCCAACTTTATGTTTTTCGAATTTTAGATTCTACATAAATTGTGTATGCATTATATTCTTAATTATTGAATTATGTGAATTTGATATTTGCCATGAATTGCATCAAATCTATATACATGCATTAAATTATTGAATTTCATAATCTGAAAAAAAAAATTAAAATTAAAATCACAAGTCACTAGGGTTCCTCGAACCCACGACCTGCACCCTGCAAGTCGCCAATTGTACGGTCTATGTGTCGATTTCACTGCCCTTACCTACAACAATTGGGCCTTAGCAAAGGATGAGAATCTATTTTGGATATGATTCTCCTTCGATTATTCGTTACTTAGAACCTTTGACAGGTGATCTGTTTACCGCTCGTTTCGCGGATTATCACTCATATAAGATAGTTTTCCCGTCATTAAGGGGAGATCAGAACGTCAACGTTCACTTTGTCTCATTTGGATCCCCGCACCGCTCAGTCTGAAACTGAAATGCAACACATATTAGGTCTTCAAAGCATAGCTCAGAGCATGCCAAATGCTTTCACCAATCTAGCGTGAGTGACAAGATCACATATTCTAGCTGCGAATACGCCTGCAAAGATGGATGTACCAAATGTATGATGGACTTCCCTCCTGGAGGCCTGGGACACCACTTTGGCACCTCTTGGTTCAAAGGATCCACACCCTTGGAAGAGGAAACCCATGACACTTGCCCTTGAAGAACCTATCAAGAATCCGACTGTTGCTTACTCATTCTATCCAACTCATAAGGAAATTCTAGATTACAGAAGTGTCCTAGAAGAGATGAATCCTCCTCCCGAGAATCGTGAGATTTCGGTCTATTATGCTAGCTTAGATGATGTATGGTGTAGAAATGAGATGATTGTCGACGATGCATTAGCATATGCAGTAGTTACTGAGATCATGTTGAGCGATATCATTGAACCTCATTTTGTTGACTAATGTTGATGTAGAACCGATTGATCAAATTGGAAACAAGCAATCCAAGTTAAACTCGATTTGCTTACGAAACGTAAGGTGTTTGGACTTGTAGCTCCTACTCCTCCACATGTGAAGCTCGTTGGCTACAAGTGGGTTTTCGTTCTGAAGCGTAATGAGAAGAATGAAATTGTGCGTTATAAAGCTCGTCATGTTGCGCAAGGCTTCTCACAATGCCCTGGGATTGACTATGATGAAACTTATTCACCCATTATGGATGTGATTACTTTTCGTTACCTTATCAGTTTAGTAGTTTTTGAAAAACTGAGTATGCAACTGATGGATGTAGTAACTGCGTATCTCTATCTTGATACGGAAATTTATATGAAAGTTCTCGAATGACTTACATTGACTGGATCAAATATTTCTAAACCCCAGAACATGCTCTCAATTCGGCTGAGGCATTCACTCTACGATTTGAAGCAATCTGGAAGAATGTGGCATAATCATCTAAGTGAGTATTTGACTAGTTAGGGATATGTGAACAATGAACTATGCCTTTGTGTGTTCATTAAGAAGTCACGTTCTGGTTTTGTGATAGTTGCAATATATGTCGATGATATGAATCTCATCGGAACTCCTGAAGAGTTCGCGAGAATTGTTGGGCACCTGAAGTCGGAATTTGAGATGACAGATCTTGGAAAGACTTAATATTGTCTCGGTCTCGAGATAGAGCATCGTTCAGATGGAATCTTAGTACATCAATCGAACTATACCTAAAAGGTGTTGCGCCGCTTTAATGAGGATAAAGTGAAGCCTTCGAGTACTTCTATGGTCGTTCGATTGCTAGATGCAAAACGAGATCCCTTTCATCTGAAGGAGGAGGATCAAGAGATTTTAGATCCTAAAGTTCCTTATCTAAGTGCGATAGGCACTTTATTGTACTTAGCTCAATGCACTAGACCTGATATCTCATTCGCTGTTAATCTTTTGGCAAGATACAGTAATGCACCAACATATAGACACTGGGCTGGCGTTAAAGACATCTTCCGCTAACTTAATGGTACTACAGATTTGGGCTTGTTCTATCCATATGGATCCTCGAGTGATATCGTACCTTTTGCTTCTCGAGTCGATTCTCGCCTTGTTGGTTATGCCGACGCATGATATTTATCTGATTCGCACAAGGTGCGTTCTCATACGGGTTATGTTTTTACCGTTAGAGGCACCGCAATCTCTTGAAGGTCAACTAAACAGACCTTAGTTGCCATTTCGTCTAACCATGTTGAAATTCTCGTCTTACATGAATCAACTTGGGAAAACTTTTGGTTGAGAGCAGTTGTGGGCCATATTCAAAGCTTCTACGATCTTTGTCCCGTCGTTGATGTCTTTACGACAATCTATGAAGACAATACAACATGCATCAAACATCTTAAGAAGGGTTACATCAAAGGAGACAACACCAAGCACATTGCACCAAAGTTCTTCTTCTCGCATCAACAACAAGAGCATCAGAAGATTAAAGTCACGCAAATCCGTTCACAAGACAATATGGTTGACCTCTTCACCAAATCACTATCGAAGACAACGTTTTAGAAACTTGTTCAAGAAATAGGTATGCGTAAACTTTCTGAGTTGTAACATTGCTAGTTCTTTTTGGAATTATGTCAAACTCAGGGAAGTATTTTGAAGTATACTTGCTTGATCTTAATGTACTCTTTTTCCTACGATTAGGAGCATTTTTCCCACTGGGTTTTTGCTACCTTACTAGGTTTTAACTAGGCACTCACCTTTGGCTGATCATATCCCTGATGACGTCCCTAGACATTTCTTTTGACTTTGCATTGCTCATGCATTTTTCCTTAGACTATGGATTTTGTCCCTACTCGGGTTTTTGCCATAGCCTTAGGTTTTTTTTTTTTATTTTTTTTTTATGTGAGATTTACCTCAACTTCTACATGATGCTGAATCTTCCTTGAGTATCTACACACTCAAGGGGGAGTGTTGTAAACTTCCTATTAAAGTGTGATTGTGTAAATCCTAGATTATATTTGATTCTAGTTATCCTTTCCTATTATGACTTGTATTCCTTGCGGATGAAGGATTTCCTCTCCCTTATTATCATAAATAAAAGCATTACATAGGAGGGATAACACATACATTCCCCTACAATTTTACAAACACATTTCTCTCTCAATCTCTCTCCTTGCCGCCGACCTCTTTCCCTTATCAGGTAAAATAGGCTACAACAATGAGAATTATAGATTTTGCTTGATCGGCCAATATCCAAAGCCCTAACAATTGTCCAAGAGATGAGACGATGTTCTTTGGATTCCCGATTTCCAACTGCCTAAGTATATAGTTGACCTAAATTAAAAGGCTGAGGATTATCTATTAGGGTTGAAAATTAAAATAAAGGAAAACTAATAAAAATGGCTTGAAAATTTTGAGTTCTAATTAAAATGACAAAAATGTGTTGTAAGTAAATAGTATTATAAGTGACTTTTTAAAGTAAAAATATTCTTAACGTTAAAAATGAATAGTACCATAAGTGTTTCGTTAAGACTCCCTTAAAATAATTGGGTTTTAGATCGAAAACCATGGCAGTGATCACCGTGAGTCCACCCCCATGCAAAGTTTAATTTAGAGAGTTTTAACGAAAAGCTCACGGTACAGTTCACTTTAACGAAAAATCATATTTTTACATTAAAAAGTCAATCCTAGTACTATTCACTTTACCCTTTATTTTGTCCTTATCATTAAAATTCAAAGTTTTCAAATTCTTTTCATTAGTTTTTCTTTTAATTTATGGTGCTTTGGTTCGGAACCCCAGTTAAAACTTGAACCTTCCTTCCTGCCCACGTGCGTGCATTCGGTCGCCTCGCAAATTTTTGCATGGGATGCAATGCAAGTGTAAGTTTGGATTGGTCATGTCGCCACGTGTAATGTGCTGAAGCGGCCACGTGGTGATGCCCTCGGATCCCTTTTCTGGACTAAATGATACGGGGGAACCAGAACAAGTAGATCTGTGACTGTCTCACCAAGAAAGCAAAACGTAAACCATTTCTTCACAACTTTCTCACTTACATCGCAGGAATACACCTGTACGGTGTATTTAGTGCAAAACGAAATTAAAAAAAATGTATAATTTTTTGTTTTATATATTCTTATTTTTATTGGAATTATACACCATGTACAAGTGTAGTCATGCTATGTAAGTTATTTTCTATATCATCACACTCAACAGAAGGTTATTTTGCACCCTTAAGAGAGTATTTCCCTATCCAATTACGTTAAATTATTTTTTTGAATTATCAATAACAACTTAGAAGAAAACTAAGCTAACTACTAGAGAATAATACTGTGTGCTACTGAGTTTGGATATAAGTATTGGTGAAGCAGTAACATAATTACACGCAACCAATTTATCATTATCGTGATATTTTAGTCTAGTAGTAAAATATTATGTATACACTTGTTATTGTGGTGTTTCAATCCAATAGTACAATGTTATGGTACCTTTTTTTTTTTTCTTCTATATAACATTGAATTTTTTTAATTAAAACTACCCAAAAATCAAACTTTTGTCCAAAATATATATGAAGAAAACAAATTAAATGGAAAGGGAGCCAACCCTAGTCCGCTACTAGATATTTACTCAAGAACATGTAATGATTCATAGGGAGCTTTGATAAAGGAAGCTCTACATAATCAGTCCATTTTTATCGTTAGCATTTAATGAACAAAAATATAAATTCAAAACTTTAACTTCTAGACATTACTAAAAGAAGAATTACAATATCTTGTGGGCAATGGACTTATTTTATTACATGCTATTTGTCATGCATGGATATAAATGCTTTTCTACAAGAGGGTTATATTATATGATATGAATTCACATCATATGCTTTCCCTATCAATCCCATCAAGGATTTCTCTATCAATCCCTATTTGGTAGGAAATAACTTGTGGTAGCGTGTACGTGTGTGAATTTATAAATCTACTTCAAAAATACAATGCATCAAATGATATATAAAAACAACATACTTGTCATGAAAGAAAAATGATACAGTTAGGGTTAGAAACAAGTTAATGTTTGAAAAATTCTAGCCGCTCTCTCCTCTCTCCTTCCTCTTACCAAACCCTAAATCTATAACATAGTTGTCGGTTCCTTGTTCCGGCTTGAGGCCGGTGGCATCATTTCTCTCCCCATTTTTCTAGCCTTTCTCCTTTTTTTTTTCTCATGAATTGTTGTGCATCTATTTTTCATCTTATTATTTTCGTCAATAAGTGCCTCATTGGTGAGGTTATTTGTGAGTCTTTCTTAGTGAGTATTTGGCTTTTGTATTGGTGTGTTATCGGCTCCTACTAGGGCTAATTTGTTTAAAACGGTGCCTTTACTGATGGTGCTGCTCACAAAATTCATGTTGGTATGGACACTAGTTGGTCGTTGTCAGTTCTACTTTGAAGTTGGTGTTGCTCATTGTCAAAGAGTGTCTTCATATTCATTATATTCAAGGTTTTGTGCACAGAAGTTCTCACATGCTATTCATAAATTGCTTGACCCTTTCATAAATAATGGAGTTTCTTTGGCTTTGGAGTGTCATTTCAGTCCTCTAAGTTAATGTGTGGATGATTTCAGAACTTGGATGCATTCCTTTACTTATTCTCATGCCTCTCTCGCCCTTAAATCCACTAGTACGGTGACAACTAGTTTGACCAAGTTGGCATTTTATGTTTTGTTAAAGTTTCTGAATTGAGAACATTTTGGATGGTATCTCGAATGTCCTCTGTGTATTTATATTAGTCTTAAATAAGGTCTAAAATATCGATATTATCCCGATATTTTCATCGAAATTTTCGTGTTTTTGGACTACCGATATTTCCGATATCATTGATATTTTAGACCTTGATAGGAACTCTATGTGGTACTAAGTCACTCATGTATCTTACCATGCAATGTATAAAGTGTAAAATATTGTACTAATTCATTATATATAAATGATTATGGTGTGTCTAAACTTATTTCATTAATTACTACATATTTTCTACACTCACAATATTTGTCAGCTCGCTATATAATCAACTTAAATCAGTTAAATCTATCATGCAATGCATTTCCTTCCAATTTTTTGTGATAAACTAATAGATAATTGACTAAATAAACATCCTACAAAGTTTCAATAAAAATTTCCAAGTTTTTCTTACAATTTCTATGGTTTTTATTCAATTTTTATCGATATCGATAATATCTCGATATTTCCATCGAAATTTCTGTGTTTTTGGACTATCGATATTTCCGATATCATCGATATTTTAGACCTTGGTCTTAAAATTATAATATAAAAAACAAACGTTTCGTATCAAAAAAATAAAAATAAAAATACCAATAGTGTTAAAAAATTGAGATATGAAATAATATTCCGGGTGTCTCTAATGAAAAAAAAATGTATTCACTTTATAATCATGTGGTATTTTGATCGGAATAAATCTAGATTTACGTTTTTTTGATTTAGTGGACCATAAACGAGAATTAGTGAGAAAAATATAATAGTTAATACTACTCACATTTACATGTTTTATTTTCTTACTCAATACGAGCTTGAGATGTGATTATTAGTCTCTTGAATTAAACAAAATGTGATCATTTCAGACACAAAAGAAAAAATTGAATATTTTAGCTCAACATAATTTTTTTTTATAATGATTATTTTAATTTTGAATAATGCTTGTGCCCGAACATCACAATTGAAACATTTGATGTTCCTCACTTACAATTAACAAATTTTTACCGTCTGAATATCATAATCAAAATTGTTCATTATTTTTATTATCATCTAAAAAATTATTTATTGTCCAAATATCATAATCGAAACCGTTTATTCTCTTTATTATTATCTAAAGATCATATTGCAAGAATCATTTAATTTGGAGATCGTTTAGCCATTTATGAGTATTGAACTAATCAACGTTTTTTGTAACAATTAGCATCATCATGATATAAATATAAGTAGCGATTGGGGTTTCCTACACACTATCACATATGGGTGTACACTACTAACTCAAAGGCTCGGGTCGTGCTTTGATGTAACCTCAAAATTGAAGTGATAATGAATCTCTCTGCATTTTGACTTAATTTTTCATGCAATGAATCACTTTAATATTATATTTAATTACAAGCCCAAGATACAAGTCTTAAAACTAGTATCCTCGTGATAAATCGTTTATTTGTTTTACACATATCAATGACTCCCTTTAAATCACAACGTCTATTTTTGTTAACGACGTGGTGCATTAGCTGTCCATGTCATCAACCTCGAAATCTCAGGAGTAAGATACGTAGTTGACCGTAGAAATACATACATGGAAAATACCTAAAATACCTCCTCTGTACATGTCTGTGTGCTTGTGTGCATCTCTGTCTGTGTCTCAGTCTCTCTGTCTCTAACTCTTACTCTCTCTCTCTCTCTCTCTGTCTCTCTCTCTCTCTACTTCCTACCCATTTCACAGTACACCCACATTGCACACACACCAGAAGACCCTTACTTTCTCTTTCTAAATGGCTGAATCTCACTCGAGAAGATGAAGATACCCAGCAAGCCCCGGCACCTCTCGCCAACGTTCCCACCACCGGACTCGGATCTTCACCTCCACAGACCCCCCACCACCCGTAAGAAGACCCGGGCACCCGGTTCGGCCAGGTTGAAGCGGGCCGGACTTCCGACCGGAAAGCGGAGCCGACCGGAGACGCCTTTGCTCAAGTGGAAGATTGACGAAGGCCCAAAAGAGCGCCAGGGGCATCGGGAGAGGCGAAAGGACCAAAATGCCCGTGAGGAGGAAAGAGAGGACGGAGTGAGGAGAAAGGGCAGGAAGGGAAGAGAGGCCCCCTTGTCGGCCAGGAAGCTTGCGGCTGGTCTGTGGCGGCTACAGTTACCGGAGACGGGTTCCAGTGTACCTGGACGTAATGGGAAGCTAGGGTTTCAGGTGAGCTTGGTCTCAAAGATCTGTAATTTTATGGTCAAATGGGTCTTCTTTGCAACCTCGGTTGAATCGCATTTGATTGGAGGTTGACCTTTTTATGTTAAAAAAAAGTCGTTTAATTTTCTCGTTAATTCATTGGAAGATGTTAAATCTGGTGTTATTTTAGTTTGATAAATACTAATGTTGGTGTTGATATCTATGGTACTGTTGTTGTCTTTGTGTTTCGTTTCGATTTTTCGAAATGAAGCTTAAGAAACCAGACGTTGTGATTTCAACTCTGATCGATCTTACTGAAAAAATGTGTTCTTAAATTAGCATGAAATCTTTACTAATGAGGTAATGCTTGTAAGTTTCCATCAATTTCCTGCTAAGTATCTCTTATTTTGGTAATTAATTGACCGTTGATATCTTTCATTCGTCCTGTATTGTTTTCTTAATTAAAATTAGTGGTGTCATGTTTATCTGAATGTATTAACATGGAGCTGTGATATGCAAGATAAGATGGTAACGGCATTTATGCAATGCTTTGATGACTTCTGAAAATTCTGGGTCATTACGCTTTCCTTTATTGTGTTCTGGGATCCCCGGGTCCTTGCGTGCTGTTTTAATACATCTTATCATATCATGCCTTACCCTCAACCAGCCAGTATTAATGATGTTGTATGCTCTGGAGTTTGATATTCATTGCTGTTGTCTTCTTTGCAGCCTGACGTTGGCCATATTGGGGTACCATTTCTCCGTAATCGTAACAGCAAAGGATATGCTTCTGAAGCAAATGATCTTTTACAAAGCCCTAGGTCCACCTCAAGGAATGGGTTCTTGTCCAAGGTACAGCTCTTCCTTAAATTCATACAATGATCTGTAAATTCTGAATGAACATCTTTTATGAACTTAAGTACAATACGATACAGATTTTTTTTTTTTTTTAAAAAGCAAGTATAATAAGATACCTTTATCGTCTTGTGCATGTGTCACACATGCCGAGCAGTCCTTTAAGGCAAGCTATTTGGCATGAACCTTGGCAGATGATTTGCTTTGCAAGGATTGGCGTTATGCATACTCATTAAGAATCGTCGGTTTTGGAAGAAAAATAGATGTTTCATCAAGTAGTCATCTGTTTTGCTGTCCTCGGAAATTGAATATTATGTTATAAGGTTAAAGCAGTGTTACTCTTAGGATTTCTCATGGGTGAATTTAAATATTTAATTTGAATTACTCATATACGCTACGAAATAGACAGTAATGATCATATTTGGATGAAAAATAAAGTAGAAATTTGGTGTAAATGGGACGTATAGTTAATTCTTTAATTGGATTAAAAGATATAGCTGTCTAAAAAGCAGCATTAGCAATCCCAGAAAGCTCTAGCGAACAGATGGAAATTTGTGAGAGGGAGAATCATGAGGTAATTTCAGATTATGCAACAACTAAGGCTTGGCCGTTTTCCAAATAAAGAGAAGGCTACAATATGAAAATTTGCTATTATATGCATATGTACATGTACGGATTGTTGGAACAAATGTGGAATGCTGAAATGCTTTCAGGTGCAGCTTAGCTGGCTAAGAAACATGTCACTTGTATATTTTCTCTGAAATTATATAACATACAGTCTTGTCCTTTTAACTTTTTCTTCTTTAAATTTGTTTCTCAACATCAATTTTCCCCGAAGCAGTTTAAGGTCTGTTTTTCCTGTGGTGTTACCTCTAATTTTAGCTTCAACCTTCATTTCAGTTATCCAACTCTGTCATGGAGGGGCAAACAAAATGGGATCCAGTCTGCTTGAAAACATCGGATGAGATACGGCAAATTTACAGCCAAATGAAGCTTCTTGACCAACAAGTGAGTGCTGTATCAGTTGTATCTGTACTTGAAGCTGAGCTAGAGCAGGCACGAGCTCGCATTCAGGAGCTTGAGATGGAACGGTGTTCCTCAAAAAAGAAACTTGAGCACTTCTTAAGGAATGTCAGTGAGGAAAGAGTTTCATGGAGGAGCCGAGAGCATGAGAAAGTCCGCGCATTTATTGATGATATCAAGTCTGAATTGAACCGGGAAAGGAAGAGTCGCCAGAGAACTGAGATACTCAATTCCAAATTGGTTAATGAGCTTGCTGATGTCAAGTTATCAGCAAAGCGATACATGCAGGAGTACGAGAAAGAAAGAAAGGCCAGAGAATTGATTGAGGAAGTTTGTGATGAGCTTGCTAAGGAAATTGGAGAAGACAAAGCTGAAGTTGAAGCATTGAAGAGAGAATCCATGAAACTCAGAGAGGAAGTGGACGAGGAAAGGAAGATGTTGCAGATGGCAGAAGTCTGGCGTGAGGAACGTGTCCAAATGAAGCTGGTTGATGCAAAGGTGGCAGTTGAGGAGAAGTATTCTCTGATGAACAAGATTGTGGCAGATCTGGAGAATTTTCTGACGTCAAGAAGTGCAACGCCAGATGTGAAGGAAATGAGAGAAGTAGAATATCTGCGACAGGCTGCTGCTGCTGTAAATATTCAAGACATCAAGGACTTTTTTTATGAACCCCCCAATCCTGATGATATCTTTTCTGTGTTCGAAGAAGTTAATTTCGGTGTGCCTAATGAGAGGGAGATTGAGCAGTGTGTTGCTTACAGTCCTGCTAGCCATGGTTCAAAAATTCGTACTGTGAGTCCTGAAGGCAATGGAATCATTAAGGACCGGATCCAGAGACATCCAGTTGCATTCGTTGGTCATAATGGTGATATAGAAGAAGATGAGAGTGGTTGGGAAACTGTGAGCCATCTCGAGGATCAGGGCTCAAGCTATTCGCCAGACGGGAGTGCCCCATCTGTCAATAAGAATCGCCGAGAGAGTAATGTCTCAGAGAGTGGAACAGAATGGGAAGAAGAAGTTGAGGGAACACCAATTACTGAAATCAGCGAGGTTTGCTCGGTACCAACAAAGCAGACGAAGAAGGTATCATCAATAGCAAGGCTTTGGAGGTCTGGCCAAAACAACGGGGAAAACTACAAGATAATCTCGCTAGAGGGAATAAACGGTAGGCTTTCGAACGGAAGGATATCCACTAGGGGTCTGGTATCCCCTGATCGGGGTTCGGGTAAAGGCGGGCTTAGCCCCTCTGACTTAGTGGGGCAGTGGAATTCTCCTGAGACGGGGCATCACATTCGGGGTATGAAAGGGTGCATTCCACTGGGCGCCCAGAAGCATAGTTTGAAGGCAAAGCTTTTGGAGGCAAGGTTGGATAGTCATAAGGTCCAACTGCGTCATGTGCTTAAACAGAAGATCTAGAAGTGAGGCAGAGTTTGCTCATAAAACGAAACTGATAAACCCAGGCAAGAATAAGTAGTTCCATTTCTCACCGCGCAAGGTACAACTTCCTGCCACTAGGAAATGCTCTAAGGCGGTCGCAAGGAGCCTCTGAATAAAATGCAGATGATCATGGACTCCCACGTATGGTTTCGGGGGTCTTTGCAAGCGATTCAGAAAGCGCGAGTCATTATTTGTATCATTTCAAGTACAGAGGACACCATTTGTTGAAAATGGTAGACGAAGAACGATAACATTTCCTCCGTCTGTAATATGATGTATTTTGTTATGAGAAATGTTTCATTTTAGTTTCTTATAGGAAATGGCAAATCCGTGGTCCAAAACTTGTCTTTCCCTTAATCAGAACTGGAAAGGAAGAAAAAAAAGCAGATGTTAGAAAATTTCGAATTAAGAAGCGGGATTTTCAACGGTACTTGGAGTATCTCATGCTTCGGAGCACTCTAGAATAATGTAGAATTTGTTGAAAATCTATGAAATTTTGGAAACCTGTGGGGTTGGTACGAGGTGATGGGGAAGATCGTACGTGAAGCCAGAAGAGATCAACTGAGTGAAATGGTGTTACATTGTTACCGTTAGATTTTAGATTGGTCCCCGGCGTTGTGGTCCCGCTCCGAAGTCCCATGTCCGGTCCTGAGTGCCGGATCTAGGATCTTAGATTTGGGTTTCAGGTACCAAGTAGTTGGATTAACTGATCACATGATTCACATTCTCTTGTCACTTCGACACCAAATTAATCACACCTATCAGGTGACTTAACTCAAATTTTCTACATTTTAATGTAAATATATCTTACAAAATTGCAGAGATGAGATAATTTTATACTGTTCATATTCTTTTCTAATACCAGTTGACTGGAATTAATAAATTAAAAAAAAATCAAAGAATATGTGTAAACAGAAGTGTGTAGAAGGAGAAAAAGAACGAGCAAAAAATAATTGGAAATTGGTAGAAACTAGAGAGACAATCAACCATATAAAATGAAGAGGACTCAAATAATAAATAAAGTAAGGGTAATGGCTGATACAACAGGTTGCATGAGACCCCATAAAATGATATGGGAAACCCACCACAAGTCTAGTTTTCCTTGTTTTTCTTCCTTTTGACGGTACAATACTACAATACAGCATTTCGAGACTGAATATTATCACACGGTGGCCCTTCGACAGCCCTACGTTGTACTTATTTGACACAGCATGAAACAAATGAGTGGATAGCGATTCTGTTATCTGTATTCTTGAAAGTTGACATGCCCTGTCGCCCGTGCATGCTCCACAGCCTCCTGAATATATACATAGAAGATTATTCGGTAACATAAGAACTTAAGAAATTTCATGTGCACAACCACACACGGTAAGAAACACCAAGGAGGCAAGGCAAACAGAATTTGTATTGTGGGGAACTAACCTTCTGGCCGACCAGTCCAAGTTGGCACACCCCACAGCGCAAAGTGAAGTTGGCAGTGTCCGTGTATCTCCTCTTACTGCAAAGACGTATCATGGTATTAAGGTATGCTCATGTATTAAGAGTTAATGCAGATACATATGCATATATCTCAGCTACATACGTAGTAGGAGCAATGGAAAAATGGACACCTAACAGGATGATGCACTCAATCATTGTAACCAAGATAGTTACGCGAAACACACATTACCTCAAGAATTTTGACAATTTAGCCACACAAACTTAATATTTTTATTCCCTTTTTTTTTTTTGGTAGGGTACGAATTGAAAGCATAACGTACAGGCAACACACATTTGGCATTTGTCATAAAGTTCTTAATCATCTGAAGTTGACAACAAATTTATTCATTATAATTTAATGTTACTGTTAGTACAATACAGGTTCAACTGGTATGTCCTCAACACATAGAGATCCGGAAAATTGAAGACACTGTATTTGTAGTAAATTTGAAAACAATTACTCAAGTTGTATAGGTTTGTAACTAGGTTGTGTAGTGAACTAGGAAACTTTGTCACACAGACTTACAATCTTAGTGTGAAATGTCAGAAAGGAGTCCCTAATTCAGATACTATGTATATGGTAACATCCGAATATGCTAGTCACAGACTAAAACCCCAAGGGATATGTATAATGATTTAACATATTATGTGTCATAGTTTTTGTGCGTGTGCACTGAAATTAGAAGCCATCATGAAAGTAATACCTTTGTTGCTCTTTGACAAGGTTAAGAGCGAGCCCCTCAACTGGCCCAATGGAACTGTTATGAACTGCAAATATTGTCTGATCAAACTCCTCTGGAGCTCCCTCGAAGGGAGACATCTGATACAACAGAATACAGAATTCAGCCATCATTTAAGTGGAAAAATCAAGTGCAACCTCCATCACGAACGGGGGATAGCAAAAACAGTGAACCAAATAAGAAGCATGCTAGGTGAATAAACAGACTGTAATTACCAAATGCACAACAAAGACCACTTATTCTTGAAAAGTAAAAACTATCCCACAGAAGTATAAAAATTTGCCCAGCTCATGGTTGGCTTTTCTTCCCCTCTCCCCCTCCCAGTTTTTTACATGCTCAAACCCATACAAGAGAACAGAAGAGTAAATCATCTGGTTCGTATGGTTGGCAAGATGTCTCATGAGGGAAGAATATTTATTTTGTGTTTGGATAAGGTATTACCAAGTACCAAGGGATTTAGGCATGCATTAGCAAGAAATGCACAACAGAACAATAGATCAATGGATTTGAAATGACTAGATGCAATGCACTTAGAGGAATTTGTAAATGACTACTTGAAAGAGTCATTTGAAAGTCCTTTGTTTAGTCATTTAGTGGCTTCATAATGCTCATGTTACATGTGGTGCATTTTCGATCCCTCTGCTCTATCTAATGTTTTGTAGTGCGTTTCCACCTACTTTAGCCTAAATCCCTGTCCTTGGAAATCCCTCAGCCAACCACATCATTAACTCCAACTTGATGCCATATCGAAGCCACTTGTTAACGGTCCATCCACATTGACAACCAGAAAAATTCGTAAACAGAAAATTAACAAAAATATAATCAGAGCCACATACAGCTAAAGCATCGTAATGAAGTCCATCATAGATCAACATAACCCTTTCTGAATACTTCTTCTCCTGTAAAACAGCACCGCATACAAAAATGGGCATAAACATTCAGAAATGGTAAGTGGGCAAGATTAATATACATGAGAATTTGCTACAAATGCTAACCTGACCATACAAATCACAACGTGTAGTCTGGATATCATACGCTGCGATTTCACGTCCATAATAATCTGCTAATATAGATAGCTCTATGGCACCTGCACACAAGATTGCAAATTAACAGTGTGCAAAACAAATCTAATAGTATCTCAGTTATTGATAGGGACAGAGACCTCAACGAAGGAAAAGAAAGATTTGAACTTTATCTTATAGACAAGTGGCCGCACAAACTATTTCTTGAACATTCAAGACGCAAAACTTCAGTCAAATATGAAATTCAATAATCCTCAATACCCTAGAAGAAGATCTAAGTCAGTCGTGTATAATTAAGGTTTGGCCACTTAGTTGTGTATAATAAATAACCAAACTATTATGAGAAAAACTTTTTATTGTGCATTTTGTTTGGTAACCAAGATTCAGATGCATAAGAACAGGAAGTTTTCTGAACAAACCTCCCCACTTCTCTGAGTCAAGAATCCAAGCACAATACTCTTCATTCGATTTACCAAGAAATGCTTCGGAATACTTAGTTGGATCACTTGCTACCGTCGCAGCTATAACCTTCACAGATGATCACAAAATGTAAGTATCGGAGAAAGCAAATCGGGGGCTTTATATGCACAAGCACCCATGATTTATCTATTGTTGTATGCTTTTAAGCCTTGAATGTATACACCTGTCTCAATTCAGGAGCTTTTTTCTGGTCATGATCCATTACATACCTGCAAACGAAGGGCAAAAATTGAATAGAAAATTTGATGTTAAATGACACAGTTCACTTCATTGCAATAGACAATGGATAAAATAGAGGGTTGTACCGGAGCTTACCCAACCGCATTGAAGAGGCAACTATTGTCTGAGGGAATAACCCTTCTTACTACGATACCTTCCATATTGTAAATTATTTATACACCTGAAGCATTATAACAAAATGAAATTTCAAACAGTGATGGTTTTATCTATCCAAGTACATGTTTAAAATTGAAATACATGAACATTTGCTCAAAAAACAAGGACATGAAAAGCATTAAACTGCGTAGAAATGGTTCATTCAAAGAACGAACCCCTTGAGATTACTATGAAAAACAGAACAAAGATTATTACGAATACAATACATACAAGAATTAGGATTCCATTTCAAACAAAGCATCGACAGAGACATAAAAGAAATTTTATGTTAAGACTGCATCCTAAACTTAAATACGAGGCAATATGAAAAGAAGGCCGAGAAATTGGACAAAACTCAGCTTCACATACTCAGTTGATGATGACCAACTAGATTCAATTACTGGTAGCAGTCCATGATTGAACACATAAATGTAAAAAGGAACAAATATAGTGAACAGAAGCAAAATTTACAAACTTTTCAAAATTTAATAACGAAATAAATCTACAAAAAAGAATCAGATAATCCATGCTCATATCACTTTCTTCAAGGAAATAATTATCTCCAAAGCCTACCCACAAAATTACCCAGTTATATGTAAAAATAAAAATATATATCTATATGTATGTATTCTTCCAATAAATCAGAATATAATTCCAGAAATGAGACCAACCTTCAGATTCTGAAACAAAGTGATATAACAAATCCAACTTGAAATCAACAAACCCAAAAGCAGAAGTGATAGGAACTTGATAAATAAATGCAAAAGAAAAAAAGAAAGAAATTTCCAGATCAAGTAATGGTACCAAGAGTAGCTTTACGGCAAAGAAATTGGAGGAGACAAAAACAGAAAATAATGAGGACCCATTTGCATAATCAAATAAATATAAATGTCCAACAAACAATGGATTACATAAATAAATAAATAAATAAATAAAAAGAAGAAGTTGCTGGAAAAGAAAAGAAGAAAAGAAAACTCACTCTGGTCCGGTAATAATTTGGTATGAAGGGGGTGTCGTATCGTGGCTTTTCTCCTGGTTTTGGGTATGGCACTGTGTTTTGTTGACACAATTTAAAAGACGGACGCCCAACGTAACTTTGATGTTTTTCTTTTCTTTTTTCTTTATCCTTTGGGAGGGTGGTGAAGGTGGGATTAGGAATTAGATCAAAAGTGCGGACGACGACATATTGCCACTAGTGTGGGGTCCAACCCAAACGGAATATCATGATGCTTAATTTTAATTTATTTAAATAAAAGTGCTAAGAGCAACCCCAACCTTCTAAGTTCTACTTTGCTCGGGGGACGGGCTGCAGGAAGGACCCGAGGGCCGGTTAATTCTTCTCCAACCATGGAGGGCCCGAGTGAGGGTGGGAGCCCGAGCACAAGGGGGGTGGAGAGTTGACAGGCCTGCAGCCCGAGGGCCAAGGTATTTTTTTATTGTTTTTTGTGTTAGCCTGAGGCCTTACAGCCTCATTTCCCTGTTTTTTTTTATTTTATATTATTTAAACAAACAAAAAAAACTACTATTTTATTACCTATTGCCAGGGGGAGGGCTCCAAGGGTGGAGATGCAAAAGGTAATTACTGTTCATTAATGGTAGTTACTATTCATTAAAGGCAGTTACTGTTCAATAGGGTGGATTCAATAGTGGATTGCCAGGGGGAGGGCTCCAAGGGTGGAGTTGCTCTAAGGAAACTCTTCTAAAGTTAGATTTTTGTCGGATTATTTTTTACCTTGCAATTTAATGCCAAATTTTGTGTCAATATTATAAAGAATTCTGGCAAAAACATGAGGTGCCATGTTCCATTATCGCCTGAAGGGCCTAAAAAGAGTTAGAACATGAGTTTAGTTGTTCTGTAATAGAGTTGGGTTGGACACAGAGTTCATAGAGATTCTCCTTAGCATATCTCATTGGTATTATTACTTAAGTGAAAGTTAAGGGCTTGTTTGGTATCTTTCATGAATCTCATTTTTTTTTCTTTTCAAAATGATGAATGTAGCTAAATTACTTAATAGTCATTAATTTTAAAAACAAAAATTTGATTCAATAAAACAAGCCTAAAAAAATCCACATCACCACTAACAATAAAAAAAAGACAACATTAGTGTCTTTCAACCAAAATGTTAATTCTTTGTGGCATGATGTGAATTAGCAACAAAGGTGATTTTGACAACCTCAAATCCATTTTAGTTAGTTAATAAATGTTTTTGTATCATTTTTATTATTGTTTTTTGTCCTAAAAATATTTCGTTGACCCTAAAAACTACCAAGTCTATGTGGCACGCAGCCTAGTAACTAATAAGCTAACTACGTCATTCGGTTATATGCAGGACGTGCCAACTCGTCAACCGAGTTCGGCTGGGGAGTAATATGTTGATGTCGTGTTGGGCGCGTTGCTGACTACTTGATCTTGCAACTGCGGCCGAGGAAGGAACACGTCTTGGCCTTCAGGTTCTAAAGCCTGAAGACAAGGTTGCTAGTTCTGCAAAGTTCACAAATTGTCAGCACGGGGTTTGGTCTCGGTAATTATATTCGTGAGAGTATAAGTACACCGAACTGGTATCAAACTATACGAACACAAATACTCGAAAGAGATAAATGTCTTGATGGTAAATGTGGTTCGGCCGTCAGAATACTGAACTTTAAAATGTACTTATGAATATCTAATCATAAAATAAAACTCGGCGTTCAATTTGCCTAGCCTAGTAACCTGTAACACCTTATGAGATTACCTCTACCAACAAGGATTCGGAAATCTTTGTTGACCGAGACTTGGATAAATAACCAGTCAGTCTCGAAGCAGTGCCGTCTATCCAAACTGGAGGTGCTCCTCGGTCAGCTGATTCTACGGCCCCAGTGCTGTCTATCCAAATTGAAGATGTCGCCAGTTGCCTTCACAGTACTGTTTATCCAAATTGAAGATGTGTTGGCAAGAAGAAAGGGGAAGAGGAAAAATTCTCAAGGTTGTTGAGAAGCTTTGCGTAGGGTAATTTGCATGTTGATTTGGAGAGAGCTTGAATGATGCACTCCCTTCTCTATTTATAGTGGCCAACCCTCCCTCATGGCCAAACTAGAAATGTACTCGGATTAGAACTCCTCAACCCAATCTAACTAGGTTTCGGCCAATCCTAACTCCTATAAGACTTTGAACCAAGCTCCTTAACGAACCAGATTCATCCTCTATTTCTAAGCATCTTTGGCTCTAAGACTCCTTGTTGCACTAGGGTTCGACTACCTCACCCTTATCTAAACCAATCCTTCTAGCAACAGGATTAGGCCGACTTTAACTGGACGGCCCACGACAAGATTCTAGATGAATGTTACTAGGCCAAGAACGACTCTAAGCTCGGCCCAAAATACTATTTTGGGCCCAAACATATTTATTACAATTATGAAAATAAATAATGTAATGAATAATAGTTTAAATTTGACATTTTTAGTGGAGAACAAAACTTAAAAAGATCAAAGTGCTTGTAAGATTCAATTTTAAATTTTATGTTTAAAATTTGGCATCTCCTATAGTCCTTTGGAGACGCTTTAAACTATTCTTTCAAAAAAAAAAAAAAAAGGGACACTCAAGCCCCCATCAAACAAACCAAAAAAATAAAAAATAAAGGTCATCATAAATGATCAATTCTTCATACCATAAGAGCAAGTTTAGTGGAAACAGCATGGGCTAGAGGTGACAAATCAACCCATTAGATTGTTAATAGGTACCTATTATGACTCATTTAGTTTAATTTTACCTTACACCATCACCACCACTACCCTATCTCACATCTATATTATGCTGAGATCAAATTAAATTGGTCTTAAAGGGTACCCATTAGCAACTCAACGAGTTGATTTGCCACCTCTAGACTAGGGAGTATAGGCTTTATTTGGCTTTTCAAAATGTCGTTATTCATGAAATTTAAACACTCTCTAAATTTTGGTTCTAATGGTGTGAGAGGCTAGGGGCTAAACAGTGTTGGGTGACTAGTTTTCATTGGCTATTAGAACCTTCCTAAGTTGACTATCCAAGAGCCTTGAGCAAGAATCGAGGCTAAACTGGCCCCTTGAATAATCCTACGCTATTAAAGCCTAGACTAGATATGTTCCATACTTCCATTAGAAACTGAATTTTGTTATTTGAAGCTAAACAACACTTTTGCTTAGGTTAGTTTGCATGCATTAGTTATGCTATAAGAATTAAAGCGCCTAATCTACTGAATTTTCAGTTTAAGTCACATGACTTGCACTTGATACGTTTTATACACTATTCATATATATTTCTTTTCATTGGTTTTGGTATTGATTATGGGTTACCTAAAGTCATGCTTTTCTTCTAGTAGCTTAGGAGGCAAGAGAAGGGATTTGAGGTATTCTATTGGTAAGAGTGTGGGAGTTGATTGGAAGCTTGGTTTCTAGCTTTATGGGAGCAAGATTGCACTATGTTTTATTTTTAGCTATTTTTCATTTGGTTTACTCAACTTAAAATCCTTACACTATGTTTAGATGAGGAAATAAACTTGAAATTTAGACAAAGTATAGAATTTATAAATTGACATGTACAAATTCTCTTCTTGTTTTTTTTTTTTTTTTTTTTTTTGTCAAAAGTTAACATTCATTAGCAACAAAATAAATTTATACAATCGAAGGCCCATTTAAAAGGGAAGTAGAAAGCATAATATGGACCTCCAAAGCAGTATAAGAAAAAATCCCAATCCAACATAAAGATTGGAGCACAAAATAGCAAAAAATACAACAAAAAAACCTAGCAGCCACCCAGCACGACATCATGTTCCACCGCCAAAGCACCAGCCACCCAGCATGAGACCCCACCTCTTGAAGACACCGAAGATCAAGGCACACAAAGCCCTCGGATCGAGGATGAAGAAAGCTCCATCATCCTCCAACAACACCCAACAAAAACCTAGCAATAGTTTTGAGAACGACAAACCCCCACACGAAACCGAGGAAGCACACGAGAAGAAAGCTCCCACAGGCAACATTGCCGATAAGGGCGAGCAGCAGGAAGGGCCAACAAGGGCCATCAAAGGTGGTGGTGCAAACATCTGAGCCGAAGCTCTACATATCCTCCCGCAGATGTGAGACAAAACGCAGTGCACGTGAGCCAAGAGGTGATGGATCCAATGGAAGAAGGGGAAATGATGTCCGATGGAGGCCACAAAGGGATGGGAAAGCCAAAAAGGAAAGGAAGAAAATGGATTGCTTGGAAACATAGAAGTGAACAAACAATGTGAAGAATAGGAAAGGAAAAGTCGGAATTGGGGGCTTTTCCAATGTAGGACGAAGGAGTTGAAGTTTAGGGCCAGAGAAAATTAGGCCGGAGAACAAGTGGAAAAGTGTTGACGAACACGCAAAGAAAAGAAACCGAAAGGGAACCGGGATTGCCACCAGCCCTTGCCAAGGCAATAGCTGGTGGCTGACTAATTTCCGGATCTGTTAACTCACACAAGCAGTGAGAAAAAAATCTTAGGAGGAGAGAAGAACTCTTAGAATGAGAGAAGTAAACCAATTCTCTTATTTAGTCAAATTAAAATCGTTACACTATGTTCAGATGATAGAAATAATCTTGAAATTTAGACAAAAAAAAAATTTCTAAATTGACATGCACCAATTTTCTTGTTTGAACTCATAAAAATAGAAATTTAGAATTTTTACGTGAAAAAAAAACTTGGAATTTGGGATTTTCAATTTCCAAGTTTAAATTTCATATAAATATGTGTCATTTTCAAAATTTTATGAGTGAGAATTAAAAAAAAAAAAAAAAAAAACTCAACCATGAGTGGCCACCACCACCACCTACCTACACCACCACCACCACCACCCACCATCATCATCACCATCACGGCTACTGCCACCACCACATACTGTTTTGGGCAAGTTGTAGGTGATTAAATTAGCCAAATGATGTCATTTCTTTTCTTTCAAAAGAAAACCATAGAGAGAGCATCATATTTGTACAAGGCTTTGGAGAAGGCACTAGAACCACGACCTAACCATGGTTTGGAGAGGAAGACGTGACAAAAAATGAGGAACAAAGAGGTAAGCATTGTTAACAACGTTGCTAGGTTTAAGGAAAAGTTTAGCTTTGTAATTGTTTTGTTTTCGAAAAATTGGACGGATTCGTAGGGTGTGGGATTAAATTTGGAAAATTGTAAGGATGTGATGGTAAAAGTGTCCTACGTTGGTGAACGAAGAAACCTTGCAAAAAGACTTATAAGAAGTTGGACTACTGTCTATATTTCCAATTTGTATTATGGTGAAACCTCAATTTCTTCTTGGTGTCAAAGCCAGGTTGGCCTACGTGTCAAGCCCAACGGTCACATAGACAGCCAATTTGTATTGTCCATGTGTTGGCTTGAAAATCCACCAAGAAGAGTCTTACATCAGTGAATAGAGAAATCTTGCAAGAGGTTATAAGAGGTTGGGCTACTCCCTATTTTGCCAATTAATTTTACGGTGGAACCTCAATTTTCTTCAAACTCATTAGACAAGTTATTTTTCTCTGAAATTTTTACAGGAGATAGTTAAAATAGTGGTTGAGTTACTGTACATATTTCCAAGAAAAATAAGATCGTTTGACAGGACAAATAAATCAGAGAAACAGACTCTTCTGCAGGGCACCGATTCTGAACCAGTTCCGCACACGAGGGTTAAAACCTAAATTAGAAAGCTCTTGTTGCCTCGATTTTTCTACACCATGTAGCCAAGACTTGAAGGAATAAACCCTGAAGATTTCATGGTCTGAGAGATCGGGATATAAGGGTTTCTGAATACAAGCGTTTATGGCTTCTGAAGTTTGGTCAAGGAATGAGATTGAATTTGCTGCAAGAGTATTTTTATGGTGTCTTTTTTTTTTCCAAGAGTATTTTTATGGTATTTTTCGGAACTATAGATGATTTATTTTGGGATTTTCTTTAACAGGTGCGCGAAAGACTGTCGTCGAACTAAGTAAAATTTTGTGGTTGCGTATGTGCTTTGCTTTTGATAGGCCTACTGGCTTATTCCATGCTTTTATGTGTTTGATAGGTTCAGATTTATAGGGGGTAGAGGCTTGTCCAGCGAGGTAAGTGGCTATTTCGTTTTTGGCTAAAATAGAAAAGGGAACAACGAGGCGGTGGATTTTCACTACGTGATGATATGTTTTCTGTTCGATCCTCTACTTTTAATTGTGTTTCATAAATGATTTACGATGACTGGAATGCATATATGAAGTTTAAAACACAAATTGCACAAGTCATGCATAAGACATGCATTAAAGTGTTTTGATGTAACGTTACAAGATTGATATTTATAAACATTTTATAATCTTGGAAACAACTTAGAAGGTAGAACTAGTATAAAGGTGAAGGGACCTTTATTTTGGGAACTTTAACGAAAAATTTCGGGTACTGTTCATCTTAACGAAAAGCCATATTTTTACACTAAAAAGTCAAATCTGATACTATTCATTTTATCATTTATTTTGTTTTTATCGTTAAAACTCAAAATTTTCAAGGTATTTTCATTAGTTTTCCTTTACCTAAGAGCCCGCATGACGGCATGAGGGTCGATTATATAAAAGGATTTTCATTTTACCTAGGGGTCCGCAGGGGAGCAATCGCAGAAAGAGATTTGTATGTTTATCCAGGAACTCGCATGGGGTCATTTGCAGAAAGGAATTAAAGTTGCCTGTAGGTAAGGCGCCCCCTACTAGATTTGCAGGAATGTCTCCAAAGTAAGTACCTAGATGGTACCGTGAAAAGGGAATTGGATATAGAAAAGGTTTCCAAGGATAGGTTTCTTTTAAGGAAGGGATTTCAAAAGTATTTAAAATCCTTGTTGTGCATAATAATAAAACATAGAAGTAGTAACCCTTCAGCGCCAAGCTATTACTGGTTGGATGTTATAAACATATAAAACTTTGATTTGTCAAAAGGTACAAATATGGTTTAGGTTTACTGATTACTGTAGACATCGAAATTTTGGTAAATAAATGTTGACCGATAAATCAAAGTTTCAACGCTCATGTATTACATAAATTTTACACGTAGCGTGTGACTCAACGAAAAATTGAAATGAGTCGGAAAAGTCATTAAACAGGACACGTGTCAACACCTAGCAGAAACGACTTATTTCATCTGAAATATTATATTCAAAATTAGGTCTTGGAAAATTCTATAAATAGAAGCCAATTTCATTCATTTTTTTAGGGAGACCAATTCATATTACACCAAAACCTTGAAGTTCTGAAGCTCTAAAGCTCTAAAGCTCCCAAGCAAATCCCGAAGGATCAAGAAAGCTTTCTTCGTTCTTCGTCAACCCAACCTTCAAGATCAAGCCCCAACGGCCCTTTGAAGGAACTTCCACCAATTCAAGATCAAGCCCCGACGACCCTTGAAGAAAGCGTTCATCGTTCATCATTCGTTCATCCTAAGATCAAGCCCCAACGGCCCTTTGGATCAACAACATCAACAAATCCACATATCCAACCGTTCTTCAAGATAAAGCCCAAAAGCCCTTGAAGATCCATTCATCAACTGTTCATCAAGATCAAGCCCAAAAGGCCCTTGAAGATCCGTTCATCAACAGTTCTTCAAGATCAAGCCCAAAAGCCTTGAAGATTCGTTCATCCATCAACCTACGAGATCAAGCCCAAAAGCCCTTGAAGAAATTTCTCTCAACCTTCAAGATTAAGCCCCAACGGCCCTTGAAGAAACTTTCAACTGTTCATCCAAGATCAAGCCTCGACGGTCCTTGGATCAATCGCACATCCACAAATCAACACCTTACGGAGATCGAATCAGATGATCAAATTTGAGAGAGATTGTAACCCCTAAATCATTAATACAAAATATTATTTTGTATACGTGTTCTTGTCTCGTTTGTTTCAGGAAAATTTCGTGTTTACAAATTTGGCACGCCCAGTGGGACAATCTCTACCTCTCATCTCTTTCTTCGTTCAAGAAATCTAATCACACCTCAAAATCAATGGCATCAAGCAAGGGACAAGCCGTTCTCACAACCACCAAGGGAAGAATCTTAAGCACTTTTACCGCGAACGGACAATCCATTGGCGCCACTACCGCTCCTCAACACACCACTTCAAAGTTGGTGCTGCTAAAGGAGCAAGGGGAGCATCAAAGGTGTGAGTCTGTCGTCAACCTGACCTCGTTGGGGGCACTGAAGCATGATGCTGAGGCACACAAGATGACATCCCAAAGCAGCCAACGACATTCTTCGTCAGCACCCTGGACGTCTGAAGGAAAGCTGCGTCCATTGGTTGCACAAGTCATGACCATTGGCGTCACCTCTATTGAAGAACAACTGGTTCAGATGAAAGAAATGCTGGCAACGATGACAATAGTCATCGAAGAAAAGGACTTGAAGATTGCTATGCTCTTCGGCAAACTGGGGGCAAATCATGATGAAGGGGCCGACTCTGGCGTGAATAAAGATGCCGATGAAGAAGAGGTGCCTCTGGTGGAGAAAGCTGAAGAAAAGCTGGAGCCAGACCAAGCAGCGACACTCATGAGATCTCTTTCTATCCAGCAGCTGCAGGAGATGATCACCAACACCACTAAGGCACAGTACGAAGGGAGCTCACATACCTCCTTGTTCTACTCAAAGCCCTACTCCTAGAAGATTGATACCCTAAAGATGCCAAGGGGTTATCAACCACCAAAGTTCATGCAGTTTGATGGAAAAGGAAACCCAAAGCAGCACGTTGCACATTTCGTCGAAACTTGCAACAACGCGGGGACGGAGGGAGACTACCTCGCCAAGCAGTTTGTGCACTCGCTGAAAGGAAACGCCTTTGAGTGGTACACGGACCTAGAGCCTGAGTCCATAAACAACTGGGAGCAATTGGAAAAAGAATTCCTTCACTGATTCTACAGCACCTGCCGCACTGGAAGCATGCTGGAACTCACAAATACGAAGCAGTGGAAGGATGAGCCAGTCATTGACTACATCAACCGATGGCGCACTCTAAGTCTCGACTCCAAAGATAGACTTTCAGAAACCTACTCGATCGAGATATGTGTTCAAGGCATGCAGTGAGGATTACACTACATCCTTCAAGGTATCAAACCACAGACCTTTGAGGAGTTAGCCACCCGCGCCTATGACATGGAGTTGAGCATCGCCCATCATGGAAGGAAAGAACCGATCGTTGACTATAAGAGCGACAAAGTTCTTGGGACAAAAGTGGAGAAGGCTGCATGGAAACCCACCAAGGAAGCAATGACGGTCAACACAGTTCCTGTCAAAATCTCTACATGAGGCAAGGCGATTCAAGCCGAAACTTTTCATGATCAAGAGATGCGTAGACGCACTTTGAAGGAGCTCGAGGAGAAGACTTATCCATTCCCCGACTCTGATGTGGTTGACTTGCTTGACAAAAAGGTGATCGACCTACCTGATTGCAGACGGCCGGAAGAGATGAATCGTACTGACAGTCCAAGGTACTGTAAATTTCACCATTTCATCAGTCATCCGACGGAAAAATGCTTTGTATTGAAAGATCTCATCCTGAAGCTAGCACAACAAGGGAAAATCGAGCTTGACCTCGAAGACACGGTTGCGGCACACACTACTACTATCGTGTTTGGATCACTCGATCATGTGCCTCTCTGAAGCATGCATGACCATTCCCGTCAATGTTCAAGTCACACGGCACCTCCTACACAACCATCACCGAGGGCAAGCAACCAAGATGCATCTACCGGTAATAAGGAAGGGTGGACATCGGCGACCTACAAAAAAACGAGGAAGCCAAGACCACAAGGCCAAAAGAGGAGCCTAAACCCGCCCTTCGAACTTCAGTCTTCGACATGCCGAATCATTCAAAACCTAGAATTTCGGCACTTGATCGCATCAGTGGTCGAGACCGAACTTCCGTCTTCAAAAGGCTTAAGACGCCAACACCTCAAATATCTGTCTTTGAAAGGTTATCAAAACCTAAGAAACAAAGTGGCACAGCTAGATATCCTCCACAATTGTCGACTTCGGACAGACTTGAAGAAACTAAGAAGTCTTCTAGAAACAGGAAGACAACGCCGAATGAAGAAAAGCTCGACAGTCTAGCAGGAAAAGACAATGTTCAAAGCTTGATTCCTTCAAGGATAAAGCGCCAAGCAACTTTGGAGGTCGACAGAAAAGGACCACTGAAGGTAAGGAGGCGCACCATCATCTACACCGGCCAATCTTCACACCAACAAACCCAAGAAGACCGCACTGAAGAGGAGGCCCAAGAAGACAAAGAAGACGAAATCCCGGAAGAAGATGTCACTTCTGGCTTTGTCAACTCAAAATCTTCACCTCAATCGCTGGGGGCATGCTCCAAAACCATGCCAGTCAAGCCGAGTAAAGTTGAAGGATGGACTCATGTCACTCTGAAGAAACTGCACAAGAAGCATATGTCTTCTTCACAAGTGCACCAATCGGAAAGGGGGCAAAGCGACTTTCGCCAACCTCCAAAGCGATGTGAAAGTGTTGAAGATGAGGAAATTTCGACACAAAGATCGACCATGCGCGATCTCTTCTTCCTCAGAAAATTATTCAGCTACTCGGTCAAGGCTCATTGTTATAAAGATTGCGAGGAACGCCTCTCCAGGCAGCAACCATCTCTTCCACAAGTTCACCAATGGGAAAGGGGGCAAAACAGCTTCTGTCAACCTCCAAAACAATGTGAAAGTGTTGGAGATAATGAGACTTTGACACGAAGATCATCCATCCCCATCACAATGCGTGACATCTTCCTAGAAGACTTCTTCAACTACTCAATCAAGGTTCCTTGCTATGAAGATTGATAGGAATGGCTCTCCTGGATTGCTTGACGAACCAACAAGGCTCCTCGCCTGCACGAGCCTAAACTGCATGGCACTAAGCTCCTGGTCTGCATGAGCATAAAAGGCAACACCAATGCTCCTTGTCCGCAAGAGCCTAAACTGCAGGACACCAACACTCCTTGCCTGCATGAGTTAAAACTGCAAACGGCACAAAAAGAAAATACCAAAAAATATGTATGTATTTGAACTACGTTTTGACTTGATCTCTTTCTTTGGAAGGGTACGTAAGCAACTGGAATATTCAATTTCAAGTTCAGTCACATAAAAAAAAAAAGGATTTATTAAATGTTTGACTACTGAAGAGTCAATTTTATTACAAAGACAACAATTACTTTGTACAAGGAAAAAAAATAGAATATATATATAGCCTTCAAATCCAAGGAGCCTAGCAAGCACG